>NC_137079.1:44954637-45282137 GCF_951640355.1 Cnephaeus nilssonii
CAATAGATTTCTGCTCTACATAAATATAACTGTCCAAGATTTTTTAACTAAAGCAGACAGCTGCCTTTAATTATACACATATGTGGTATTTCACCTGCATTCCAGAATAATTCTGGAGTTCTCAAGGAAGAAAGCCAAAGAGAAATTTCATAAAACTTAACAGAAGCTAAATTGGCCTAAGAGTCTAAGTATTCTCAGAAACAGCAGAGAATAAAAATCACACCATTCTTTAGTAGACTTTTCATTACTACTGAAAAGACAATCTATACTTGGTGCATGCTTATTTAAATGAAAATAGACCATGGGTTGTGTTAGATTTAGAGTCTATTTCAAAAAATAAGCTAAAACTCTTTTAAACATTAGTGTTCATAAAAAGGATGTTAAGGAAATGAGCAGGGCAAAATAATTTTTAAAAATATACTACATTAAACCTTATGAAATTGCTGATACTCAAAGTTCTGATAGGCAAAAATAATAGATTCATATGTTCGACTTGCTATTAATGATTATGTGATTATGTAGAAAAATGACTAAAAGAAACCCATCCATTGATATAATATACAAATAGGTGTCACTCAAAATTTTTTTGGGTGGGGGGATAAAGATGCTAGGAGTCAACAAAAAATAATTTACAGAAATCATTTTGCCATTTACAGAGACCAAGGCTTAATGTAATGTATTTTTCAAAAATGAATCTTTTCAAAAGAGGCTCAGCAGATATTAGGAGGCAGAAGGACTAAAGCATTAGCTGTGTGATGTTACTACCTTTTATATACCTTCTAATGACGTGACTCTGAATGTTGAAGTATAATGAGCCTATCATCTCATTGTATACTACAAAGTAGCATATGGGGAAAATGTTAATGCTTCAGCTAGAGGAAAGGTAATACTGTCCTGGTCTAATATAAAGTACTATGGTCACATGCTAATGCACTGATCTTATTTGCTACAAACATATCAGTCTATGGGGTACTGCCTATGCAGTTCACGGCTGTCAGTGTCAGATCACAAGTGTGGTCACCATTATGTATCTGTGACTCTGTATAAAAAAATAAAATGACAGCTAGGTGACGCCCGAGATAATCACTGATGATTACAACACAGCACTTCCATCCCACGATGTACAGTTAAGGACATATTGCCATAAGCTCAATAAAGGAAAGTATTCCTTATTTCCTGAACAAATATATTTAATGTCATCATTTCATTCTCATAGGTTGGTAATTTCAACATACAAAAGTTCATTTCTTTGTATCTTTGTTAATTTCTTTCAATAAGACACATGAGAAGCTTTATGCCTCTATCATATATGATTGCAAGTCATATATGACTTGTGGTCATATATGACCCTATGACCTCTCTTAGTGGAAGGGCTGTAGATTATTAAAGATCATATTCATTCTCTATTATTTTCTGCCTCTGATCCTTCCAGGAATTCAAGAGAGGGGAAAATAAATCCAATGAGCAGGGGCTTTTATTAAGGGGATGTAATGGGTCCCAGGACACAGATGCAGGGGCTGGCCTTGGACTGCATGAGGGATTACTACCATAGTAACAGAAGAAAAAGAGGGAAGCAAGAGTGTAGATTAGGACAGCTTATATATCTTTTCCTCCATAATACCTCCCCTGGGCCAATCCTATATAATAGCCTAATTAAGTGTTCAGTCTTCCGGTCGCCCATTCAACCAACCAAAGCGTAATATGCTAATAATATGGTAAGGCCACTCAACCGCTCACTATGATGTGCACTGACCACCAGGGGGCAGAGAGTTGACCAGTTGACCAATCACTATGATGTGCACTGACCACCAAGGGGCAGATGCTCCGACCAGTAGGTTAGCTTGCTGCTGGGGTCTGGCAGATCAGGACTGAGCAAGATGGGCCGGACACGCCCTAGAGCCCTCCTGAGGTCCTTCCCCTGCTGGCTAACCTCCTGCATCCCTCCCCAGCCCTGAGGGTGCACTATGGGGGTCCCTTGGCCTGGCCTGCACCCTCTCGCAATCTAGGACCCCTCGGGAGATGTTGGAGAGCCGGTTTCGGCCCGATCCCACAGGCCAGGCTGAGGGACCCCACTGGTGCATGAATTCATGCACTGGGCCTCTAGTTTCCAGATAAGTGCCAACATACCTACAGAACCTTTGGGAAGAAATTCCTCCTCACAGTCCCTGCCTAGGGAATGAGTCCCATGGTAAGGCATCAAGACATTTGCTTTCATTTTCCTGGCTGGAAGTGACCACACCAGGGGTGGGCATCTGATCCAAGGACTCCATTTGATAGTCTGCCCACTCTGGGTGGTAACCAGTTGGCCCATGAGATTGACTTTCAGGACTTCCAAAAAGGAAAGACAAAGAGAACAAGGCTATTGGTCTTAGGAGAAGAACTTAAAATGTTAACAATAAAAAGCAATGAGTGAACTAAAATTGTAAATAAGGTGAAGTTTGAGTAAGCAAAAGATTTGTGATGTTAAGTGATTTGAAATGACAGGAATGGGAGAAGCAGAGATTAGAATTACTTTAGCAATGATTATGGTGAGGACAAAGGAACCCTCATGACTGAGACATAACTCAGGCCCCAGAAGAAACAGAACCTGGTCCAGATCCCAAATTATATATAGTCTCAGTAAGCCTCAGCTTGCAGGCTATCCCCAAGTTCCCATGAGTACCTTATAATAACCTTCCGCAGCTAAGACCCATCTCCTCTCTTGAATACCTATGGCTCCTTTTTTATTTTTTAAATTTCTCACAAAACTCATCAGTTTCTGTCTTACTAGTATACCATACCATACAAATATCAGCATGTCTTATCTCCCCTACAGACAATAAACAATGAAGACAGCAAAGATTGGCTCATTCTTGCACACAATAGATACATAATAAATATTTATAGAAGAGACATCCATATTATGAAATGGTATTTATCACCCCATTTACTCACATAATACTGGTTTTCAAAATCAAAGAAATAAATGCTTAAATAACATATAAGACATAAATTTGCGTATATATTTGGATATACCATTAACACGTTTTTTAGTTCCCACCAAATGGTATTTAATTAAGGACAGTTCAGCTTATTAAATTTAGATGGATAGTCAAAGAAATTCAAAGAACAAATCTTGATAATCCTATTAACATCACTGAGATTCTATGAGGCAGTGGGTCTCCATGGTAATTGAAAACTTTTTAATGGGAGTGTCACATACACTTATGTCCACATGGTATTAGTTCTATATTTTAGCGCAAATGCCATTAAAATGTCAAGAAGCATTTTACTATTACTTTGGTTTTCAAGCACAAGTTGTTTTTTGTTGTTGTTTTTTCAAGTTAAGATAATAAGAAACCAAAAAGCTGGATAATTTGCTTACTAAATCACACATCATAATTCAGGATGGCAGAGATGCAGTTAAACTGATGGTGCTTCTATCTGATATTATAATAATAACAAATTGCTCCCAAAATCATAGGACAAAATCAATATTTTAATAAAACAGCTTAACAAGAAAATATTACCATTATAATTCATTTGCGAGAAAATGAAAATAAACTTAAAAGACAACCAGATTCAAATGAGGATTTTAGTTTCAGAGCCCAATGAGTAAAATCAGAGGGAGAAAAAAACACATATGGTCAATAAAACACTCAGGAATTACTTTCCCATCTGTATCTGCATTCTTTTCGCTTTTTTCCTTAGCTTCTTTTCATCCCAAATTGTTGATGACATCATTATGGAACAGATTTCTGGCGATGAATGACATTTAATATGAATTTGCCAAGAGAAATAGACTAAAGTAGATTGTTGGCTAGTTTACAAACAATCCACAGTTTTCACTTTTTCAATGTGGAAACTATCTTCAATTTATACTTATTAATGAAAAAAAAAACAGAATATAAACTAAAACATAGTTTTGGTCTACTGTTTCAAAATTTTTTACTAAATCCAAGTGCATTAATTCAGGTCATTAATCACAGTGAGTAATGACCTTTAGTAAACTATACACTATTTTATCTAGTCATATTATTTAACATGTTGGGAGGTGCATCTTTATAGTTTATACCTTGGCCCTCTTTTTATCCTTGAGTTCCAGACTACTAATATAGGGAGGTTGCTTCTCAAAAACAGGTTTATATGCTAATAAATTTGAGGACACTTTTAAAATTAAAAATCATGTTATAATGTGCAAGGGACTATCATTCCAACGGAAATAATTTCCATCATGTTTTAGAGTGTGTCCCCTTTAATAACTGTGCGCATCTGGGGAGGGGGCCAGGTTAGTCCTTCATACTGTTTTGTTTTCCTTTTTTATTTTTTTTAATCTTTATTGCTACAAGTATTACATATGTCTCCTTTTTTCGCCCATTGACTCCTTCTAGCTCACCCTCTAGCTCACCTTCTAGCCCCAGGCCTTCACCACCTTATTGTCTATGTCCATGGGTTATGCATATATGCATACAAGTTCTTTGGTTCATCTCTTCCCGCCCACCCATCCACCCACCCACTCCCACCTTCCCTCTGAGATTCCACAATCTATTTCATACTTTTAAATGGCCAGCAGATGTGTGCTTCAGAGTAATGATAAAGAACTGCCGTGTATAGACACTCTAAAGAATAGAAGTATATATCTCTTGTTACCATTTATCCAACGCTAATTCAAAATAAAACATACTATTATTTACTTCCCAGCAATTAATGACAAGACCAGAAGTGCTCTAAACTGAGAAATAAATTATGTTTTCTACATTGTACACATGGAGCCATAAATAGCATATTATTTAACCCAGAAAGTGAAGGGTAATAGATAAAAAATGAGGACATTCTAACATATGGCAGCACAAGATGAGATTTGAGCCAAAAGTCCAATAAGTCTTCCTTGTTTCTTGTTGGGCAAGCCCAGCACGGGCGTGTTAACAGAGAAATGATCACTTCTTGGGTTATTAAAAACAACATAATTTATTTTAAACTTGGCTCCCATTTTCCAAAACATGGAGATTTTCTATCAGTTTAGGAACAATGGTTCCTGTTTCATTCTTTTTAGCTGGAAGTCATTTTGGTACTTCACCAACTATGTAACCTTTGCTTCAAATCCACTCACTCACTGCATCCCAATACAAAGTTTGAAAATCATATTTTATGCGTTCATGTCTATTTAAAACAGTGGGGCTCCACAAAATGCACAGCAAAGAAACACAGTAGAATCTCATCATATTTTAACTTGGAAGCAATCGTGAAAAATTGAGGCCAGAATATTTTCAAAAAAGGAATCTGAGCCACGTTCTGAGGTAACAGTCTTTCCTTTGGCCTTAACCCTCAGGCCAGGCTGAGTGGCTGTACACTCCTCTGTTCCCCATTCCAGACCTCAATCTTGTCCTCTCTTTCCACACCCCTGCCCCTTGTACCTTTCCAGCTCTGATTCTTCCCTTCACTTCTATTCTAACTCCACTAATGCAGCTCCTGCTTTTGTCTTTTGCTTTGACATGTTTTCAAATGAAAGGCTGTGGCATTCTGAAAGAATTTTGGCTGTGTGTTTACTCTGAAGGTTCACTAAATATGACCATATTTGACTAAGTTCCACCAAACTCTTTAGTTGGGGGAAAGAACACAAGAAAGAAATGTCAGCTCCTGAGCCACCATTTATTTAGTTATTTATTTACTCCTGATTACAAAAGTAATACATGTTGACAATACAGAAAAATAAAATTTAATAAAAGCTCAAGAGACTCTAAGTCACACACAATCACACCACAACAATTGTAATCCATGGTTAGTATTTTAATATACACCATTCTCTTTAAATCTTCTGCCTACCCAGACTTTTAAAAGTATCCTGCAATCCTACTGTTTACACAAATTATAATCTGCTTATTTATTTTAATAAAATACAGTGTTTCTATTCCCTTAACTTTCCTTAAAACATTAACTCTGCTCTTCTGCTGCATGACTGTTACCTAATATGAAAATATTATAATGTCTTTAAGTAGTTGGATATGTAGGCTGTTTATAAATTATCACTGTTGTAAATAATGCTGTGACTCTAGAATATGAATACATGAATTACTTTTTCTTTCTTTTTTTTTGTTATCTTCACCTACAGATATGTTTATTGATTTTAGAAAGAGAGGGATAGGGGAGGGAGGGAGGGAAGAAGGAAGGGAGAGAGGGAGGGAGAGAAACATTGATAAGAGAGAAACATTGATCTGTTGCCTTCTGTACATCCCCAACCAGGGATTGAACCCACAACCCTTTTTGATGTACAGGAATACCGTCCAACCAACTGAGCCACATGGCCAGGACTATGGGTGATTTCTTTACTAGTAGATGGCTAAGAAGTGGCTTCCAGTGGAAATACTACATTAAGGTAAATTGCTGTAATAATAGGGTGGGGCAAAAGTCGGTTTATAGTTGTGAGTACTCAAAATACAGTTTATTCTTGTATTCCTATTTATTAATTATTGTATTATTTTCCATGCAAACTACTGTAAACATACTTTTGCCAAACCCTGTGTGAGTGTGGGCACGCGCACGTGTGTGTATGTGTGTGTGTGTGTGTGTGTGTGTGTGTGTGTGTGTTTGTGATAAGTCTCAAGAATTACCTTATTTAGTATTTGGTATTTTTTAAATATATGTTTATTAATTTCAGAGAGGAAGGGAGAGAGTGAGAGAATCATTGATTGGCTGCCTTATGAACTCACCCTTCTGCAGATCCAGCCCACAACCTGGGCATGTGCCCTGACCAGGAATCGAACCGGACCTCCCAGTTCATAGGCTAATGGTCAACCACTGAGCCACGCCAGCCAGGCTATCTGGTATTTTTAAAACTGCTCTGGAAGAAGTGCAATTACCAAACTTACAGATGGTATTAAGGTTTTAAAATAATGTAGTAGCTAAATCTAAAAGAAGTAAAGTACAAACTAATTTCAAAAGGCTCACAGGTTGAAAAGTGGGAAGTAAGCTTCAATAGAGAAATGGACAGGGTAATGTATTTAGTGAAAAGTAATATATTCCATATCTACAAGCTGATAGGATTCCGTAGTTTAAAGTGATCAATTGCCACTCAGAACAAGGACACAGAAATCATTAGAGCCTGTTTTCTGAAGACAGAAGTTCAATGTACCACTGAGAGCAGGAAGATGTGGACGTATTGAATAATACTCAACTCAGGAATACTGAGCGTCCGGAAAAGCCTGATGACTTTCGAGTGAAGGAGAAGCTCAGTCAGCATATTCGTGGGGATGGAGATATGATGCATGAGGCGATATACAACATTTGGATACTGAAAAAGATTTGTTGGATGTCTATTAAGTGATGAATATGTATTCACACTAAATGCTCAATAAGGAGACATTGATATTCATGGATGAATGGAATATTAAACAATGAACACTAAATTCAAGGAACTCCTTTCATATAAATTTATCTGGACCAAGAATATAATCATCAGCAAAAATGACTATAATATAAATTTATATTTTAATGAATAAAATAGTTCCTACCTACTTAACTTCCAGGTTCATTCCTGACATTTCCCAGATTTGGAGTGAAAACACATTTTATCTGTAAGTGAGGCTCACAGATCAAGTGAAAACGGGTGCGAACCTCTTTTACTTGACACATAAATATTTTCCTTATAATTCTAACATCTCACCTTTCATGTTTTTCTCAAAATACATTAAAGCTGATGAAACCACTGTTAGTGCTAAATTCTTAGCAAAATGATAGAACACTGTTCTCTAACTATTCCTTGTTTTGTTCTTGTTTCTCTTACTCTTGGGCTTTCACTGGTTCATTATAATCTGACAATAATTAGCAAAAAAACTTTGGACTTTATAGCCCAAGGCCAGCCCTGGAGCACACAAAATATAAGGGGGAGAGGTAGGAATAACAGTAAATATTAGTTTTCTGAACAAGTCTGGTCAGAGAAATAAAAATAAAGTGTTTTTAAAAATAGATTATCCCAATATCCAATTAGGTATCTCGATGCCCTCCCTATAAAATTCAGTGTTCATGTAAATGTGTATTATGTTATTCTTGAAACAAATCTGTATATGTGCTATGACTTCCATAACCTGCATATTAAACAATATCTTGATATACTTTTAAATCTAAATGATGTTGTCCTTTATAAAATGCAGAGAATATTACTAATATGCCAGCATTGAAGGGGGGCTGGGAGTTCTCCTAGTTGGTTGTCTCCAATCAACTAAGAACCACTTATACATGACTTGAACTTACTATGGGGAAACAAAGGGTGCAATATAGCACTGCAAGACTGCAAGCAGCCCCAGCCAGTATGGCTCAGTTGCTTGGGCATAGTTCTGTGCATCAAAGGTTGCTGGTTTCATTCCAGGTGAGGGCACTTGCTCAGGTTGCAGGCTCAATCCTTGGTAGGGGGGTGTATAGGAGAGGTTTCCCTCTCATATTGATGTTTATCTCTCTCCCTCTTCCTCTCTTTCTAAAAATCAACAAAAAATCTTTTAGAAAAAGACAGCAACACAATAATTATAGCTTTGAACTCTGAGTATATATTCTTGCATAAAGATTTCATACAATGACTCATTTAAGGCTCACATTGGATCATTGAGGTCAATAGTATTGTCATCCCCACTCCATACATGAGAAAAGAAAGGTTTTGATGTGATGTTGCCCAATGTTGGACAATAAGCATTGGTAAGTCAAATCCAGGCAGTCTGAAGGGGGCGCACCTACCATGCACTCTTACAGGCTGATTGGCCCTTACTCTCAGTCTATGGTTGGCTGAATCCCACCTGTCGCTTTGCTACATTTTCCTTTGTAGGTGAATTACATGGCTTCTCTAAGAGTGGGGTGAGTGGGTAAGCAGTACGGTACAATTGTGAAGGCAGGGCAGAAGAAAGGGATAATATTCATTCTAAAATAATATGCCCTATTTAACTTCATTTATGTAAGATTATACATATGTATGTATGTATAAAAAAAGAGATGCAGGAAAGAGTAGTGTCAGAAAAGCTAATAATGGTTACCTCACAGATTTGTGTTCAAATGGGTGTTTTCCTTCTTCCTTACATCTTTGTGAATGATTCAAATGATTTTACAATGAACATGCATGAATTAAAGAATTGGAAAAGAAGGAATGCTATTCTCATTGCTCACCTCCTAAAAAGGGGGAATATATATTTTCTTGGCAATAGGAAAATGTTTCCTTTGCTGCTTTGATTCTATGCTTTTTCCCCAAGAAATTGCTACAGAATGCTTCAGTTTCCAATTCTGGAACAGAATCTCTACGTACTATTTTTTAACATCACTTTTATCCTTCCATGGTAGGAAGCAATATATTTTGGTGGTTAAGAAGGTACACTTAGGAAACAGACTTGAATATGAATCTCCACTTATGAGGTTAATAACTTTGAGTAAGTTACGAATTATTTTCTAAACTTCAGTTTTCTTATATATAAAATGGGGATACCTTCTGCCTCATAGGTTTGCTATGGGAAATAAATAATGCACCTGGCACATAGTAAGTACACAATAATTTATCACTTTGTTATTATTTATTTTCCATACTAGAGGTCCGGTGCACGAGATTCATGCACTTGAGGCGGGGGGGGATACCTCAGCCCAGCCTGCACCATCTCACAGTCTTGGAGCCCTCGGGGGATGTCCAACTGAAGGCTGAGGCCCGCTCCTAAGCCGGCAGTCAGACATCCTTAGCGCTGCTGCAGAGGCAGGAGAGGCTCCGGCCAGTGCCGCTGTGCTTGCCAGGGCTTGTGGCTGAGTGGTGCTCCCCCTGTAGGAGTGCACTGACCACCAGGGGACAGCTCCTATGTTGAGCATCTGCCTCCTGTGGTCCATTTGCATCATAGAGACTGGTCATTCCACCATTCAGTTGATTTGCATATTAGCCTTTTATTATATAGGTTTACCTTTGAAAGTACACACTTGTATACTCTCCAATGGCTAAAAGAAATATTTTAAACTAAATTTATTAGGGTGACATTGGTTAATAAGATTATATAGGGTTCAAGTGTGCAATTCTATGATCCATCATCTGTATATTGCATTGTGTGCCCACCACCCAAAGTCAAATATTGACCATATATTTGATCCACCCCTTTAACACTTACTACCTTCTTTTCAGGTATAAAATTGAAAGCAATAAATGAAAAAACAACCCTCAGAGACACAACAGTATGGGGGTTACCAGAAAGAATGGGTATGAGGGTGGGGTGAAATGTTTTTAATTTATTTGTGGACCCTATGGACCACTTAGGAATTCTTTGGAAGCCTGCAGAAAAAAATGTCCGAGATAAAACACAAAATATTACAAAGAAATTATGTTGCATTAAATTTTTCAAGATAATATTAATGGTGACAGATATGCTTCTTTATTAACACATTGAATGATAAGATCTGGCAGCTGATCTAATTCATAATAATTACTAGGAAATAGTGATGAGTGTAAATGACATTTTGAGATATCTGCACCTACAAATGTAATGTGATGTGAATATATGTGAGAATTCTATTAGTGATAAACCTACAGATATTGCTAATTTCACAGTTATTTGCTGTCGACGTTCATAATTACAGAAAACACTAAATTTCTAAAAATCAAGATAAAAATGTTCCCATTGCAGACTCTGTGAGTTCTGTCCACAAACCCCCTCATCTCAAGAACCCCTGAGATATAAGGTTACTTTATGGAAGATCATTAATTTTGACTTTGCCATTCAAAAAAAAATGATCAGTGATTTTAAATTTGGCATCCTCCTTGCCTCCTATGCTTCTTACACACTCAAAAATCAAACTAGCAACCAACCTTATACACTCTAGTCCCACTATATAGGTTGAATCTGACCACACTCACTACCTTCATGATCTCGCCATGGTCTAACTCTAAACCACCTTCTCCTCCTACCTTGATTAATTCAACGGCCTCCTGACTGCTCTTCTTGCTTCTATCTTGACCCTGGCCCCATAATTTACTCTTAAAGCAAGGTGTTTGCTTCTCTCGGGATTCTACTATGTAGCTTCCCATTTCACTCGGAAAACTTCAAAAACTTCATTTACCCACAAGGCATTACGGGATCTTCCCAGACTCTCAAAGGGTCTCATTCCCTACTATATAGTTCACCCCTCCCCACTCCAATCATGC
The DNA here is from genome assembly GCF_951640355.1 of Cnephaeus nilssonii. Lineage (NCBI taxonomy): Eukaryota > Metazoa > Chordata > Mammalia > Chiroptera > Vespertilionidae > Cnephaeus > Cnephaeus nilssonii. The sequence continues at coordinate 44,965,763 of NC_137079.1, forward strand.
TGGTGCTCTTAAAGCTCCAGGATTCCCTCAGGACATTTGCACCGACCCTCCTCTCAGCCTGGGATGCTGTGCTCAGTCTCACCCCAGTGAGGCCTTCCCTAAGTGCCCAAGTGAAAATACCACTGGTGCCCCTTTCATTCTCAACCTCCATCTTTACTTTATTTTTCTCCATGTACCCAGTATTATCTGACAAACTCTATTTATTTTATTGTACTAAATCCTTATTATTGAGAGTATTACAGATATTCCCCTTTTGCCCCATTGCCCCATCAACCTGGTTCCTGCTCGGCCACAGGCCTTCAACACACTAATGTCTGTGTCCATAGGTAATGCATAGATGCATGTAAGTTCTTTGGTTAACCTCTTCCTGCCACCCCTTCCACTTTCCCTCTTCCTTCTGAGATTTTTAAAATTATTTTGTTGTTTCTTATATCACACTAAGATGCAGCACCATGATGGCATATCATTTTGTTATTCTTTTGCTTTATGGTGTGGTGTTTTGTTTTCTTTTTATCCCCGCTGTCATCCTTAGCATCTAGTATTTATTTCCATAAAGGAAGTAAATAATTGTTGGTTGAATAAATGACAACGTAATATAAACACATATGTTATTTTACTATTAATATATATATATATTATATATATATATTGAATAAGTGATAATTACCTCAGAAAATAACATAGATTATAAACCATTTATTTAGGTACATTATTTACATAAAATAAACTTTATACCTTCTTCCATGATTTTGTAATCAAAAGCACATTCTCAAGGTATAACTTGTCATCGTTGGTTTTATATATCATTATAATTTGTTGTCATCTTTAATCAACTTCACCTGTAACTTTGCCTCTTACTTCCAACTATATAGCCTGAATACCTGCTAGTCTGAGACACAGATGGCAATGAAAGTATCTTGTTAGAGTCGTTAAACTAAAATGACAAGTGTATCTTGGAAAGAGAGTACAGGTGCTACTGAGAAAAAGTTATTACTTTATGTCCAAAGATAGCTGATGCTATTTGTGTGTTTTTTAAATGAGATTCAAACATTTCAGTAGTTTTTATGTGTGGAATACATTTTCAAAATAAAGGAAGTCTAACATAAGTATAAACCATTTTGGCTTAAAAAGTTGCTCTGACATATTTTTGCTTTTGTTAAAAATTAGTGTATACTGTCCAACCTATGAGGGAAGGTGGGGGGGGGGGGGACGGGTGAGAGAATAAGAAATCAACCAAAGCACTTGTATGCATGCATATGAGCATAACCAATGGACACAGACACTAGAGGGTTGAGGGCATGTGCTGGGGGATGGGAGCAGCCAGGGAGAGCTCAATGGGGGGGAAAAGGAGACGCATATAACACTTTTAACAATAAAGAATTTAAATTTAAAAAATAGTGTGTATATGTGTGTGTGTGTGTATACATATACATATTTATATACATTTGAAACCTACTATAACTGTTATGAATTAACCTACAATTAAACTACTGTAACTGTTGTGAATATTTGAAAACTTACATACGACTTTTGTCTCAACAGAATATGTTAGTTCAAAGGAATTACATATCACCAACTGTCATATCATAAAATGTTAGGCACATTTTGTTGATCTACTTGACAACTTCAGTGAAATTTTACAGTAGTGTGAGAAGCACATTCTCATAAAAATCAAATTCAGATGCACTTTAACTATAAGCTGAAATGTGCCACTATTTCTCCCGTAGAGATGAAGGTTATGGGTGACTTTATCATTGGATATTTTTCTGAAAGCTCATCAATTTATGAACTTTGAAAGGTCTGGTATTTTTTTCTTTTTTTTTTTTTCTTTTCTTTTAAGGTGAGTACCCTGACTTGCATACTACAAAATGAATTGAGCAATCTGGATACCATTGGAATGTCCCCATTTGTCATCTCGAATATGGCAACTACATATGGACGTCAGGTTGCCTGAATATCATTCTTATTTTGAGAAAATATTTTTCAGTCATAATCACCCTATTCTAGCAACTCAGTTCAGATTGTGAATTTCACTTTCAGGTGGTGAATGTGTTGATTTTTAGCATCCTTACTTAAAACAGTACGATGGTTCATAAGTACACTGCCTGCAAGGAACTTCCTGTTTAATGACACTCCACAGAAGATGTCAATGCTTAATGCCCGCATTTCTCCAGGAAGCACATTTCCTAGAGAACTTTACCTGGAACAATCTCTGAAAATAATCTGTAACCTGAGATGATCAATCTTCCCTCAAAAAGAATGAAGGGGAAGGAAAGTAAGGGAAGTTTCTAAGGGCCTACATCACAGTGCTTATGTGAATTATTCTGGCAAAACAAAATTGCAAGCGACCTCTAGTTATTCAACTCTCTTTCCTAATCAGCTTTCCTGGAGTCATCAATTCCTTTAAAAGATTTTAGAGAATGAGGGACTCGAGTAGCAGATAAGGAGCACAAGCAATTACAAAATGTGCCACAAAGAATAACTTTCAAGTCCAAAAGTCAATAATGTTTTATTCCACCCCAAAGTGAATAATCTATGTATACTAGTGTTATGCATTCTATAAATATCCTCCCTTCTCATATGCAAAGGGTTAGTTTGCAGCAGATGATTTTGTTTTCGAGAATGTTAGCTTGGCATTCTTGATCACTGACATTTACTCTCTGCAGGCCTCTCTCCCACCAAACTCACTTTAACTTCAAGAATGCCCATACATCTTAAGGAGCAAACGGCCCAGCATTTTGTATCCCTTGCATTATTTTAGTCCTCTTGAAGTCATATCCTAAAGTGTCTCTGTTCTGCGCGGTAGAGATGTGCTCATCAACAGGAGACAGAAGAAAAAGTATACCATTATTCTTTGTTTTTTGAAGCAGTCCAATGGAGAGTGGTACCCAGTTTTAAATTTTAAAAAAAGCATTCAAAAGTTCCATTTTAGTCAATAATAAATAACCCTAAAATCTCAAGAACTTAAAACAATAAGGATGTGTTTCTCATGATTGAACTTATTTCTTAATGTTTCAGGATCACTGCTGTGATTTAACGATTTCAGCTCTGCTCCAATCTCCTCCTCTGCTGCTCTTATTTGCGACACACCATCCTGTGGCAGAGAAAAACAGCAAGAGACAGAGATGGTGGAAACATGCACTGATCCCTGAAGCTGCTAACCGGATGTGGCCACTAGCGTGTCCTCTCACTTTTTTTTTTCCTCCCAAAACAAGAATCAGGACAAGTCCAAGTCAACAAGGGTAGGGATGTGAAATGCTCTCAGAGAGACATCCCCATTGACATGGTAACAGACAGGAACATGTGATAATATATTCAACCACACTTCTTTGTCATTAAATACAGGTTTTCTTGCAAATCCTACAACTAGCTTGAAAAGCTGGGCCACATAAGAAATTTCAATGGAGGATTTCAATTGAACAAACCATTGACATTGTTTCATTTTACCTTATTTATTATTTCTTTCATCCCAACAATGCTTTGACTATTGGTGGAATCAAAAGCCAATCATTGAAAGAGGTCTATATCTTCTGGCAATTTAATTAAAATATCATGTCATTAGTTTGCTGTTATGATGTATAAACAACATCATCTTTCAAATAAAACCACCTTCACAACACTCTTCTAGCTGTCTACACTGACCCTCATCATAGTCTACCTTCCTCAAAACACTGCCCACCCATTTAACCCATCCTGGCACGGTGTCAATGTGTACACTTTTTCCTTCCCTCACGGCGGTATTATAATTATGGAATATGGAGCTGAAAGTTTGGTACCTTGTTGAGGGAAATCCACACATTACTGAGGAGCTACGGCTTGTCAATGCAGAGGAATAAGTAGGGGTGGTAGTTGGAGAAAAAGCAAGTAGGTCTTTCCTGTGCCACAAACAATACAAAACAGAGGCTCTGTTAGCCCTGGCACTTGTCCCCAGAAAAGTGGTTAGCATGTGTCATTTGCAGGATATAGCAAACAGAAAAGCTATGTTCTGTTCTGTCCCTGTGATACCATAGCTGAAGTAATGTGCTTAGAGTGAATCTCACTATACCATGCCAGGAAAATATCCACCGGGCAGATCTCACTGTGAGAGCTCTTTGACATAAGACAGATGCCTATAGTTCCCAGTATTGCTCTGAGTATGCCTTTCATGATCAGAAGTTGCACGTTTGAACTCCTGCTAACATAACAGCACCAAAACTTCTCAGGTCTTTTTTTCTGATACAAATCTCAACCCATGTTTGCAATTATTATAATTTTTCTAAGTCTTTTTTATTTTTCATACTATTTGTGATGAACTTCAGAGATCCATCCTCCACTCTAAATAAAAATCTCACTCATATGTACCCTGGCCTTCTGTTGGGACATTTGCAATAACCAGAAGCTCATTAATTCATGATGAAGTCCTCTCTGCCACGGGAAAATTCTAGGTACAAAGTGTACACATTAAGAAAAGTCCATAATTTCTAAGCCTATATAAATATAAATTAATGAATTTCTCCAAAAGTAAGGATGTTTCTACAAACAGGCAATTCACAATGGCTTCAGGTTTTGTATGTAATTTGGGGGAAATAAGATGGGGCTGAAGATAGAATTAAGTAAAAATTATATTATGCTAAGTTCATCTAAATTCAGATGTGAGAAAACTGAACATTCTCCCACAAATATATCTGTAACACGTGTTTATCTTTGAATAAGTATTATTAGTAATGATGGAGAATTCCTACTGAACCAGCTATGATGTCAAACAGCTTTCTTTAGCCTCTGTGCTTCACTGTGCTCATGTAGTACTCAAGATTGTCCTTACTTGCCATTCTTTGCCTTCCTTTTACTATAGAAAATTTAAAAAAAACTTCTTTCCCATTATCTATTGCCTAAGAGTGGCCACACGATACTGTTCTGACCAATAAGGGGCAGGTAAAAGCTTGCTAAACATTTTAGAGAAAAATCTTTGTGTTTCTGGCATAAATGCTACTTCTTCCTTCTCCTTTCCTTTTCCTACTATGTTTTCTCCCTCCTCATACTTCTAGTAACTCAAATATGATAGTAAATTCTTCAGAAGCCACATTGTATCTATGAGAAAAAAATAAAATTACAGACACATTCACCAGACATCTGAGCCACAAAACATATGCTTGGAACTGAAAACATTCTGACTTCTTGCTAAAAAATAAAATGTAAACTTGTTTTTTTTTCTTTAATTTTTTTCTTTGTTCATTAAGGTATTACATATATGTCCTTATCCCCCCATTTGTTTAAACCACTGTTTAGTAGGACTTTCTATAATTCGAACATGAACACAAAGTGTAACTGTTAAGAGTTATAAGTGATTATGAAACTATTGACCATTGTCAACTTTTAAATAATTAGTTTGTTTCACTAGACTAGACAGCATCTTCCAATGAGGACATATAGGAGATTGTCAAATTGAAAAAAGGGACAGGTCATGTCTCTTCTAGAACAAGGATAATTGGTGTCCTGACAGTTTTTGAAACATTAATTTAGGTACAAATATATCAAAACCCATTCCATTTTCTAAGGTATTTCGTGTCTGAAAATAAAAAGTGCATGTTTGCCCTAGCCAGTGTGGCTCAGTTGGTTGGAGCATCATCATCCTATGCACCGAAGGGTCATGGGTATGATTCCCAGTCAGGGCATATACCCAGGTTGCAGGTTCAATTCCTAGTTGGGGTACATATGGTGGGAACTGATAGATGCTCTCTCTAACATCGATGTTTCTCTCTCTCCCTCTGCCTTCCTCTTTCTCTAAAATCAATTTTAAAACATGTCAATAAATAAATAAATGCACGCTTAAGATCAGTCTTATTCATTTAAAAATTAAATTAAAAAAGGAAAGCAGTCCTTGTGTCACCTTTGAATGGGAGTAAGAGAAAGTGTGGTGAAGTATGTGTTTACTAGATCATTTTAGAAAATATATACCAAGTAGTATGTTAATGTTATCATGAATAAACAATAATTTGCATCTTCATTTATAAACTACCCTTTTATAACCAGAGGAAGCAGGGGAAACATATGTTTAGTAATTTGAAATTATGGGTTCTTTCAACTGCACAGTCCTAACTCTAGATTAAAGACTTCCTGGGTTGCAATTCTTTTCTAATACTATAGAAATCAGCAGCACCATGGGCTGAACAATTTCAAAACATGAATTTAAAATCCTCGCAGGACTGGAAATCATAACTTGATTTGCTCTTCTTTCATTCCCTACTCTCTGACCTTTCTATTCCTGTCCTTGTTGCTTTTAATTTAGGTGTTTTTGTTGTTGTTGTTGTTTTATTGGGGGTGGGAGGAGGTAGAAAAAAACAAACTTTGGGTTATGGCAAAAAAGAGCTATTTGGAAAGTTATAAACTTGGGTCAGGGAAAAATGTGAAATCTACAATAGGAACAGTATCTTAGGATCCTGAACCTAAAAAGGCTGTCTTTCATCTGCAAAACTCAATTACCTTGAAGGAACATTCTTATTTACTTCCCCAAGTCAATTTACAGCATAATCAGTGCTCACAAGTCTGACCCATGCGATCACATTAAATGCAGAGTTCAACAAATACGTAAGAAAAGCTACTCACCAAATTATAAATTGGCAAAGGAAATATCTTAGCAGTCAATAGTTTTGGAAAACCAAATTCTTATAGAAAATTGTTAACACAAATTTTAATCATCCATCAAATGTGTCCCTACTTGATATGACCTGAAGGGCTCATTATATTTTTGCTTTCTGACTTATAAACTCAGAACTAAATATTTTTGGTGTCAACAATATTTGTATAAGTAGTCCTTTGATGTTTGGCTGCTTAAATATGCAAATGACTTTGCATTTAGCCAAGGCTAATCTGACTTGTTTAGAAAAAGGATGCATACTTCTGAGAAAGATATTGGTGGTACTGAAAGGATGTGGTTGGGTTGTGGATATATCATTGTATATAGTGTACATATATGTGCATTTATGCACCCATACACACACACACACACACACACACACACACGACTTGGCTATTTCGGAAGCACTTATTTTTCTTACTTTAATAATACTGATAGAGACACTGCAAATCTCATGTCTTCTGAGTTAACACTCATGATATTCAATGGTCCCCATGTGGAAACTGAGACACTGATAAAAGATTTTCAAAGACATAAGTTCTAAATTGATATTTCTATATCTTATTTCAGGCAATCAGATATTTTAAAACTTACAGTGCCATCTTTTTGTATCTAATTTTTATGAAGGCAGACAAGACAAACACTTTGGAATCAGAGATGCTATGTCAAATCATCCCTTCCCCCTGCCCTTGCTTCCACAATAATACACCAGAGAAGGCTCTTAATGTGACAAAGAAACAGAATTTCTGATAATACTTACCCAAGGATATCCCAAGGACCACACTAAAGTGAACTGTTCCAACTGAAAATCACTTGTATCTTTAATACACATTTATATATAGTACTTAAAATCAATGCAAATATTTATTATTCAATTACTATATTCTCTATTGGAAAAAACACATTAGGTATTATGGAGAAGACACACCTTGGCATATACACAAAGAGTCAAGACAAGACTTATGTCCCTTTGGGACTGGTGCTCAGTTTGAAGAGATAAATTCATGAAAAAATATCCTATACTAGTATAATAAAAGGTTAATATGCAAATCGGCCGAATGGTGGAACGACCGGTTGCTATGACACACACAGACCACTCAATGCAGGAGCTGCCCCCTGGTGGTCAGTGCACTCCCACAGGAATTAAAGGAATTAAAATAGAACTATATGCGATCCTTTACTCATTATATAGATGAGAATACTATATACAGAAAATGTGGACAACGGTAGAACTAACAACCAGTTCTGCAGTCTCAACCCATAGCATGCTTTACTCACTACATAATGCTGACTCCCTGAAACTTGGTTTCTATGTGGAAACCTGTTGAGAATTATTGAACTGAGAAGACAGTCTGAATACGAAGTATCTTGAGTAACTAAAGTTGTGCCACATTCACGATCAATTGGACTAATGGCCAATTCAATCATTCAAAAGAACCCAGTAAATTGTGGAAATACACTAATGATAATAAGAGCTAACTGTTATTCTGTGCTGGCTGTGGTCAAACCTAATATTGTCTCCTTTAGAGCCATCATTTGATTTATTTCTCATAATTACCCTGTGTATTAAGTACCAATGTATAGATAAGATCATGGAGGCTTATAAAGTTTAGGAAAAATACTACAGTCAAAGTAGCAGATACTTATGCTCCAGGTTTCTTATTTACAACTAGAGGCCTGGTGCATGAAATTCGTGCACAGGGGAGGGATCCCTCAGCTCGGCCTGCACCCGCTCTACCGGGATCACTTGGGGGATGTCTGACTGTCTCTCGCATTCCAGGACCGTTGGCTCCTAACCACTCGATTACCTGCCTGCCTGGTCACCCCTAACCCCTCTGCCTACCTGCCTGATTGCCCCTAACCACCTCTGCCTGCCTGCCTGATCACCCCTAACTACTCCCCTGCTGGCCTGATCACCCCTAACTACCTCTGCCTCACCCTGCACCCAGGACCCAGGATTCCCTCCTCTGGGTAGTCGCAGACACCTGGGACCTGGGCTTCCCTCCCTCTGGCCGGCCGCAGTCACCCAGGACCCGGGCTGGCTTCACCTGGGCTGGCCGCAGCCACAGGGGACCGTAGGCGGGCAGCTTCACCTGGGCTGCAGCCACAGGTGCCCAGTACCACGGGCGGGGGGGGGGTTGCTTGTCCCTCTCCTGAGCTGCAGCTGCAGGCGCTGGTGCCCAGGACCGTGGGGCAGGCAGCTTGTCCCTCTCCCAGTCCACAGGCACAGCTGCTGGGGCCCGGGACTGCGGGGACCTTGGGGGCGTGTGGATTGTCCCTCTCCTGGGCCGCAGGCACAGGCACAGCCGCTAGTGCCCGGGACTGCGGGGCGTGCGGCTTGTTCCTCTCCTGGGCTACAGGCTCAGGTGCAGCTACTGGCGCTCGGGACCGCAGGGCGTGCGACTTGTCCCTCTCCTGTGTTGCAGGCACAGGTGCAGCCACTGGTGCCTGGGACCGCGGGGAGAGTGGCTTGCCCCTCTCCTGGGCTGCAGCCTGGCTGGTCCCCATTTCTCTTTCGTGAGCTCATTTGTGCCTGGCTGGTCCCCATTCCTCTCTCCCCAGTGTTGAGTGTCTGAGCTGTACAGTGTGACGGCGTGAGGGCATGATGACCATTTGCATATTATCTCTTTATTATATAGGATATAATAGAAGGCATGTATTGAAGAGATAAAGTGGTAATATCTCCTCTTCCTGATCAAGAAAGCAAAGGGGGATAAGAAAAGCAGTACTCTATTTTTATCGCTATTATATTCCCATGCATGTATCAAGGGCACATCTATTCCATATGTAGATGATTAAGCAGAGTAGTCTCATTTATTGTTGTATTTGAATAGTGGAATTTATTGAATTTTACCAATTGAGTTTTTAGACATAGATATAAAACATGTTTTATTATATCTTTAACCAAATGTCAGGGCAATGTACTACATATCAAAGACAATATGTAATGTTGCAAGTTAATTTAATTTTTTCTATCTTCCTATTAACTGCATTGGATCAAATGTATGACTTGACTGTGAATCATGAAAAATAGAATATATTTTATTGAAAATTAGACTACTTCAGTAGCTTACTTAGGCATAGCCTCTGTATCTTTTGAATAAAAAGATGCACTAGTTTGTTGCCATATTCTTTTAATGGTTTTGTTTACAAATATTGTAAGTCTGATTATTCAAAAAATATTCACGTCTATTTTTCTAATAGGCATAATAAATAAATAAGAAAGAAATAACAATAAACAAAATAAAGCAGTAAGAATTTCCAGATGGTGTGAGAGACCTCAAAATGTCCAAGTGTAGCAAGAAATGCTGTTCAAATTTTCAGTATATTTACCAGAATTACTATCTACATAAACAGACTTGTGTTTAACCTTTTCCTGGAGGTTTTCAACTCTGCTAAGCAAAACTCAAAGACTATCTAGCCAAATTTAACAAGTCATTGGAAGTAAATGGATTCTTGGCAATAAATAATTATGATTTTTAAAGTAGGATTATTTTTTCTGGCAAGAAGTGTAGTTTTATATCTCATGTTAAGTCCAGTAAATTTTTCTTGTATAACAAGGAATAACTTCCCCAAATTTGGCCTGATTGCCCCTAACTACCTCTTTGTTTGATCATTCTACCTCTGCCCCATTCCTATAATTGTGTCACTAGTCTCTATCCTGAATCCCATTTTTAAAATATTATCTTTGTTTTCTATGCTCCTCAGTAAAAATTGCTTTGAATATTTTGAATACTGCTGCTTTAAAAATTATGTCCCAAAACTAACTCAATAAGGGATATGTTTTAAGCTTTCTTTAAAATCTCTGTCCTATCTAAATGATACCATTAAAATTTTCTTTCAAACCTATATTGATGTCCTCATTTAAATATATTTATCTAAAATCTGATTCTCCTTCCTTAGGCCGTAGGAAAGGCAGGAAGGCAAAATTAAACTTGGTCCAAAATCCAAATGGACTTGTTGACCAGAACATTTTCCACTTCACTATTTACAAAATCCCAATGTAAATGCAGGTATAACTAACGGACCACATACAGCTGGTCCCAATTGCACAACCCTATCACAATGAACTGCAAAGACTCAGCACCCATCTTAGCCCCCCACAACACTATCGAAATATTTGAAAAATATTAACATTCTTACCAAGCAAAGTCCCCCACCTATAGCCCCTATGAAAAGGTGCACATTGGCAGCCCCTGCCCCTTTTATCATAGAACTAGAAGCCCGGTGCACGAAATTCGTGCACGGTGGGGGATTGTCCTTCAGCCCAGCCTGTACCCTCTCCAATCTGGGACTCCTGGAGGGATGTCCGACTGCCCGTTTAGGCCCGATGGGATCGGGCCTAAACGGGCAGTCGGACATCCCTCTCACAATCCAGGACTGCTGGCTCCCAACTGCTTGCCTGCCTGCCTTCCTGATTGCCCCTAACCGCTTCTGCCTGCCAGCCTGATCACCCCCTAACCACTCTGCTGCCAGCCTGGTTGATGCTTAACTGCTCCCCTGCCAGCCTGTTTGCCCCCAACTTCCCTCCTCTGCCAGCCTGGTCACCCCTAACACACCTCCGGAGAGCATAGGCCATGGCTATGGTTGAGCATTTGAGTGAGGATGCATGAATGCTTCTGGCCATGGTCCCAGGTCATTCTATAATTCCTCTGAGGTTCTCTCCTATCGCCTCATTTATTCACTGGATTGCCAGCTGTTGGCTCAGTTCCAATGGGCAAGCTATTTCCTTTGTCTGAAATGCTCTTCCTCCCAGACCCCCACATGATCCTACACCTCCTCAGATACTTACCCACTGAGGCCTCCCCTGACTATCCTGCCTAAAATCTCAGTTCCCACTTTCTACTTCTTATGTCCTTCTCCATTCTTATCTTCTCTTTAGCAACTATCACTATCATTTTATATAGTTTACCTAATTTCTTTTTTTTTTTTTAATTCCTAAACCAGAACGTGAACTCCCTGAAGGCAAGGATTCTTGTCTAACCCATTCCCTGCCATATTTTATCTCTTAGCACATTAAGACACTAACTATTTTTTGAATTAATAAATAAACTTAACTCCAAAACACATGGACTATTTATAATTAGTCCTTTATCATTAGGGTCTGAGAGAATGAGAATGGATTTCCAAAAAAAGAGACTTCAGTGTATGTGTCTGCAGGTATACAAGGTCATGTGCGTTTGATCAGTGCCCCAGCACAGGGCCCCAAACTTATAGTTTTTATGCTTTGTCTCAGGCTCAGTTGTCACTGTTTTAAAATTCTTATTAATTTTTCAACAAGAGGCCTTACATTTTCATTTCGCATTGACCCCACAAATTAGGTGGCCTGTCTAAATGTATCACAGCTCAGGTTCAAATCTTTCATATTACTTAGCATCATGTTTACATGGATCATATGCCTTTATAAGGAAAGCATTCCACCTTCCACATGAGCTATCCAAAGGCAGCACCACTGTGTTACCAACACACAAACTAGAAGTCAGTAGAGTTGGTATATGGCTTTACCTCAGCCAAGGACTACCTCAGTATCCTCAAACCTCACTTTCCTGACCTGTAGAAGGAGGAACCTGAACCAAAGAGCCTCGAGGTTACCATCAAGCTCTCTTATTCTCTAATCCTTTTCTAACGTTGTATTGCATCTTTAAAAGTATAAATATTTATTTTCCACCTCTCTGCCAAACTCTCTTTTGCAAGTTGTTATGACAAAGGATTAAGCAAGCAAACTCCTCATTTTACATTTTTGCAATATAAATTCTTGTTTTGATTGATTTGCCCTTCAAAAGGTTCAGTTTTCCACACTTATTTGTTTGCTTTCCAACTGCATACCCACCTAAACACAAAGAACCAAAACAATTGATTAAATGTACTCTCATTTCCTTGGACACATTCACATGATCCAATAACTTATTGGTTGGAGTTTTGGGAAACAGATCTACAATTCCATAGTGAAATGCAAACTCAGCTGTGGGGGGAAGGACCTCTCTGTGCCTGAGAACATGTTGATGGGCTGCAAAGCAGGTTATTTGAGGCAACGTCAATGTAGACAGCAACACTGAGACCTCAGTCCTCCACATGTCCACCAGGATTTTAAACTCTTAAAAGATCCCTGTAATTATTCAATTAACAATAAAAACCTATGTGTTGAGAAATATTTTTTAAAAATATGCATTTTATTCATAATTACAGTCAATTCTGCTATGAGGTGAAATATGTGCCCCATCCAAAAAAAAGAAAAGAAAAGAAAAGAAAAGAAAACAAACAAAAAACACCTGCTGTGCAAAACTGTGTGATTAAAAACCACAGTGCTTATCAGGCAAACGGAGTTAGATACACAAGGCACAAAAATTTCATCAGTGACAAATAGAAAATGACAGAAACCAAGTAATCGCAGCACAGTTAACACATGTTAAATGACTAAGATTTCCATAAATATGGCATTTACTTTGAAAAAGCACTGGAGTTTATGGGAGAGCTAAAAGAGAAGGGGTGTAGCTTTGAATTATTGTAAATGGTGGAAGGAGGGTTACCAGGAATTGGAGGGGAAGGTGAAACAGGATGCATGGATGGGATGTGGCTCATAACACAACTGCTCGCTGGTAGATGCTGGAGGCAGGGTAGGCTCCTGGATTGGTGACTGGTGTGCAGTCACATGGGCCCGTGCTTCCAGATGGCACGACGTGTTTAATGCTCTGCTGTGGCTACCTTGAAATTCTCAATAATTTTGGAACCAGGAATCTCACACTTATATTTTTCGCTGGGTCTGCCAAATTCTGCAGTTTGTCCACATTTGAGGTACAGGTGTGTGGTTATGTGTGTGGGTGCCTGCACACGAATTTTTATGGGGTACCATTCAGCCAGGTGCAGTTTTCTATATTAAAGTCAGTGTTTCTAGCAAATGAAATTGTGTATAAGCAAATTCAAAGTTCTCATTCTGTTCAAATTTCCCCATGATATATTGGTCATGCTGGAACAAAAAACCATAAGCATGTTTTCAAAACAAGCATGATAGAGAAACTGACAGTATTTACATTTTAGGAAAATATTATTAATCATAGGTGAAGTGAAGGAGACAGGGATCCTAAGCATGAAGGAAGCAGTGCATTCCCTATAAAATCCAGGCTTACTCATCCACCCACCAAGGGGTTATTTTTGACCTTCCAGACACATTGCTAGAGCATGAGGAGGAGAAATGAGGGAGGCCATTGCACATCTGGAGGGAGACCAGGTGCAGGCCAAGAGGCAACCAGCCCACCTGGTCTGCAACCAGGAAACAAGGAGGCAGGAGAAAACTTCCAAAATGAGCGAGTAAAAGGCCATCAGACAAGGAATTGGCCGTCTGAAGACCTGAGAACAGAATGGAGGTAGGACTCACACCCCCAGCACAGGGCTTCCTAGCCCAGCAGGATCTTAGACATCCGATGGTCCCCATTTCCTATAGACAGTAGCTAAGCTAGGAAAATACAGTTTAATGATTTCTTTATCACCCTCAGGTTAATGTTGCAGATGTAACATACCTATTTTGAAGTTTACAATCTTTAGTGAAAACTAGGGAAGAGTTGAAGAACAGCAGATTCACTTGCATCTTGATTGCAAGTATATATCCTTCTCTTATTACATTTGTGTCTCACTATACTAATATATATAGTTACAGTGAAATTAAAAAAGTATAGTTGAATACTGGTAGATGATATATTATTGTTCTCCTAAAATTTTTACCCAATGCACTTTATTTTTTACAGAATAAAGAAAATTCTGAGCAGAATGCTTAAGCTATTTAACTACAAACCACAAAGGACAAGTAAAGTTATGGAAAACATTCTGCCAAAATCACTTTCCCTCCAAGCTTCAGACTCCCTCCATCCACATGTCATTGAATTACTTACATGCTATCACATAATCTCAGTTCCAGGATTCAATTTTCACTCTTGAAACCCTTAGCTTTTAGTTATTCCTTATGAATAGGTTTATCTCCCCTTGTATATAGCCAACTCTTAGTCCTTGGCTTACTTAAAAGCACTACTTTGCAAAGGTAACTGTTACCGATGTGTTGATTTACATCTTTTGTTAAGCCTTCTATGGTGAGATTTGGCTGGTTTTCTACACATCTGGGTATCAGGTGCTATTAAGAGGCTCATTACCATAATTTGTTATTTATGTGAGTGTGACTTTACACATGTGGTTTTTCTCTAAGTGCTACACACCTGCTATTTTTGCTTTGTTTTCTTTTTTGTGAAAAATAATTTTTGTGCTTTCAGAGGAAAGTCAGGAGCATCCTGGTTTTTAGCCTCCTTTATTAATCTTGCATTTTCATTCACAATGAAATAGCTTAGTCCTTCTGGTGTGAAACCAAGTTCATGATAACACAGATTGAAATCAAGACATACAAAGCCGTCCTTTTGAAATGAAAATTTTCTTTCAATAATACTAGAATCTCCTCAAACCCACAGTGTTTCAAATGTACTTTAAAATGAGGCAATCTGCTTGTTCCCAGGAGATGTATTATTTTAAGAGTGCTCCTCACATTTGCTGTGTTGCAAGTTATTGGGTCTCCCATTAGCTCACACACTGCCAACTCTCAGATCACACAAGGCCAGTGGGAGAACAGTCACTATACTGGCAATTTCCCACATTTGTGCTCAGAGAAGTTATATCTATGTTTGGAAGACAGTAAAGAGAAAAGGGGGGAGACACTTTAAGTACATTGTACTCAGGCACTAATTCAAAAAATATTAAATGTGAGAATGTATTTCCTGTAATAAATATTAATAAAAAGTCCCAGTGGTTGAAGCTAGGGGATGAAGCAGGGAGGTCATTCAGAAAAGTCATGCAGCACTCTAGTTTCTGATTAGAGAAGAGTGAACATTAGAGAGAGAGAGAGAGAGAGAGAGAGAGAGAGAGAGAGAGAGAGGAAGAGAGGGGGCAGGAGAGAGAGAGAGAGAGAGAGAGAGAGAGAGAGAGAGGAAGAGAGGGAGAGAGAGAGAGAGAGAGGAAGAGAGGGGGAAGGAGAGAGAGAGGGGGGGGAAGGAGAGAGAGAGAGAGAGAGAGGCTAAAATTCATTCTGTATTTCTTTAACATATAAGTAAGTTTCTTTTTCCTGACTCCTTGAACAAATTTTACTTATCCTTTCTACAGCTTCATATCTCTCACTTATCAAGTGGTGGTCATCATAGGACCACTCTGTGAGATGTTCAACATTAAGAACTTCAGCACAATGCCTGGTACATGATAAGTTCTCAACAAATCTTAGCAATTAATAGCGTTTTAAATATTTGTGAGAATTATTTTATAGTGTGACACGTACAATTGTGTGACCCAGCAAGAAGTGTGTACAAGTGTGCAACTTATTTCCAGAGTTTGACAAGGTCACCCTCCTAAGGTTGGTCACAGTTATAAAAGTATGTATTTCATTAAGTCTGGTACTGTCCATTGAGCAAGCTTACACTGTTTTTCCAAATTGGAAGTCTAATAAGAAACATATTGAGATCTTGTTACACCCAATTCCAAGTCCTCTACCCAGAAATTCGGATTTGATAGGTTTGGGGTACATGCAAGGATTCTCATTTTGGGGGACATATCCAAATTATGCTTATTAACAACCAAATTTGGGAGAAATGGCTATCATAAGATTTAATAAGGGATACCCTCATTTTATGAGTTTATTGTTATAAAATTCAAGGAATGTGTCAGATAGTAGGATTCAGAAAATATTCCATGTACCCCTACTTTTCCCAGTCTCCCTTGTATTGAGGTAAAGGCCATATCAGTAGTTCCAGCCAATGGTTGTAAGTTTCCACGGATCACTGCTAGGCCACGACAAAGATTAAGGTATCTTTCTATTGCTCTCTTCCCTTCTTAAGATGAGCTGTGAGAGTGTTAACACAGTGATACCAGAGCATGGATGGGGCCTCTGGCAGTCTGCTTCAGAATAATTATGGAAAACATAGCACCAACCTCACCCTCTTTGGCCTGAGGAGCCTCTCCTATTCATGGAGCATAAGCAAGAAATAAATCTTTGTTAAAATTAATCACCGCCCTAACTGAGGGAATTCTCTATTCAATGGATAGAGCTTGAAATAAAGAAATAGGCACAGGAAATTCAACTATTCAATAAACCTTTATTGACCAAATATGGGAGAAAATGATATCATAGAGCACAGCCCAGTGAGATGCAAAACAACACTGGCTCATCCAAACAGGTGCAGGATGTGCAATTGTCTACGGAGTATGAAGAAGAGGTTTAAGATGGTAGGAGAGGGATGGGAAGGAGGAAACTGGTTAATTCTAAAGAAAATAGCTACTAACCCACTCCCGGTACTCAGACCGACCCTTTGCTTATCAAAAGGATTTTGCTTTGGGTAATCAACAGTTGTTTTGGAAAACCACAATAACATGAAGAATCTATTGATTTTTAGAATTTGGATGGGTGTCTGGTTTCCAGAGTACAGATTCAAATATTAAAGCTGCTAACATTAGACCAACAATGGACTTAATGGTAATTGAAAACATCTTTTCAATAAATAAAAACACATTTTGCACACTTTATTTTAAAAAGTTTACTTATGACTTAGACTAACACAGATGTGGTTTAGGGACATTCTATAGTTAAAGAAATGGAACTTAATGGGAAAGAAAAATACCAAAGAGGAAATGAACTGATATGATTTAAAGTGTGATATTATTACCATTGTAAATTATGTCAGCCACGGCTGTCTCAAGTAGAACTTCACTTGATTGAAAGCCAAGCAAGACCTCTGAATTATTTTCAGTTAATTATAAGTTAG
Source organism: Cnephaeus nilssonii (assembly GCF_951640355.1). Taxonomy (NCBI): domain Eukaryota; kingdom Metazoa; phylum Chordata; class Mammalia; order Chiroptera; family Vespertilionidae; genus Cnephaeus; species Cnephaeus nilssonii. The sequence goes on from NC_137079.1 coordinate 44,983,157, forward strand.
CCATACACTGCAATGAGAACAATGTGTTAATCAGTCAACACTGATTCAATAGTGACAATTAAAATGGTTAGTTTTTTCCTGCTAGACAAAGGGTATCCCAGTGAGAGAAGAATGTGGATGTAATATATTTTGCTAGATAAAAATCTTGACTGACTTTGGAGATTAAAAAAAAGTAGGTTAAAACATTCTACACAAAAGTTTATGCATTAAAAAAGGTTTAACAGCCTTCTAAGTAGCATGAAAAATCAGTAGTTTAGGAAATCTTTAAGTGTGGGACTCATATCTTAGGTATAAGTAAACATATCATCTGCTCATTATCACAGATATAAAGAAAATTGTTGAGATATATTTAATATATAATTGAGCAATCATACAAAAATTGGTCATATTAAAGACATATTAAAAGAAAAGTTGTTATACTCTGAAAACATAAAATAAATTTTAATAAAAAAACACATACATGCCAAAATCTTTCTGTATTTATAACCATAAGATATAAGCATTAAAAATTATGAGAGTTTTATAAAAACATTTAAGAAACAGACTTTTCCTTAGTTCTGTAATTATCTACTATGTGGATTCAGTTTTAGAGCTGTGAAAATAAAGTTTTGTTTTCTTTTAAAATAACTCATATAGTCAATGTCTAAAGCAATGATTTTCAATCGGTCTGCCATAAGAATTTTTAAAATGTGCAACACCTGACCATTTAGTCAGGGGCATTGACCTCTTTTCCCTTAGAGTGTCAAATTAAAAAAATGGCAACAGCCAACACAACAATAGCTGTCCAATGTGTGTTAATCAAAATTATACCTATGTTTTTTCAGACCCACACAAAAATATATATATTATATAATACACACAATATTATATGAAATATAATATATATTTTTGATGTGCCACAGAATTTTAGTAATTAGTTTATGTGTGCCATTACATGGAAGGGTTGAAAAATAACTGATCTAAAGAAATAGAGGGAAAACAGGAAAGAATGACTTCTCCACATATTTGGTGCATTTAAGCAATTCCTCAGATAATGCGATTTCTCAACTGAACTCATATTCCTACAATACAAGTTCTACCTTGTAAAAATATTACATAAAACAGCCATCTTTCAAAAGGATGCAATATGGGTAATTAATTACTTGTTCATAGTAAAATACATAAATCCTTGTATCTCTTCATTTTAAAAAATACTCCGACATTTTGCAGTTTCAGTACTAATATTGAAACATTTTCATAAAATCCTAGTATAGTTAATACAAATATTTGAAGCATGATAAATTTGCAAGTCATTTTAAAACTAAAACACAGCAAGTAGTGCCAGGCTTGAATTTTCAACCTTCTGCCAGCCAAAGTGTAATTAGAGACGGTTGGGCTTACTAAGGCTCCTTGGACATCTGTTTTACTAAGCCCTTTCTTTAAAGCCTTGATCTCTGCCTCCCTAATTACACATTTTATCAAAGTACTTTTTGCTTTGCTTTCCTAAGCCCTATACAATGGAGGCAATTCCAATTGAGATGAGTATGTGAGGCTCATTGATTTCATTGAGAAATTCTGACCAGGGCAAAATTTGTCAGTATAATTACTGATTCTATTACCTTTTATAATAAACTGGAGGCCTGGTGCACAGAATTCGTGCATGGGGGTGTCCCTCAGCACAGCCTGCACCCTCTCCAATCTGGGACCCCTCGAGGGATGTCCGACTGCCCGTTTTGGGCCTAAACGGGCAGTCGGACATCCCTCTCACAATTCAGGAATGCTGGTTCCCAACTGCTCACCTGCCTGCCTTTCTGATTGCCACTAACCACTTCTGTCTGCCAGCCTGATCACCCCTAACCACTCCCCTGCCAGCCTGATCACCCCTAATCACTCCCCTGCCAGCCTGATTGATGCCTAACTGCTCCCCTGCCAGCCTGATTGCCCCTAACTGCCCTCTCCTGCAGGCCTGGGTCCCCCCCAACTGCCCCTCCCTGCAGGCCCAATCACCCCCAACTTCCCTCCTCTGACGACCTGGTCACCCCTAACTGCCCTCCCCTGCAGGCTTGATTGCCCCCAACTGTCCTCCCTTGCAGGCCTGGTCCCTCCCAACTGCCCCCACCCCTGCTGGCCTGATCGCCCACAACTGCCCTCCATTGCAGGCCTGGTTCCTCCCAACTTCCCTCCCCTGCTTGTCATCTTGTGTCCACATGGGGGTAACCATCTTGTGTGTTTGAGTGACGGTCAATTTGCATATTACTCTTTTATTAGATAGGATAGAGGCCTGGTGCATTGGTGGGAGCTGGCTGGTTTGCCCTGGAGGGTGTGTGTGTGTGTGTGTGTGTGTGTGTGTGTGTGTGCACTTGTGTATATTCTTTTGCTTTTTTTCCCTAGAGTACCAGACTAAGATTAAAATTTTTGTGTAAAGTTGAAATCTTGTCTTAACACTAAATGGGCATCAAGTATTTTGTTTAATTACAACATTATTAAATATATATGTATAGAATAAAACACCTCACTTTAGAAATTCATATAAATTTTAATACATAAATTATCACACCATGTGCAATAATCTTAAAGATTTGCAATAAATGGGTTATATGTCATTCCCTTTTATGATTTCTCTTCTTAGAATAATTTCCCTGAAAACAAAATGACCCATAAGAATGTTATTTTTCAAGTCCCATAAATATTTGCTAAATTACAAATAAAATTCTCATTTGACCCAGTAATTCCACTTCTAGGAATATATCCCAGTAAGTCAGAAACACCAAGCAGAAAGGATATATGCACCCCTATGTTCATGGCAGCACAATTTACAATAGCTAAAATTTGGAAACAGCCTAAGTGCGCATCAGCAGATGAATGGATTAAAAAACTGTGGTACATCTACACAATGGAATACTATGCTGCTGCAAAAAAGAAAGAACTCTTATCATTTGCAACAGCATGGATAGAACTGGAGAGCATTATGCTAAGCAAAATAAGTCAGTAGGAGAAAGATAAATATGATCTCACTCATTTGTAAAATATAATGAACAACATAAACTAATGAACAAAAATAGACCCAGAGACAGAGAAGCATTGAACAGACTATCAAACTTCAGAGGAAAGGCAGGGGAGAGGGGGGTAAGAGATCAACCAAAGGACTTGTATGGATGCATATTAGCATAACCAAAGGACACAGACACTAGGTGGGTGAGAGTGGCTGGGGAGAGTTCAATGGGAGAAAAAGAAAACATATGTAATACTGTATGTAATACTTTAAACAATAAAGAATAAAAAAAAACATATCCTCGGTGAAAATAATACATACATACATACATACATACATACATACATACATACATATATACATATTGAGACTTGGGATCCCACCAGATCTGATCTCTATTTTCTTATACATAAAATGAAGGGATTAACTCAGTGATTTTTCAGGTGGCATTGCAGAGCCTAGAAGTCAGCTCACATGTCCAAGGAAGGTACTACCCAAGGGCCTGTATAATATAGTTCATACAAATATTTGAAGCATGATACACATACACACATACACATACATACACACTGAGAGCTGTGCTGAGCCTGCTCCTGCTGCCCTTTAGCTTCCTTACATTATGTCTCCCCTGCCATCTGTTCCAAGTCATATTTAGAGAGCACTTCCTGGAGCCAAGCACTTTTCTAGCTGCTGAGGTCACAGTGATGACGGAGGCAGACCCAGGCCCCCTCCCGGAGCTTACTGACAACTGTAAAAAGGTTTACCTTGCTAACTATAGAAAGCTCCTAGACTCTATCTCTAATCTTCCTTATAACTCTACAACTTCTTTAAGTAAAAATTGAGTAGTAACTATTTGACAAGCCATTATAAACAGTCAAGCTTCCTCACTAAGATTTCTAAAGGACTTTCTTGTCCTTCATGTCCTCCTCCCATCCTTCCTCAATGTGCTTCTGTTGTGGCCTACATATGACTCTAATTATGGTATGGCTTTTAAACAGTCTCATTCTGAATGTAAGATTATTATTATAAGTTTTTAAAGTAAATGCAGTTTAAAGAAAGTTAAAACTTTCAATCCATCTTGGGGGGAAAAATCAAACTATGGAAGTTGACAATGATGTGCTATTTCCTTTTGGTCAAGTGATCACACACTAGAGAATGATCATAGGTATTTTAATAAAGTTAATAATTACTTATGATTCAAAAAAATAGGGAGCAAGTTAACAGTGCTGAAAGTTCATGACTAGCCCTACATACCTCATAAATGTGTTCTCAGACTGGTTGTGGGAATTGTGGTTTATGTTTCTTTAATCTCTGGGTATTCATAAAATGGTATATTAAGGGCACGCTTGTTATTTCAAGAAATGACTGATATGTTATATATTATGGTTCCTGCCTGTGCATTTCCTAGTTATAGTAGAAGAATCCACCTAACATTGTGTATTATTAACAAAAAGCACCTTTTCTTACCTTTGTAATCTGTTTCTTGGACTCTGGCAACTTGAGAAAATATTTAGTCATCTAATCAGAATCTTAACCATTGAAACTAAGTTGGTTTTTCTACCAAATATGTTTTTTCTCCCAATGTAAAGTGTCAAGCTATTGTTTCTGTTTAAAGAACATACTGTTATCAGTAATGTAATGGCACATATTGCAATATATAAACAACTACCCCCTGGTTAATAAAGACAACTAATTTTATAATTTGCTCACCTCTCATAAGTTTTCATTAAAATATTCAATACATCCTCTTCTTCACCCAATTCATTATATTCTCCTGATTAAGAATTTATATTCTAGATCACATAACTCAAATTGTTATTATTATTAATTTATTTAGAATGGGCCAATTACCTGCATTCGTGCTTTGAAAAGGAAATGAGAATAGAACAGTTTTTCTGACAGAGATTTTAATACAAATTCGTACCTATTTCATTAGACAAAGTGAAACTTAAAAGAGTAAAGAGAAAACTTACTTAGATGATAAAAAGCAATTAAAATACACCTGATGTACTTTTGCACATGTATATACCCACACACGTTTCTATTGAGATGATCCTTTTCACACACCCAGACAGGCCTGTATAAAAATCAGGATTTTGCTGCTTCCCAATTTGAATTTTCTTTAGTTTAGTGGCTATTATTGAGCACTTACTGTGTACCAGATACAACACACCATCTATGTTAACTCAGTATTTACAATGGTCATATGATGTATTTTTATTCTCCTTTCCTAATTTTACATATGAGGAAATTGAGGATCAGATTTGATAAATGAACAGGCTTAGAGAGAAAGTCGAGGGATACGTATAAAACCAGGGCTCTCTTTGTCCTCAGACCACACCCCTGTTAATAGTCCCATGTCTCACAGGATATCCTGTAAATGTGTGGATTGAGGTCCTTGTACATAAAATGTTGGTCTAGATATTTCAGTGGAACCACCATCTGATAAACAATTGTCTTTTTTAGGAAAACTGCATAGGATATGTGTCTACATAAGAATATGTGTCTGGCTACTGCTCAAATAGCCCATGAGCAATGCAGTGGTGGTTAGGGAGAGAGGAAAAACCAAAATCCGCACTGGAGATATGATGGATACATTAACCACCTGGCATCAGTTAATTATCATTTTCATTCAATGTCTTAAGAAAGAATGTGACTTTAAAAAATCATAGCATTAATCTTCTCAACAAAAGGGATCAATGTAGAAATCAACAGATGTTGTAATTCAGCACTTCTTAATAGGATCAAGTACTTTTCCGGCAGGATGAGATGTTAACCAGTAATATTCAGTTGTGCTAATTGTAAGACTATTTGATAATTCCCATGATTGCTTTTTGTAAACAAAATGACTCTTGTTAGTTGCGAAAAAAATCTTGGTGGGGTTAAATTCTAAGAAGCATACTGTCAAGAATCTAACATGGGAAACTTCTCTTGGCCCATGTTGATTTCTCAGGAAATGGAGTTTTTAAGAACATTTTAAAAGTGAACAAAAATTATAAAATATTATTAACCATCTGAATCTGTGTTCTGTTATCAGCCAGAGTATGCAAATGGAAATACATGGAGAACTGGTGCCCTTATTCATGCCCCTGATAACATGATGGATAATACATTATTAAATTGTGGATGGTAAAATAATGAAGCAATTGTATGCATAAAAACAGATCATCAAGCCAAGCATATTCAGAGGAAATAAGAAAATGATGAACAAGATAAAAGAAAAAACAAAACAAATATGACAAGTTTCTTCACTCTGTTTAGGAAAATGTTCTGTTTTCGGTAATTATTTTAACTTTATATACAAAATGTATCATGGTTCAATAAACACATTTTTCTTTGCTTTTAATATTTTACTACAGCACTCTTTTCTTTAGGCTAAATAAATAAGGCATAAAAATCAAATGATTATGTATGCTCTTTCCTTTGAAAAATAAGTTGTGGACTGACTGATGTATTTCATTTACTATTTGGGAATACAGGCGGCAACCATATGATACTGACAATAACTACAGCTCACATTGATTGAGGGCTTACTATGCGTCAACCATTGTTTTCCTTGTCACTTCATTTATTCCTCATCACAGCCCAAGAAGCTAGTTGCTATTAGCATAATCAATCTGAAGATAAGAAAACAGAGGTTCTTGAAAGTTAAGTAATTCGCCCAAGTAAATGGTGGGAGAGTTTATACCCAGACTTCTGAGCCCATGTCCTCAACAACTAGGCAATATGAATATATTCATTTTATTTTAATAATTTTGGGATACATATATTACATTTGGGACAGAAATACAGAAAGTCTCTAACCATGTAATGCTTTATTTTCTGGGTTTATTTACATATTTACCTTATAGTTTAGTTTTAAAATATTTTCTGAAAAATAACATAGTGATACACTAAGAAAATGCCATTTATGTTAACACTAGAGGCCCGATGCACAAAATTCGTGCAAGAGTTGGCCTTCCTTCCCTTGGCTGCTGGCATCGGCTTCCCTCTGGCACCCGGGACCCGGGCTTCCCTCTGGCCACTGGCAGGCACCCGGGACCCGGGCTTCCCTTGCAGCCCTGTCTTTGTCCAGAAGGTTGTCTGGAAGGACGTCCAGTCTAATTAGCATATTATGCTTTTATTATTATAGATGGTAGTAGAGAATATTGAAGTTCTGACACACTTTCTGATAATTTGCTATCTAATCAAAAAATATTTGAGAAGGGAGCAAAGTCTATTACACCTTGAACATAAATGTCCAATGAGACTGACAGCTTTATAGTATTTGAGTGTTGTAGCCACAATAACTGCCAAATCACATTGATGTGAGATCAAGTCAATTGCTCACCAATTGTTCCAAATGGACTAGAACCCAGGCAATTTCTACATTTTATAGGTCACAATGAAATATCATTTCTGCTTTCTACTATATTATTATTATTATTTTTAATCCTCCCCCAGGGATATTTTCCCATTGATTTTAGAGAGTGGAAGAGACAGGGAAAGACAGAGGGAAACATAGATGTGAGAGAAACACATCGATTGGTTGCCTCCTGCATGTGCCCTAACCAGGGCCTGGGCCAGGGAAGAGCCTACAACCGAGGTAGGTGCCCTTGGCAGGAATCGAACCCAGGACCCTTCATTCTACAGGCCGCTGCTCTATCCACTTAGCCAACCCGCCTAGGGCTCTGCTTTCTACTATAGATGAAGGGGCACAGGCCACATTTTAAGGTCTGACTGCCCCTTTATGAAGCTGGAGCTAGGGGCATGGAAACCCAAAACACCAGAACAGACAAGTGAGACCTAGAAACGAGTGGGTAACAAATTCCCTCCCCTAAGTGTCTTCTGCATGAACATACTCAGAGTGACAGGTTCTCAAGTGGAGCAAGAAGCAAGTTTATAAAAAAAAAAAAGAAGAAGAAGAAGCAAGTTTATAAAGTGAACTCCTTGAGTAGTAATGACAGAGCCATCAACACCAAAGGGCAGTGGCATGTCTAGGGAAACGGTGACCAACAATTTGAAAACCAAAAGTGGCATCAGAGGCTTGTGTGCATGTGTGTGTGCATGAGTGTGTGTGTGCGTGTGTGTGCATGAGTGTGTGTGTGCATGAGTGTGTGTGTGTCTGTGTGTTTGTCATAGAGAGAGATTGACAAAAAGAGATAATCGATATATCAAAACTTCAATAAAGCTTCTTAAATAAGTCACTGTATTACAGAATATTTTCAATATTCACTCTAATAGTACTCAGTCTGCTTAATCCCATTATCTCTGACCTAGGGCCCAGACTCCCCAATCTCTAGGTCTAATAACCCACAGAACTCACTTAGCCTAGATTCAGGTACAAAGTGATATTTTCATGTAGATGACCAGATATTAATGTTGCTGTCTCACTTATATCCTTGTGTAAGACCTGAAGCTCTCAAATACTGCAGACTGAGCCTAGGGAGTGGTTGGAAAGGTTGACAGGCTGAAGGGGAGGGGAGGGGCCACTTTGGGCCTCAGTTTTGCTACACCTCTTTCCTTCTCCTCTCTTTCCGCCTGTCAAGGGCAGCTTCTTTGGAAGGCACTGCTAGCACACATACATGAAATAGCAAGTGAGGTTTAAAGAGGACAGAGGTCTACACTTTACAAGTGACCGGTCACACCTGGAAGGCAAAGCAGTTGGAACAAGTTCCAGAGATATTGCCTATTAAGGGTCTATGGAGACCTAGATATTTCGGCGAGTTCCTCTTATCCCTCTTGCCTTCAACTACCCCAAATATTTCCATCAAAAAGATGCTGTCAGAGAGGCAGGGGCAGGCTGGGAGAGGTCCATGGGGCAAAGGGAGACATATGTAATATTTTCAACAATAAGGAATCTAAAAAAGAAGAAAAGATGCCATCAAACTCACAATCAAGTTCAATACCTGCACACACATACTGGTAAACACACTCTTCATATGTAATAAGTGAACAAATAATGGAAAAAGTCATTTTTTTCTGATTATGTCCTTGAAAATGAATGTACTTTCCATCAGAAAAATAGTATTTTCTTCCTTCATTTACTACCTTCATAGCATTTTTGCACTTCCCTAATTTATCCCCGGTTTAGAGCAGAGAGACTTGGAAACTTATGTCCCTCTGTTTTAACCTCTAATTTCTGGCAGATTCTTATTACAGTGGAAGTATAACATAAAATGCACAGTCAAGTACCACATGAAGTGTTTTATAATCTAGTAAAATCTATAGTAAAGAAACTACAGCAACACAATTCATCATATGCTTTAAACCACTGTCATTTACAAAGGTATTATCATAGAGACTCTAACTGAAAGATGCATTATTGATTACAAAATAATAAAGTCAGATATTCAGTATCCTTACTGTGCAGATTGCATGTTGTGTTAAATTTTGAAAATGATGTTTTGCAGATACTCTAACATGTGCCACCATTAAATATCTGGTTTATCAGTAATTTGACCTATGTAACTTTATAAAAGATAAGTCTAAATATTCTTGAAATAAATGAATCTATTCTTACAGTTAGATTTGCATACTTACTTCATTATAATTAAAATCACTTCTGTATATAATATGATAATTATTTTATTCTTAAGAATAAACAAAAAAACCCACAAAATTATGTGCAATCCAGAAATTTCCACTGTGTGAGATAAAAAAAAATAGCATTTAAAGCAAAAATGCTACTTTATTCCACACAACTGATGATCCACTTTAATGGTTAGACTGTGGTTTTTATTTCAATAACAAAAACACAAGTCTCACCCCAATTTTGATGATCATGGATTGAACTGGAGCACCCATAATACTTTAGAATTTCCAAAGCATTTTAAAATTTCTCCTAGAAAGTTAAAGGGATTTGTGGGCCTGTACTGAGTGCTTTAAAAGATAAAATATATATGTGTTTCAATATGAAAGAAAATATTTTTCTTTTCTTATTAACCAATGAGCTTCTTATTAACTAGTGAAGTCCTTCAATGGAAGGTACTACAATCATTGAAATACTAAGAAAAGGAGCTAGATTTTACCCAGTTTCACTATGCTATAATGTAGATATAAATCAGTTGTCAAAGTTGTAACCACTTTACATACCCCAGTCTCCAATAAGAAGTCTATGTCACTGTCTGAATCTTATGACTGATTTAATCTCAAGGTTTAAGCCAGAATTCACCCTGTGGAAAGGTATTCCAAAATTTATACAGCACTTATTCTAATAATGCCTTATATAATTACATTTTAAAATGTTCATTTGAGATTTTAGACTCTCTAATAATTAATAATTGATAAATGTTATGGGATTAAGTTTGTCTGAGTTCAAATGAAAAATATGCACTTTTCATGCTGTAACTATTTATTGTTAAAGGAAATAATCATAATATTCTGAACTCTCTCCACCCAATCATAAAGATATTGACTATGTATGGTGACACATTTTATACTTGCTAAACCTCTCTGTTTTTCTGATCATAATTCTCAATGGGTCCCACCGGGTGTCATGAAATCAATCCAATGAGTTGCAATCAGCATTTTCAAAAATAGTAAAACTGAAAAATTATCCATCTGCATCACACTAGTAGTGCTAAGTATTTTATAAAGATCTATTCAATTATATATGTATTTACATACATATATATAATATAAATATAGGATATATGTATATATACATAAACATATAGATGTAGAATATATATGTATGTACATATAAATATATATATGCCTATGTGTGAGATATACTGCATCCATGATTTATCTCAAGATCACTCATGATCTCCTAATACTCACATAATCTTGTAATTATCCTTATAAATGTCACCTGTGTTAACTGTTTACGTTCCTGACTAGAATATAAGTTATCATAGTGTCATAATAAAGATCATAGTGAATGCTCAGTGAACATTTATTGAATAAATGAATTCTTGACTATACACAAACACACACACTCTCTTCTGGGTACGATGTAACATGTATTTCTTTCTGTAAATGGATGGAAAAAAAAAGCTAGAAATATCACTGATCAGAACCAAACTGCTCTTCAGAAAATCAATTTCATTTCAAACTGACCTCCAACTTCCCTTTATCACTATTGTCCTTCCCTCCACCTAGCTAAAATGAAAATGTGGAAATTTTCTTTCATAAAATCTACAATGACACACTGTGAAAAAATATCTAAGGGGATTTCTCCATAAGGAAGAGATTTGTTCTCATGAAATTATTGGCCCAAGCAGGGCCATCAAAATGTAAATCATTCTCCTCAATAAAAGTACAAGTGAATGGGAGGAATCTAGCATCACTCAGTAGTTTGTAACTTGAGAATCTGGGCCAGTATTTGTTTGTGTCTACCTTTACAAATAGTCTATAGCAAAATTAAACAGCAGCAACTTTTTCACCCAGCCCCCTTATCTCCTTTGCTGTGATAACTGTGGATTAAGAAAAAAGAAAGGAAAAACAAAAAACTCATAGATAACAATATGGTGATTACTAGAAGGAAAGGGGAGGAGGGAGTTGGGGGAGTTAGGAGAGGGTAAAGAGGGGATAAATGGTGATGGAAGGAGGAGGCATATACTCTTGTGTTTGGCAATGATGTTGAATTCTTTCTTTAGAAAGAAACTTACTGGGGAGGCCCTCAAATAGTTTGGGTCAACATGGTAAGATAGAAAGTAAATGTTTACACTAATTTTAGTAACCTTCAAAAAATCAGAATGTAAGAAATGTGCTACTTAAAAATACTTTACATTTTAAAAATACTTTTGAATACGTATGAAAAAATAAAGGATAAAGGTAATGTTGACTTACTTTATTATATTTTCCTTTGAACTACATGGTAAATACATAGTAATTGCTTTTGTCACTATCATTTCAAAATAAGAAATATAACCAAATGAAGATATGGAAACTAAGATGCAAGAAAGAAAAAAAAATGACGTATCAGTTATTGAATGGCAAATTGGAATACATTCCATAAATATTGATTGCCAAGATAAATTCCTTTCATTCAAAAAAATACTTCCTAAAGACTTGGTACATTTAAGACTATATGCTAGACACTTAGGTGGGTTCGAAGAAAGACAACTCTGGCTCAGCCTTCTCAGGTTAATGGGCTAATCTGAAATTAGCTAAGGACATCAATAATCATAACAAAATATATGATATAGAACTGATACAAGAAGAAAAGCTCCACGTTCTATAGGAGTACGTTAAAGAAATAAAAGAATAAATACAGGGTGGGGCAAAAATAGGTTTAGGGTTGTTCGATGGAAAATAACACAATAATTAATAAATAATAATACTAGAATAAACTCTTGTGCTTCACATACATCTATAAACCGACTTTTGTCCCACCCTGTATATTGGGAATACCAAATAGGGCTCTATGAGAAGGTAGACTTTGAGTTGGCTTGAAAAAGAAAATAGGATGCTGGCAAGAGCTCCAGGGAGGTAATTCTGCAGTCTGTAAAGCTTGGGTGGAGCACATGCAGTAATGTTAATGGGAGATGTGGCTTAAAGGAGCTTGAGGTCACACAGAGCAGGAATGATTAGGGCTGTGAAATCTGAACATTGTTCTATAGGACAAGGCATTATGGGCTCCAAAGCAAGGGTAAATGGCTGGGGATTTTCCTAGTAAAACAGTCATTGAACCTGTACACCACTGCCATGCCTATTCTGGCACGCCTTTCCCAAAGGATTTACCTGCTTCCTGTTAAACAAAGGTACTCGGTAACTAAGGGGATACTGAACATGCTGCACGAATACTAGCAAAGAAAATTCTCTCTACTTGGAGAGCCATATAACTTCTTGGCCAAGTAGGAATCTATAATAATAAAAGTGTGATATGCTGCCGAAACCGGTTTGGCTCAATGGATAGAGCGTCGGTCTGCGGACTGAAAGGTCCCAGGTTCAATTCCGGTCAAGGGCATGTACATTGGCTGCGGGCACATCCCTGGTAGGAGGTGTGCAGGAGGCAGCTGGTCGATGATTCTCTCTCATCGATGTTTCTAGCTCTATCCCTCTCCCTTCCTCTCTGTAAAAAATCAATAAAATATATTTTTTTTAAAAAGTGTGATATGCTAATTAGACCAGATGTCCTTCTGGACGACCTTCCAGATGAAGCCAGAGCTGCGAGGGAAGCCTGAACCCGGGAGCCAGAGGGAAGCTGGTGCCGGCAGCTGGGGGAAGGAAGGCCTACTCTTACATGAATTTCATGCATCAGGCGTCTAGTACTTTTATAATTTAAAAACATTTGATAATTACACAGACATAATCCTCTCTACTTGGGTGAGAACCTGCAAGAGGATTTAAGGCACAGCCCTTCACAAAGCCTCGGCAATTCAAAGACTGTCTGAGCTTAGGCCACAGTGCCAGAACATAGTAGGCACTCAGTAAATACCTTAAAAATAAAGCATTCCCCCAAGTGAAAAGTACCGGTGTCTGAATCTAGTGAAGGCTATAAAAGTGGAAAAGAAAACATGCTCATTGTTATTTATACAACCTAAATTATGTTTAAACAATAGCTTAATATCATTAAATATAACCATTAGTCCTAAAATATGTTTCTGCCAATTGACAGCTGATTTTCCCCATTTCATTATCATATTTCTCCCTCAGGATTTTTCCCCATGAGATTTTCTTATATTAGTTTCAAATGCAAGTTTTGAACAACAAAATACATACAGTGGGGGACACAAAATCATATAAAAGTAGACATTTTTGGGTGTCTTATCCAAGTAAGATTTTATGGCACAGATGTAGCAAATTTCAAAACAGTATCTACTGGTAAGAGAGCAAGGCATTGCTTAATACTTAATTCAGATTATATCATGGATTTCTAGGTCACTTAGTCTGAGGAGGTACAATAAACATACCTTCTAGTTCTTACTTCTTTTTTCCCCCTGAAATTGTTAGAAAATGAAAAAATAACTCAAGTAGAAACTATTAGATTACCTGTTTCAAAATATATATTCTATTTTCATTCAAGAGCTATATATTAAAAAAAAGCTATGTCAAACATTAGGGAAAATCTCCAATGTGTTCAGGCTCTGTTGAAGTTTGATTTATTTGTAAAATGGGTCAGGGAGAGGATTGATAGTTGCCTTCATAGGAATGTAAATTCAGAGTTAATTTTTTTTTCACAGAGAAGCTGCAGGTAGATAATAAAAGAAGCTATTTAGCAATTGTGATCTATTAGATTACATGTAATGGGTGTAACAATGTACATCGGGTCAAACTACAAAACGAGTTTGTGAATCATCTCTCCCATTGAATCATTGTCCTGTATCAATCGAATATTTCCAGTAACTTCATTACATAACTTCAAAGGGAAGCCTATTTCATCATTCAAGAGCTCAAATACTTGGTGTATTTGTCCTATGGTAAGTTTAAATGTGTTTCTTCTTCACTGTAGCATATTTAACCTAGATGTGGGGTAGCCATAAAACCTCTTATCCAAGCAGGAATACTTTTATAACTTAAAAACGAATTGATAATTACATAGACATAAACTGTGACTGTCCAGGGAAACCTGTGATGTGATTATCTGCTTTAGCTATATCACATGAATATCAAATGCAGGCTTCCACATGATCAACCTTGAAATACTTGAAACCTTAAGGCCATGCGCTTTCTCCCCATCCATCCATGTAAGAATTTTCAGTGAAGGTCTATAATGCCCTGCACAAGATGTGACAGGAAGTGGATAACAATGGAGTCCATTGTTCAAGCAGGTCAATTCTATTTACAGATGTTCCTATTAAAGTAAGCTGCCAATACAAGACAATGTGTTCCTATTATGGATTGATGAGTGTAGAGTATAGTGAAATTTGCCATCCTATGATCTAATGATAATAGCTAAAAATACCTAATATTTATTGGAGACACACACACACACACACACATATGTGTATATGTATACACATACACATATATACATATAATTGTTCTAAGACATATGTATACCTGTATTCATTATATATCTATTTATCTATCTAATTATAATATACAAATACTAGTGGCCCAGTGCACGAAATTAGTGCATGGGGTGGGGGGTTCCCTCAGTCCAGCCTGCACCCTCTCCAATCAGGGACCCCTTGGGGGATATCCCTCTCACAATCTGGGACCGCTGGCTCGTAACCACTCACCTGCCTGCCTGCCTGATTGCCTCTAACAGCCTCTGCCTGCATGCTTGATTGCCTAAACCGGCAGTCGGACATCCCTCTCACAATCCTGGACTACTGGCTCCTAATCACTCACCTGCTTGCCTGCCTGGTTGGCCCTAACTGCCCCCACCCACTGGCCTGACCGCCACTCGCCACTCACTGCCTCTGTGTGCTTGCCTGATTGCCCCCAACTGCTCCCCTCTGCCAGCCTGGTCGCCACTAACTGCCCCCCTGTCGGCCTGGTCGCCCCATGCAGCCTGCTTATTCAGTCGTTTGGTCGTCCCTCACTAACTCCCCTGCCAGCCTGGTTGTAGCCACCCATCTTGTGAGGGCAAGGGCGTGAAGGTTAATTTGCATATTATCTCTTTATTATATAGGGTATATATATACATACATATATATATATATATATATACACACACACATATATATATGTCTAAAAGTTTTCTTAGTCAGTGATGAAATGTGATTCTCAAGAAATAGTACTGATCAAGGATTTTATAATGCCAATGGAAAACAATTGTCAACAAAGGGTTATAAGTTTGCACTGATTTAGCTAGTATTACAGGAATTTCCAAATTTTACTGTAAGAACTATTAGAAATTTAAAATATAGACTTATACTTGCATTCCTTGACATATATGATGTGTTTAACAATTACTCTTTGTGTCTTCTATTTTGTGTGTGTGTGTGTGTGTGAATAAGAGAAACCATGGCATTTAAATACTGTTTTAACGTAAAACAATGAAAGAAATAGGCCACTGGTGGATATTTAAGTATGACATTATATTATATACTTTGCATGGTTTAATTATTACTACAAAATAAACAAACTTATGTTTTGATTGGTTGACACAGTTGGTTGGAGTACCATCCCATTCACTAAAAGGTTGTGGGTTCGATTCCCAGTCAGGGTACTTATGAGAGACAACCAATTAATGTTTCTGTTTCCTCTCTCTCTCTCTCTCTCTCTCTCTCTCTCCCTGCCCCCTTTCTTCCACTTCTTCTCTCTCTAAAAATCAATAAGCACATATCCTCGGTATGGGTTACAAAATAATAATAATAAATATATCTTTATACAGAGACTGATGTATTCTTCTTCATAAATGATTCTATCCTCTCATCTCCCCACAAGATTTATATGTGAGTAATATTTTATGTTTTCCAGTTTTCCTCAAATAGCTTGTCAGAAAATGGTTGTAGAAGAATAATCTAGAAAATGATAGCACTCGCAGAAATGGAACTTTCCTAGGATGTTTGCACATTCAAGGTTAATACCTAACTAATTATCTTCCCACAGAAAATGGCAATGAGGGATAATCAAATTTTAATTCAGTTACCTTGACTTTAATATTTCAGAACAGTTCAGTAGAGGGTCTCTGACAATGTTTCCTAAATTTATATCAAAAACATTATTTTTATTGGTTGAGAAAAATTAAAACTGTTCTCCAGAGCCTTTGTGGAATTTTTCTGCTACTAAGAGTCTAGTTTTGCCTGAGAGCTTGAAGCCATTAGTTTTGAATATTTTATTCTTCTCAAATAGCCTAGGAGTATAATCATGATTTGAATTGGTTTCTATAGACAGAACAAGGTCAGACAATGTACCTTTTCCTTCCCAATTATATTTTTAAATGAGGATACATTTTATTCTACAGAATATCTATTATGGGTGACTCATGCAGGAGCTGCTAATTGCTGCAAACCATATGCTCTCAGATAAAAAGCAAAAGGAACCAAGGGGTCCTTATTAATACGTCACTCCAAAGAGAAAATAGGGAAATAGGATGGTAGGTGGAATACAAGAGCCAAAGAAATTCGAAAGAGCTGACCTCTGGAGAAAATTTTTAAAGATCAATCTAGTAAGATCCCTCCATTACCAAGCTTCCTGGGAGCACTTAATTGAGAGAGGGGCTTCCTCTTCCCATAGGACAAGAAACCAGATACATGCGTGTGTATATCTGTATCTCTCAGTTGTTCGCCTGCTGCAACATGCTGACATGTGGGCACCCAGCTATACATGGTAGGTATTCAATGAATAACAGGTGAATAAACAAATTTCTAAATTTACCTGCAGCCAAAGGAAAACTACAAATATCTTTAGACCTTAAGTGATAAAGATGATTTTATGGTTTTATTTCAAGTGTCCAGTAAGGGTTGTGATGAAGAAATAAGATGAGATGAGATCTGAACATTTTCCTGCTAGCAGAACATACAGTGGAGTATTTATTATGCAATTGGTTGACTACTCACCTATTCCAATACATGAAGTAAGTATTCAATGTATACTTCATGCCCAAGTTTTACTTTTTTTAAGCTCCTTGTTTTTCTCTAGTATCTACTTCAAGTGAAGACCATATTGGTTTGGCATTACACTTGACTATGCTGTCAGACATGTGGATGACAAATATTTTTTAAATTTATTTTATTGCAACCACAGTTTACATTCAATACCTTTCTGCACAAGTTTCGGATGTATAGCAAAGGAACCAGATAGCCAAAAACTCTGCACAGTGGTCCCCCTGCTGCCCCAAGCACACGCCTGGCCCCATACCCAGTTATCTTAATATTATTGGCTATATTCTGAACATGCTGATCTCATCTGATCTCCAAGCTAAGCAGGGTTGGGCGTACTTAGTACTTGGATGGGAGAAGTAATATATATATTTTTAAATATATCTTTACTGATTTCAGAGAGGAAGGGAGAGGGATAGAGAGTCAGAAACATCAATCAGCTGCCTCCTGCACACCCCCTACAGGGGATGTGCCCTCAACCAAGGTACATGCCCTTGACTGGAATCGAACCTGGGACCTTTCAGTCCACAGGCTGACGCTCTATCAACTGAGCCAAACCGGCCAGGGCGAGAAGTAATATTTTTTTTAATAAAGAAAGAGAAGAAGGAGGGTTGAAGAAACCTGCTGGCACATTTTGAACTCACTCACTCATGGACCGTGCTCCCCAGATTGAGCCACCTTTTACAATCAGACTCTACTAATCTCTGTATCTTCTTTCCTAAGACATTTAAACAGGACTCTAAGTCCTGTTTAAAAACACAATTGTGCCTGGTCAGAGTGGCTCAGTTGGTTGAGCATCTTCCTGTGCACTCAAAGGTTGCAGTTTGATTGATTCCATTCCCAGTCAGGGCACATATAGAAGGCAACAGATTGATACCTATCTCTCTCTCTCTTTCCCCCGCCCCCCTCTTTCTAAGCATGTCCTTGGGTGAGGATTAAAAAATAAATAAATAGCCCTAACCAGTTTGGCTCAGTGGATATAGCGTTGGCCTGCGTACTGAAGTGTACCAGGTTCGATTCTGGTCAAAGGCATGTACCTTGGTTGCGGGCACATCCCCAGTCAGGGATGTGCAGGAGGCAGCTGATCGATGTTTCTCTCTCATCAATATTTCTAACTCTCTACCCCTCTCCCTTCCTCTCTGTAAAAAATCAATAAAATATATTTAAAAATAAATAAATAACATGATTGTACAGCTTCACAGGGTGTAAGCCAAGATGCACCCCAAACCATTCCCACCTCTCTCCCCAAACACTTCAACACATGCTTTGAACTATTGCGAATTTAGTTTTTTCTGAAACCTCAACTATAATTACGTTAGCAACATGCCACTTAGCATTAATTTCTCAGCATCTTGTCATGTCCCTCTGCTAGAATGGACTCCCAGGGACTAAAACCTCCTCTGATGTGGCGCTAGTAGTACCTGCATCCATTTCTTCTCTCTGCCTAGTTCAGTGCCAGATAAATAACTGTATTTATTTAATGAAACACTTAGTTATTCTAAGTTCCTCTGTTTAATTTCATATGAAATAAAAGGTGGCTGTTCCATTCTTTTAAGAATGAAAGAAATAATTAAGGAATGTACAAAAATGACTTATGGTGAGTCTTTCAAATAACCAGTCCCAGGAAGTTTAACCTTGTACTGGTAGTTTTAAGGTAATTGATTGCTAAAAGATACTTTAAAATTTTTTTTCAGACACATTCAGGTGAAAATGAAATGAGCCATTCTGTAGATGAATTGAATTTTCTGTGGTCATGTGTGAAATGTTATCTTTCTCAATTCCACCTTTTACTTCTTCTGCTGACACTCTTATGGTTATTTTGTTTTAATGTATTGAAGTAATTCAAAAAATGAGTGGTAAATAAGTGGATGTTTTAAATTAATCCACCACTCATTTTTGGCATTTTTATTTTTATGAACCAAAGGTTTTACAACACCACCAACAGCAAACACCTTATGAAAACAGACACTTTCTCTCCCCAACACAGGGCTGGAGTGCCTTTCCGCTCCCTGCTTCGTCCCTACAGAGGCCTTCTTCAACTGTGTGCTCTGTGAGCTGCCATTATAACCTTCAAGTATCTCATGCAGGGCCATGCAATGGTTGCTCCTTGAACTCATTCCTTTCCCTGTTTTTTAGACAAATCACAAAAGCAGAATCATCTAGAATAAGCAGAGTATAGTGACTTCAATTCCAACAGGCCCTCAAAATGCTCTCAATTTCATGCTTCCCTGATCAGCTTTATTTATAAGAAAATAGATCTCTTTGAGAAAACACTTGGACTTGATCTGCTAAGAAATCTCAGCAATATTATTTTGGGGCACTTGATGAGAAATTTGATGTCTGTATTTGTACCAATATTTTGGGAACAATCTAAGTGATATATCAAAATGTAGCTTAAAATGTGTATTTGTGTAAATAACTCAGGGGCTAATTTTTCCAAATGCATTCATATTCAACAAAGATTACTAAAAGTTATCACAGCAATTTACTACATAATTTCAAGAGAATAATCATAAACATATTCAAAAGAAATCATATTTGCTACCTTCTCTGTTGCAATAATTCTCTGTTATCAAATATTTCTAAAACTTTCAAAAACGATTTATAAATATATAGGAGAGGTAGGAAAAGTAGAACTATTATAAAGCTAGGTGCTCAGACACAAGGTGGCTACAAATTATGATGATTTCAGAGTTTATAATATTTACTTTTTATTTGTGAGGGGGGAAAATTGCAAACTATGCTAGAAGCAAAATGTTAGAAAGCTATTGACATCTACAGATTTTGAACCATTAAAATCCCAGATTGATTTCATACTGTCTTAATTAGCATTTATTTGTTTTGGTAAGATATGAATGATTTGCTGTTTACAAGTTCAGTGGAGGCAATGTGGACAAGTCATAAAATGTGGTGCACGCGTGCCTTAGTTGACCTTTGCTACTAAAAAGTTCTAAGGTTCTTTAAAAAAAATCACATTAGCTTTGAGCCTCACTTTCTTGCATCTCAAATGCAGGTTTAATAATGTTATATCCAACCGTCGGACATTATTGATTTTGTGAATCAACAGTGATCAAATATCAACAATTTCATATGGTTCAGCCTATATTTCACCAAGTTATCAAGTAAGAAAATATATTAGAAAGTGCTTGTTAATTGGAAAAGCTAGTGGAAACCGATGGTGCTGCTGAAACCAATCACTTGAAGTTGTGCTTGCTCACCTAATGAATCCCATTTCTTTTTAGTAGAATTTAAGGGAGTAAGGGTAACAAATCAAAGGACAGATTTTTAAGGCCGCGATGACTTTAGGCTATGACACACACTTAATATTCACAACACAGATATCATGATATGCATTAAAATAACCCTGGACTCCATGTGTAAACACAATTATGTTATTATTCATAAATGTGTCTCACCTCAAAGGCAGATGGCAGGAGCCCAGATTGTAGGCAGACAGCATCCTTGGCTTCCTGCCTTTGTTCAGCAATCTCATCCAATAAAAGAGGAGTAAGACTGCAGGAGCGTCATCACTTTTACAGACGAGTACTAACTTCTATAATGTCACTCAATCCACAGGCAAAGGCAGACCTCAGGGGACTCTATCTGAGGCACGCATTAGTAGCATCATTCATCTAGGATGAGACCCTGCAAGTAAGGACAGCCTCCTGCCAAAATGTGGAGCTGAAACATCAGGATTTTCCTGCCTTAGAGACTCGAACAGAAACACTGGGTCTTCTTGGGTCTCAAGCTAGCAGGCTTTCAGGATGGAGCTTACACCATTACTCTATTAGTTCTCTCGGACCTTCCGGCTCAGACTGGAGCTACACCATTGGCTCTCTGGGATCATCCCAGCTTAGTGACTGCAGATCTTGGAACTTCTCAATGCCCATTATCACATGAGCCTATTTCTTGTAATAAATATGTTGCTCCCTCTATATATACATCCTGGTGATTCTGTTTCTCTGGAAAACCCTGAATAATACTTGTCCCCAAGGCCTAAGAATTAACTTTATGTTGGCAAAGACTCTGCCCTTGCCCTTAAAGAGCCAGGGGAGGTATTCCTCTTACATTACACCCTTGCCAACCCAAACACTAGCTCTTACTAGGAAATCACCCAATATTCTCCCTAACTTATCCCATTCAGACTGGCTGACCAGAGATCTTGGTAGCACTTGCTCTAATCTCCCTAGACCTTACTCCTTCTTTGATCTGTATACCATATTCATACCTGCCTCTGGCCCTGCTGGGTTTTTGCAGGACCCAAACAGTCTCCAAATATGCTGGACTTTGTGCTCACTACATGGTCTCCTCCATTGATCCTCTTATTGAGGACCATGCATCTAGAACTCAGGCCTCAGATCCCACTCCCAGGCCTCGTCTGCTCTGAGGATTCAAATGAGAACTGGTGGGGCAGGGGGTGTTATCTCTTGATAGATGAATCATGCCGTAGCTATATGAAATAAATAGTTCTTTTCAGCCTTAGGTTATAGAACAGCTAAAATAAGATGGTAGATGGTGCGCATAGATTCTCTATGAACCCAAAAGATTATGCCATACAGTGAATGTGCATATTAGTAGATAGGTATGTTTTAATTCTATTAAACATATACGTATATTTTTTAGCTGAAGAAGAATTATAATACCATCCATCCACTGGAGCATGTATTTTCTTGAAGACACAATAATTATACTGTATAATTAACAATGACATATTGTAATATGTCAATCAATCATACATTTTAAAATTATATGATATTGTAGAACATAACAATGGTTAGATAGAACATTATCTTTCCTGTTTGAAAAAGTAAATTGTTTCATTCAAATTGCACATCACCTGTATAACTAGCAGAAATTAGATTTTATGGAATGAGACACAGTAGGATGACTATACACTCATTTATACATTGGCAGAAAAAACTAATACAAATAAGCCCTGAATAAGTTATCCAATAGATATTTCCCTCTATCCCATATTTCACTGAAATTCAAAAAGATGATACTATATCAAATGTCAGCTTAGTTTTGCAACAGCATTGGACAAAATTGTTTCCAAAAGATTATTTTGTGAATAAAAAAGTAATGATATTTTGTTTATTTGAAATGATTAATGCCAAGCAGTCCCAAGGCTACACCACAGGCATTTGAAAGAAAGAAAATCTATCCCTTTGAGTATTCAGTGAGCTACATCTTATTGTGTATGTTTCTATTATATAAATTCCCTATAAGATGTACCAACTTTAGTTTTATTTCCAAGAGAGATATGTAAATGTTTTATGGTAGTTGACTTGATTTTTAAAAATGCAAAAACTTTGGAAGACAAGTTACTGTGTATGTAGAATATGGTAATACATTTTGGGTTTCAGTTTTAAAGGCATGTTTAATGATAATATGCTTATATAATGATATTCTTCAATACAGAGCTGAAAAGACTCAACCAGTGATAAAACTAACTTAAGTATTTAAAGTAGTTGATCATTTTAGCACATAGGATTGAGCAAGCAAGCATTTAAAAAAAATAACACAGTTTTGCTAATTCATATAAAACTTTAATTTTAATTCCTTTATTTGGTTTATTCTTAGCTCATCCATCTTAATGAAGTCCTTTAATATTCATGTAGAAATGTACATTTAATCTTCATTTTTTAAAAATATGTTTTTATTGATTTTAGAGAAAGAAGAAGGGAGAGGGAGAGAGAGATAGAAAAAGATTTGAAACAGAAACATCGATCTGCCTACTTCAGGCCCCCTACAGGGGTTTGAGCCTGCAACCCAGGCATGGGCCCTGACCTGGAATCAAACCCATGACCTCTTGGTGCATGGAACAAAGCTCAATCCACACAGGCTGGGCTCATTATCAGTTTTATTATCTATCAGACAAATCAAAAAGTGTATCTGATTTTCCCTTACTCAGATTCTCAATCTAAGTGGCCTCAGCAAACTACCTACAGTTGGAACAGCAAAACTCTGGAATATTATTATTTTGCAATACTGGCTTTAAAAAAATCAATTTAATCTTTCCCTTTTTCACCTATTCTTTTTAGGTGTCTTATCTTGCAGCCCACACTAGAGATAAGATATAGGCATGTTACAAATAATTAATTTCTTGAAGTCAGGCACAATACTTTTTTAAATGTTCACTGTAAAAATAAATACTAATAATATAATCACAGTATATGCATAAAAAATTGTACACCAGTATATAGTGAAAATTGTCCTTCTGACCTCTACATCTATGCTCAGCTCCCATCCTTTCCAACAGGCAAATTTTATAATTTCCTATTTTCCCTCTCCAGAGCAATTCTGTTTATATAAAAACCAAGATACATGTGCATACATATGAATACTCAAACTTTTGTTTTCCACCTTTCACCTTTATATGAGTGGTATCATAAGATACATATTTCCTGCATCTTATATTTTTTCCATTTAACATTTCATTAGAGAAATATTTTTATTGCCATATAGAATTCCATTGTATAAATATAGAATAATTGATTTAATCTTCCCCCAAAAGATGGTCATTGAGGCTACTTAAGATATTTTTATAACAATGCTATAATAAATATCATTTATGCAAGTATATCTGCAGGATAAATACTAAGAAGTAGAATTGGCATTCAAAGAGTATTTAAATTTGTAATTTTGATACATACACCGAATAATCAGGGTATTTTCTACCTGGCAGCATCTAGCTAAGTGTTTCTAGAAATAAGTATTCATATGTGAGTTTGGTCTTCTTCCCAGTTCTGGCTCAGAGCAACTAAAACCCTTGGAATTAGTTACGTGCTGAGAGTGGTAAATGTGTATTTTCTTCTGTGAATGAGGTGATGATGTTTGGAAGTACCTGAGGATGAAGGCCGCTGGCCCGGAGACCCAACCTTGTGACAAGAGGGTTGTACTCTCTGTCTCACCTCCAGGGAATGGAGAAGGGCAGGAGGTTGAATCAACTATCATTGGGCAATGAGTTAATCAATCATGACTATGTAATGCAGCCTCCATAAAGACCCCAAAGGACTGGGCTCAGAGAGCTTTCAGGTTGGTGAACACAGTGAGGTGCTGGGAACGGTGCCTGTGAGAGCATAGAAGCCCCTGCCTCTCACCCTATGCATCTTTTCCATTTGACTGTTCCTGTGTTATATATTTTTATAACAAATTGGTGATCAAGTCAGATCTAGTAATTAAAATGTTTCTCTGAGTTCTGTTAGATGCTCTAGCAAATAAGTGGAACCCGAGAAGGGGGTCCTGGGCACCTCGAATTTATAGCCAGTCAGAAGTCCAGGAGAGACAACCTGGAACTGCTAGGAGCGTTCCAAATTGGAGGGGGTCTTTAAAACCTCCATCTCTAGCCACTTGGTGAAAGGCCCAGGTAACTATTTGGATTAGAGACTGAGGTGGGGGGCCAGTCTTGAAGAACTGACCCCTTAATTTCTGAAACCGGATGCTAACTCCAGGTAGACAGTGTCAGAATTGAGTTGAATTCTTGTACACCCTGCTAGTGTCTGAGAATGGTATGTTAGCATGGGGAACCTCCCTTGCACCCCCACACATGAAAGTTGAGCCCAGGAATCTTTTCCAATATTCAATTATTTTGTAGTACGCAATGCACACGTGTACTATTATACTGGATCTAGGTAATAATCTAGAGCGAACACTGAATATTTGGATTTCAATATTTTTTATCTTCTCTGTCAATTGTACAAATAATTTACATTCAACAAATAATTAAAGCATGAAGTATTAGTTTTGCATGAGATGAAATAAAAATGATTTTATATAGTGATTTCATAATTCCGTAGTTACACATAATGTTACTTAACTGTATATATTCATATATTCATTCACAAAAAAATTACTAAATGTTCTGTATGTATTCTTTCATATTTTTAGGCTGACTACATTGTTAATAAATTTATAAATACAATACATGACACAGAAGACATATACATCAATTAAAAATAGTCACATTGTCACGCCAATTCACATAGATAAAAGCTAAAATATATGTAAACATCCCCGATTTTAAGTATGATAGATGCAAATAAGTACTTCTTCAAACTGTTTGCAAAGACAATTTAACAGTCACATATCCCCTTATCTCAAAGATTCTACTGTTTCTTTTTCTGCAAAGTCTAAGAACAGAACCCAAGGTGGAATGGATGCACTCTTCTAAATTAGATAGAATAATCTGTTCAATATTATTCATTTGCCTTTATATGAGTGATGTTCAAATCAATACATTTCAGAAAGTCTATTTTATCTTAGTATTTAAACTTCCATTACCCTTCACTAAAAGTCCTAAGGAAACTGTTGTATGTTCCCAGCTTATCATAACTCTTAGAACAATATCTGTTTTCAAACAACCAACAGTTCTATTCACTAAAGAGTGCCAAATTGTTCCTTTTTATATAGTTACTAAATATAAATTTCCAAGCTCAAAGCTGTTCTATATCTCTGTTGATTTATTTAGTTTAATAGACATTTATTTTAAAAATCCTCCATAGGAAAATAAAAGGCAAATATTTATTTAAAATAATAATGATGTTCATTTATTATATTGCTATTTTTTAGTCTATAACAAACAAGTTTACAGAAAAGTTTCAGGAACTTCCAGATATTTTGAATTAGATTGAATTTTAGGAAAATAAAAAATTACGGGAAGGACTCAAACATATTTATAGATAAAGCTATGGGGTATGCTTATTTTAACTCTGTCTATTTGGAAGTAGTTCATATTTCATCAGAAACAGCTATATATATAAAAGCCCAAGTGACCGTTATGACCAGTCAACCGAACGACCAGTTGACAAGTTACTATGACGTTCACTGACCACTAGAGGGCAGACGCTTAATGTAGGAGCTGCCCCTGGTGGTCAGTGCGCTCCCACAGCCAACCTCCCACAGCCGGCCAACCTCCCGCAGTCCTTCCCCATGGCTGGCCGGCTGGCCCCAATCAGTCTCAGATAGGCCCTTATCACTGGTCAGGCCAAGGGACCCCACCTGTGCACAAATCCGTGCACCGGGCCACTAGTAAATACATTAAATCCTTTAAAAATATACTGTTTCCTTACATTTAACTTTTGATATTCATAGACTATAACACTTAGTTTAAATAGCTTATTTGAAGAAGCTCTGAAGAACGCACCTAAAAGTATGCCATAATTATTTAAGTCCTTAATTATTATCTGTAATTCTAAAACTTTGAAAACTAAAAGCACTTCTATTAATCCAAACTGTGTTAATTGATAACTAATTTCCAATCTGATAGTAAGTTACTTAGACTCTATGGATCTCACATAGAGGAAATATTCCTATGTTTTATTCCAGAAATATTAATATGCTGCTTAATTCCAATGGGGATGTTCTAGTACATATGATATAGGCACTAAATTAACTTTATAAAATAAAATAATTCTGGCCTCTAAAACATATCAGATCTTCAAGCTTCAGGTGTGCAGCTGTTAACATCATATTAACCCAGAGATGTGAATTCATTGACTATAGTTATTATCAGTTATAATATTGTATACTGTACTAGAGGCCCGGAACATGGATTCATGCACTGGTGGGGTCCCTCGGTCTAGCCTGTGGGGATCAGGCTGAAACCAACTCTTTTTTTTTTTTTTAAATATATGTTATTGATTTTCCACAGAGAGGAAGGGAGAGAGATAGATAGTCAGAGACATCAATGAGAGAGAAACATCGACCAGCCGCCTCCTGCACACCCCCCACTGGGGATGCGCCCGCAACCAAGGCACATCGAACCTGGGACCCTTCAGTCCGCAGGTCGATGCTCCATCCGCTGAACCAAACCGGCTTCGGCCTGAAACCAACTCTTCAATATCCCCGAAGGGGTCCCGGATAGTGAGAGGGACCCCACCCATGCACAATTAGGGCTGGGGAGGGACTGTGGGAAGGCTCCAGGCCATGTCTGGCCTGTCTTGCCCAGTCCGGATTGGCCGGACCATAGCAGCAAGCTAATCTACCAGTTGGAGCATCTGCCCCTGGGTGATCAGTGTGTGTCATAGCGACTGGTTGAAAGGTCAAAGGAATGGTTGGACACTTAGCATATTAGGCTTTTATTATATAGGACTAGAGGCCTGATGTACAAAATTAGTGCAAGAGTAGGCCTTCCTTCCCCTGGCTGCCGGCACCGGCTTCCCTCTGGCACCCAGGACCCGGGACCAGGTCTTCCCTCTGGCATCTGGGACCTGGGCTTCCCTCCGGCCACTGGCAGGCACTCGGGACCCAGGATTCCCTCACAGCCCTGGCTTCATCCAGAAGGTTGTCTGGAAGGACGTCTGGTCTAATTAGTATATTATGTTTTTATTATTATAGATTATTGATATAGAACAAGGTATCCTTTTTTCAAACAGTCATTCTTAATCATGTAAGCAACAGGTTTTCATGAACAAATCAGTATAATCAATTATACAACTCTGAATAATTATAACAACAAATTTGTTAAAGGATTGCAAAGCTTAAAGAAAGCTACATTGGGTAAAAGAGAAAGGCTTCTTGGTAACTTTTATGATTTTCTATTAATCAAGACTATGGCTTATCTAAGTATAGTCTACATAAATAATGTATGAACATCTCTTTAAAATAATCAGTATCAATAAGAATATTTTTAAAAGATTGATAGGCTATATTTTTATCCAAAAGAAATGCATAATTTTAAAAAAACAATTCATATAGTCTTTCATTTGAGGTACAGAAATTAATAGATGATGGAATGTTACTTTTTAGGCACAATATGTAGAACATTATTAATGGAATATATTAAAAAACACAACACTACATACTAGGAAGCTATTTTTCATTATCACACTTCTTTAAAATACAAGCTTCGGTAGTAAGACTCCCTTTTCATGCAAAAGAAAACCGTGTTTTAAATAAATGAGAAAACTCCTGAGGTAAACACGTTAGGTTCTGCTTTCATTAGATAAGATGAACATGAACTGACTATTTAGCTAATAGTTCTTTGCTAACAGCTTGGGTATTATACAAGGCACACAAACTATTAATGGAAAAATCAGACCTGTGCAACACCTACCTAGCAAACTCCCATCTCTTTACTATAAATTACTAACTCTAGTATAATTGGAAATCTAAATAAATTCCCTGGTGATTACAGATTACAGTCACAAATCCAAAAAGCTACAACACAATGGAGCTTTCTCTAGGAATATTAATTATTCCAATTCTAGGCAGCTCAATAGTCAAAATTCAGCCCCCAGCTGGCTAATATGTACAGCCTAAGCATTTACCAGCAGGCTACTGCATTAGGAACAGCACGGTTCCATTTCACGGAAGAATACTGCAAATGCTATGTATAAATGATTCCCTCTAGAAGAGTCCTTAAGGCATAAGTGTTTATCCCCTTGAATGTTCAGGCTAACTTGCTCCACAGGGTGTCATCAGGATTAATTCTGAGGAAAGCAAACAAAAGGTGTAATGTATTCTGAACAGAATAATGAGAAACAGGGATTGTAAAGTTTAGAAGTTTCACATTTGAGAATACAAGAAAATCTATTGATGAAAGGGTCCATGGCTTCAGTCCTTATTTCCAAGACAGATTCAGAGAGGGTCATTTAATTTCCTAATAGACTGACCATCAGACAAAGGTTCTGGATTATAGGTCAGTATCCCTGAAATCAGCCTCCTTTTATGAGAATAACTAATGCCCAGAAATGAGTTGCTTTTTAAGAATTTTCCAAACTTATATCATTATTTCCTGTAATTTGGGTATCGATTAAAATGATCTGAACGATAAATTTTATGATTTGTAAATTATACATCAATAAAGCTTTTCAAAAGTCTACAGATGAATGGATAGATAGATGAATACATAAATGGATAACAGACGTGTAGTGGAAATAACACTACAGTAAAATGTTAATGGAAGTTCAGTCAGTATGGCTGAGCTTCAACCTATGAAAAGTTCAATTTCAGTCAAGGCACATGCCCAGGTTGCCTGCTTGATCCCTGGGAGGGGTGTGCAGGAGGCAGCAGATCAAAGATTCCCTCACATCATTGATGTTTCTATCTCCTTCTCCCTTCCTCTCTGAAATCAATAAAAATATTTTTAATGTTAATAGAAGAACTTAGGCAGTTGGCTTAGAGGTATTCACTACAAAAGTCTTTCAATTTTTCTGTATGTTTGAAATTTTTCTTGATAACTGGCATCATGTCTAAACATACTCTAAAAACAATTCAGGAAAAAAAAAACCTGGTTAGAGGTTATAAAGTAACAATTTATACCATTTTTGTAACCTTTCTGTAAATGTGAAGTTGTATCAAAAGACAGTAAACATGGGGAAAATTTTGGGTAGAAATTAATGTTTGAAAGGCCTTTACTTTGCAAGGGAATTATAGTACCTTAATGTCTTCCTGAGGTTTATGATCTCCTGGTCTCTCCACAACACACTAGCTCTCTGCTCCCTTCCCCCTCAAACACATACAGTGGACTTCTGGTTATAAAATAATTAACCTTTTGCACTTGGATGTCGAGTGTGACTCGACACGGTTAGCATGGGTAGCCCATCCCTTCCCTCCCTCCATCCCTCCTCCTTTATTTGGGCTTTTCTTACATTAAATAAATAAGTTTGTATGAAAAGAAACTCCAGTTTTTTATTCTACTGCCGTGCTTTGTAAAATCTGGGGTATTTAAAAAATTAAATCCCGAGTAGAATAAAGGAATCGAGAAAAAAGCAAGCGAGTGCAAAGGGTTACTAATAATAATAATACCCTTCACAAATCCATGGTTAAGGGTAGGTTTGTATGGGCAACAGCCAATTGGACAAAATTTTGAATGGAATGTATTAAGTAAATATAAATAAATGCATATACAATCTCAATAGCCATTCTTTAAAAAAACAAAAACAAATAAAACACCTGCCATCAGTATGTTTTGTTTTGTTTTTACTTTTGTGTAGAGATGGGAAATTGAATTTTTCCTTGAGGGCAGTTTGTATTGGCTAAACACAGGAAAAAACACACACACTTTTAATTAGCTTCTTGTTATGCAAGACTGAAGCAAAAATCATTTTCAGGAACCCAGAGACCAGAGACAAAAAAGAGGTCTGTATCATAATGCAAAAGAATCTCTAGGCTGTGAGTGGAGACTGACCTTCTTACTCTCAATTTTCTGGGGCTTTTTTACTAGGAACACCTGCTCTTTCCCCATTTCTGTCTAGCTGAAGGGATCCTGAAATCCCAGTAGGAAAGAGATGGTAAAAGAATTCCCTTTAAGAAGGGCTGTAATTGCCCTATCTGGGAATGGCGGGCTGTATGCTGTGGAGAGAGCTTAGTAGTACATAAGTTTCTGAGAAGAGCCTAGACCCGTGGTCAGCAAACTGCGGCTTGAGAGCCACATGTGGCTCTTTGGCCCCTTAAGTGTGGCTCTTCCACAAAATACCATGGCCTGGGCGAGTCTATTTTGAAGAAGTGGCGTTAGAAGAAGTTTAAGTTTAAAAAATTTGGCTCTCAAAAGAAATTTCAATCGTTGTACTGTTGATATTTGGCTCTGTTGACTAATGAGTTTGCCGACCACTGGCCTAGACTACCAACCCACATTAATTTTAAATGTGGAAATGTGTTTCCTAGCCTTCTGTTAAGCTGTGTAAAGCAGTCAATCCTGGACTTAGCTGTATGGGGGACACCTAGGCCGGGCCTGGGCCCACCTTTGCTTGAAGCCCTGGGAAGCCTTCTCAGCAAAGGGAAACCCTGGCTGACACAACAAGAGGGGTCCTCACAGGAGCCAAGCAGAAACCCAGAGCAGGACTTGGGTGGAATTTTACATGTAAATTTCCCAGAAAGCTGAGAAAAAGAGTTCCCCGTGACCAGGGAGCAGCAGGAAGGTGCCCTGAGTACAGGAACATCTGGGTGGGCTGTGGGCAAGCTATAGCATAACCACAACAAATGTGTCCAGGCCAGCACAAGAGGTGATGTGATTTTCCAGAAAAATACGGTATTAATGATACCTTTGTAATTAACCTAGTTATTAATAATAAGGAGCAAAGAGAAGGCCAGATATTATAGGCATGTCATTTGGATACCATCATAATTTAACCTAGTTATTAATTAACAGGAAGGGAGCACATGGAAGGCCAAATGTTACAGTCATTTGTGCAGCTTTGCCAGCAGGCTGCCGTTTAGTTGCAAACCCAGTAAAGATTGGGTGACATAGGGAAGGTACTTGTCTGTCGTTCACACCTGGGAACAGGGCACTGACCAGGATAGGAGTAGCCACTGCAAGGGTGCGAAATTGGGGATATTTAATCTCCTAAACAAAGGAGTTTGCGCTCTTGGTTTGCACTGCTGGCTTGTGTGGCTCTCAGCTCCTGCAGTCGCCCACATGCCCCTCAGCCATGTGAACCCCACACACAATGGGCTGATGGACTGCAACTAGCCTAATGCTAACCCAGACCCAACTCCATCATGGAACGGAAACTCGGGACACTGGCTTTGCTTCTAGTGCTACTGAATCCCCAGTTGCACATCTTCCAGGACCAGATTAAGGGAAATGGGACTTGGGAAACAAAGGGATGTAATTGCATAAAAATAAAGCTTTCTACCACATCTCATCCTCCTGTGGGGCTTCCAGAAAAGCTTATTCCATTGGTACCCCCAAGAACCCCACTCCAAATAGCAATGGAGAAAGACCATCCTCACATTTCTCTGATAATAATTTGGGCAGCTTTGCAGCTTTACACTCTCCAGGGAGCCAATGGTCTATTCCCCAAAGATCCCTGGGGGAGGGGACTGGACAAAAGGAAGATAGGCACCTTCCCAATAAATTTGGGGGTTTCTAGTAAAGGTGCTTTATGTCTGGCCAATGACCTGTCGCTAGGTCATTGGCCAGAATAGTCATGGCTACTGCGAGTGCAGGAAGATGTGGGATATTTAATCCCCTACACCAGGGATAGGAAACTTCCAGGCTTCAGAACATATAATGCCCACAAAATCATTTGGTCTGGCCCTGCCACGGTATGAGTTAAATGTTTGATCAAATATAGCAGGCTTATATTTAGGTTGATAATTTTGTATTGTCCATGAATGATGTTATAAATATCCAAATGGCCCTTGGCAGAAAAAAGGTTCCCTACCCCGGCAAAGGAGTTCATTCTCTTGCGCTCTGTTGCACTTGGTCCCTCTTGGTTGACTCCTGGCTTGCTGGGGTCTCACTCTTCTGTTTCTTGCATTTTCCCACGTGGGCCACGGCCATGTGGACCGCCACACAATGGACTAATGTACAGTAACTAGCCTGATGGACCCAGCGGAAACACTGAATGGACATTGGCTCTGCTTCTAGCTCTCCTGAGTCCCCAGCTGCACTTCTTCCAGGACTGGATTAAGGGAAATGGGACTTTAGAAACACAGGGATGTAATTTTAGGCAAATAAAAGTCACTCATCCTCCCCTGTGGGTTTCAGAAAATTCTTTTTTCTCAAGATATCATAAGGAATCCACCCCAGCATTCAGTGGGGGAAAGGAATACTCTAAATCCCCCAATGGCACTTTGAGGTTGTGTGTTTAGTACTTCAACTCAATAAAAAATATTAGAGCTAGAAGTCTGAGAGCTTATCTAGATAATCTTCTTACTTTAGTGGTAATAATAATACCAGATAACATGTTTACAGTGCTTCTGTGCCAGGCATTGTTCTATGTACTTTACATATATTAACTCTCACAATCAATTCAGTAACCTTGTGATATAAAAATTACACTATTTCCA
This sequence comes from Cnephaeus nilssonii, assembly GCF_951640355.1. Lineage (NCBI taxonomy): Eukaryota > Metazoa > Chordata > Mammalia > Chiroptera > Vespertilionidae > Cnephaeus > Cnephaeus nilssonii. Next base: position 45,016,289 of record NC_137079.1, read on the forward strand.
CTTAATCGAGAGCAAAATTGAGACACACAGAGGATGAGTTACTTGCCAAGATTATGCATCTACCAAGTCAAAGGTAAGAGAGGGAGGCAAAAGCAGGTTAAATCACATATTGAAGTATATGCGGACAAAAACAGCTCCATAGGCCATGAATGTGATCCCGACTCAAATATCCCCTGTAATCTACTGATCACATTATGAAAACCAAATTAATTCACTTCATAGATGTAAAGGCAAAACAATTCACCATGAAATGTACACACTAGCAAATGCCCATTTCACAAAATCACCATTATTCGGTACTGAAAATGTTTGTCTGAATGAAGACAAGCTGTAATATTGTAGTACAGAAAATTCCAGTGTAATATATAAATTATCAAATTCATCTTTTATTGTGGAAATTTCAAAATGTTTTTGTTCCTTCGGCTAACTAAATTAGCTTACTAAATTAGATGAAAGAGAGGAAGAAATAAGGAAAACTGAAGACAGAAATATGCATTCTATATTGTTTCTGGTTTGCCTAAGAAATTTGTACAGTGGCAAGAGAAAGTCACTTTTTATGTTTTTTTATCCTCACCCAAGGATAGGTCTTTATTAGAGAGAGAGAGAGAGAGAGAGAGAGAGAGAGAGAGAGAGAGAGATTGCCTCCAGTATGTGCCTGACCTGAAATAAAAACTGAAACCTTTTGTTGTATGGGAGGACGCTCCAACCAACTGAACCACCCGGCCAGGGTGAGAAAGGCACTTCTTTTCTGAGAGCAAGTGATATAGAGTTTCCGTTTCTTCCTTTTAAAATGAACTGCTAATATAAGTTAGACCTGGTACTGTGCATCGGTTGACATGTCCCCTCCTGAATCCCCAGTGCCTGTCCTAGACTTCTTTCCCTCCCTTAATGCAGTAAAATAAAATTTAATTTGGAAGTGCTTCCTCAAAGGCTTGTAAAGTAATAGGTGCATCTGTATTTCTTAGTCAAGGGTTTCATAAATCTCTTTAGGGGAAATTGCTTAAAGAAACAAAAAATATTAAGGTACAGAAATAAAAGAAATAGCAAAGCCAAAGCCAATATTTACTTCATTATACAGTTTCTTAGGAGGGTGAACGATTGTCTAGTCTCCGCACTTAGCAATGTAATTTTAGCATGTAAACACTGCTGATGTACTGAAATGCCGGGTCAAAATGAAGACTTGATTCTTTATGTCTAACTGAATGGCTCCTTTTCAAAAATATATATATTTTTTTATTGATTTCAAAGAGAAAGATAGAGGGAGAGAGAGATAGAAACATCAATGATGAGAGAGAATCTCTCCTGCATGCCCCTCACAGGTGTTTGAGCCCACAACCTGCACATGTGCCCTGACAGGAAATCGAACCATGACCTCTTGGTTCACAGGTTGATGCTTGACCACTGTGCCACGCCAGCCAGGCTGAATAACTCTTTTTTTGTCAGGCTGAGAAAATCTTGAAAATTTGCAAGTTCACTTGTCATTATAGAACATCAACAATGAGGTTTATTTCCACAACACATACCAGGCAAAGTGAATGTACATTAATATCTTAAACTTCTCTGCAAACCTTTAACTTTACCCATAAAAAGAGATTTTTTTCCTTAAGAGGAGAAAAGTTGAGATTCAAACTGTCATTTTCTTTTCATGATTTGATTTTGACCACCCTTAAAAATACAAAAAAAAAGTGCTGCCCCAAAATGAAAATGTATAGTGGAAGCAAAATCGGGGGCGGGGGAGAATTTTCTTAGCAACATGAACAATTCCTTCCAGAGCTTAGGTGCTAGACCCTGAAATAAAAAATATTTTCATGACATTTCATTTGTTTAATCAAAGTCTTATTAAAGAACTAGGCTAGATTTTAAAGTCTAAACATAAAGTGCATTATACTTTGGGTCAATAATTTTCAAGCTTTTTGGTCATGGGACCTCTTTATACCCTTAAAAATGATCAAGAATCCCAGAAAGATTTCCTGTATTTAGACTATATTGCAACAGAAATTGCAACTGGAAAGTATTTAAACAGATAACTGGAAAAGCATACATTCCATTATCCTTCAGAGCGATAATGTCCCACATATAGAACTTCTGAATTTCAGCTCGAGACATGCTCACCCAGCACAAGGCTGTATTTCCAAGAACTCTTTGCAACTTAGTGTGCCCATGGGACTAAGATCTGGACAACTGGATATTAAACAGATGCATATCACTCCTGAATTGTACCTTTAAAGGGACTGGGAGGCTCTCCTGGCTTTTTTCTCTCACCACTGGTGGAAAGACAGCAATGTGGCAACCACAGCTTTAGAATGTCAGAACTACCCCCTCAGTTCTCCACTGCTCACTACTGGGGTTGTTATGTGATAGGGTACTTGGCTCCTATTTTATTTTAGCCTCTTGTCTCCTAGCTTCTAACTACGATAAGAATGTCCATGGCAAGGCATTTTTATCTCTCACACACACACATGTCCATAATGTTCATTACATTTTTAAAAATTCAGAACCAATAAGAAGGGGATATAGACAGAACATTGAGTCCCATGAGAGGGGAATGAGAGAGGAAAACTTAGTAGTAAGTATTTGTTGTTTAGATAGTTAATACCTGCGTTCTCAACATCAGCTTAATAGCAGCAACACATATTTATTTGGGGTCAGAAATACTGTTGGACAGTCTTAATCAGTTTGCTGAGATATTTATCTCTTTAGTACCCTGGGGTACCCTTCCCTATTAAATAAAGCCCCCATTAAGGTGTTTAAAGCCCCAAAATACTGCATTAAATACTGTTTTCCTGGTCTCTGGTTTCTTTTTGAACATCTGAACAAATTCAGAAATACACTCAAGGAAAAGGGCACAGCTCTGTCTGCATATGTGCTGGAGCCTCCTCTGTGAGACGGTGGGCTGCCTACCCACAAGGTGACAGCAGGTTTGACAGCCACTGTTCCTAGACAGTGGACTCCGCCTGCCTGACAGCCACAACACTGCTGCTCTGCCTAAAGGAACAGGACCTAGAAGAAGCTACTACAATAGCTCAGAGCCCGAGGGTTACAGCAGAGCTTCCCAAACACCAATCCTGCCATCTCACGCCCAGGTGCCCAGCTGCCTTAGTAAAACTGAGCACAATAAAGTAGACAAATGCAGTATTTTATCAAGCTAAATGTTTCATCTATATGTCTGTTATTTAGTCTGAGGTTATGTCCTTCTTATGAAATAGAGTTGATGATTAATGTAGTAGCCTTTTTTTAAAATATATTTTCTTAAAAAATAATTTTTTAAGGGTAGACCTATGCCAGTTTCCAGATTTTTAAATTGAATCCTTAAGTCTAAACATATGAGAAACTTCTCTAGGGCCTACAATTTTCTCTTTCTGTTTTCTAATTTTTAATATATGACAGGGATGCCAGCCCATTGTTACAGCAACCTCATAATGAAACAACCTAAGCAAACATGGCATTGAGGGAGATGTTAGTAATTAGCACTTGCATAGCACTTTATTATTGGCAAAAAAGGTTCGCATGTGCCCAGCCAGTGTGGCTCAGAGATTGAGCATAGACCTATGAACAAGGAAATCACAGTTCAATTCCAGTCAGGGCATGGGACTGGGTTGCCAGCTCCATCACGGTAGGGGCCATGCAGGAGGCAGCCGGTCAATGATTTTCTCATCATTGATGTTTCTATCTCTCTCTCCCTCTCCCTTCCTCTCTGAAATCAATAAACATATATATTTTTAAGAAGAAAAGAAAACAGAGATACCTCTCTCCTCACATGTGAGGACACAGAGAGAAGACAGGCATTTACCAGTGAGGAAAAGAGCCCTCCCCAGAAACTATACTCCCTCCACCCAACTTTAATCTTGGACTCGTCAGCCTCTAGACCTGTGAGAAAATATATTTCTGTGGATTTTTAAAGTCACCCAGTTTATGGTATTTGTTATGGCAGCCCAAACTGACTAAGACACAAGCCTTCAACAATTTTAAATTGCCTCTGAAAATAATATGAAACTTAACTGTAGACTTCAAAGGTCATAATCAAGTCTCTTTTCTCAGCTATTCCTCCCCAATCTTTCTTAAAACTCATACCAGCAAAAATTAAATCACAGAAAGCCCTATATCTGATTGTAATTTTGGGTCTCCATAGAACAGCTTTATAAAAGAAACAAAAATTAGTCTACAAACATCATAGCACATTATTTCTCCCACTTGAAAAATCTTCTTCTTCTTTCATTACTGTTTTTAATAAAAATGGATGCCCTCCCTCTCCATTAATATAAGTCTCAGACCTCAAAAAACTTGGATCTACCACTGAACGAGTGATCTATTTTGTCAGTAATTTTTTTTTCAATTAGTATTATTTAGTATATGTATTTACTCTGATTATAACACAAATCTAAAGGAGCATCTGCGAGTACACAACACAGGAAATAAGAAGTGCATGCAATGCAGTTGTTCTTCTAGTCAGGCTAGAGATAAAGGATGAAAAGACATATACAAGCAAAGCTAAGTTAATGGCAAGTCTATGATTCCAAGAAAATGTGATTTATTAGTGAGTCAGTAAAACTGTGGCCAACAAGTGTGCATTTAAGCAAACAGGCATCAATCTAGCTGGATGATTGAAAAAGAAGAAAAAATTTGCTAGCAATTTTCTGCAGCTTGGGGATCAGCGACTTCCTTAAAATAAGGCAAGTGACTATAATCTCAAGAAGGCGTGCAGTATGGAGATGACATTAAGCTGATGGATTTTAAACTTTATCCTGCAAACCAAAGCTCAGAGGAGATGCAATAGTGCACAGAAGGCATGGATGATAATTATCATAACTTAGATGCAGCTTTCAAAATATATGTGGACTAGAGGACATCCTAGGTTAAGACACTGAGAAGATGGCAATAATTGATGGGAATAAAAAACAAAAAGCCTTAACACTACCAAAAAATGGCTTTTGGTTGAAGCAGTAATTCTCAAAGGATGCTCCATTGACCAGGTGCATCACCTGGAGAGTTTTAGGAGTGCAAATCCTCAGGCCCAGCACAAGCCTACTGAACTCTAAGAGTGAGGCCCAGCAATCTGCACCTGAACCAATCCTGACAGTGATTCTGATACATACTCAAGTTTGAGAAACACTGAATTAACTAAAGGCATGGAATAATGTCTCCTTAGAGAGCCCATTAATAGAGATTTAAGTCCTATCATAACAGACAATTCACATTTCCTTCCAACATTTTCTTGATAGCCAAAAATGTATATTAAGCACTGCCCAGGGTTTGTCATTTCAAGTAGATTGCCTTGGAGGAAAATTAATTTAATATTAAAGAAATAAAACTGTACCACATGGATGAGCCCCCATAACATTATGCTAATTTAAAGAAACCAGATGCAAAAACACTCTATAGTTTATGATTCTGTTTATAGGAAATGCTCAGAAAAGGAAATCTATGGGGACAGAAAGTGGATTAGTAGTTGCCTAGAGCTGGGGTTGGAGAGTAACAGGAACTGACTGTAAACAAACATGTGGGATCTTTTGGGAGTAACGGAAGTGTTCTAAAATTGGATTGGGATGATGATTGTACAACTCTATAAATTACTAAAAATAACTGAATTGTGTATATAAAACCTAAATTTTACAGTATGTGTGTTAGTTTTCTGGGGCTGCCATAACAAAGTGTCACTAAGTGGATGGCTTTAAAATACATAAATTTATGGTCTCAATTTTTGAGTCGAGATTCAAAAACCAAGGTGATGGCAGATCATGTTCCCTTGGAAACAGGAAGTCATCTTTCTGTACCTCTTCTTACCTTCTTGTATTTATCTGCAATCCTTGGCATTCCTTCATTGTCACATGCCATCTTTTCTATGTGTGTCATTATGTTTTTTTATAAGGATACTAATCATATTGCATTAAGAACCCACCCTACTCCATTATTCCCTCATCTTAACTAATTATATTTGCAATGAACCTATTGCCAATTAAGGGCAAATTTGATTTATTGGGGCTTATGACTTCAACATATTTTTTGGAGGGGAAACAATTCAACCTAAACATAATTCAAAGTATACTTCAATAATTCTGTTGAACATAAAAATATTTCCACACAAAAGTTAATATGATACTTGAACATGTGCCATTAAAAACATCTTTCATAAAAAGATTATTCTTAACAATCAATTTCTTATTTGTTATTCATTTCCTAAAAAAACATACCATGGGAATCAATACCCCTGAACTCAGTATGGCTAGATAAGGACATTTACTACCTGAAGAACAATAGATCAGATATCAGTAGATAAAGTTTTATTCCCACAGTTAGCAGTAGAAAAGAATGAGCAGAGAATGAAGGAAATAGCAAAGAACCCGAGTACCTTTTGGAAATTACTGTTCAGCATCAATTGGTGTCTGTAGGTGTGTTAGGGGGAAGACATTTCTATTAAAACACAGTCACAATTTGCAGCAGGAGCCAGAAATTACATAAGGAAGCATGTGGCTCTAAACTCTGCTAATGAACTAGGTCAAGGTTGCTCCATTTAAACCAGTCCCTCACACTTTATCCTCTCTTTTCATCCATTTACAAGCTTTCTTATGTATTTGTTTAATTTTTGTTTTTATTGTAATTGCTTCCTTGGTTGGTTTTAAAAATTTCTTCTTTGTAACAGATCTATTCCCATTAAAAGAAAATTTAAATTTGGGTTTACTTTTTAAAGTTTTCAAAATAACAAATTCCATCAGGATTGGGGAGTATGGATAAGTGGAGAACACATACCACCATGCCCTGAACAAATATAATCATTGCTAAAACTTACTAAATAAATCAATGCTGTTGAAGGAGGTCCTACCTCATGGAACCTAACTCATTATCCATAACATGTCTAGTTACAATTGCAGTACCGTATCCCCTTTAACAGGTTATTTTTAACAATTTCTTTCATAACACTATCCTTTCTAACTTTTTTATAATTTACTTATTTTTATTGCATACCATCTGTTTCCCTGAATATAATGTAACCTACCAGAGCATCAATCTTTGTCTATTTTTTCACTGATGAATATCTGAAGTGCTGAGAAAAGTAAATGGCATACAACATACACTCCAGAAAAATCTATTGACATTATTCAATAGCCTTTCTATTATGAGCTGAAATACCCTAACCTCTTCTCCTGCCTCCTCCACCACTTCAGATAACATCTGACTTTGACCTGACAGGCCCAGGACAATTTCATCTTCACTGACCTGCTATTTCTTTAACATCGTAAGCCTTCTTACATGGTTAGAGGTTCAATGCACAATTTACTTTTCCCTCTGTAGTCATGAGGTATAAGGAATTTAACATAAAAGAAAGAGCACAGAACTTTTTTGAGGTCTCATAGTTCAGCACAGAGCAAAACTATTCTGAAAATAAAAAGCTCTGGCTTAACAAAGCTTTTACTGAGATCTAAAGGTTCCTTCTTAAAGACCAAATACAAAAGCATTTCTATTTAACTAATCTTCACAAGCCAATTAGATTTACTTTCTCTTAGAATGTATATCTTTCTATACATTTTATTTCTCTATGACATAATACTAAGTTTCTAAATACTTTTTGAAGGCTAAGAACATATACCAGAAGTTCTCAAACTGCCACCTGCATGAGACATCAGAAGGGCTTATTAAATAAAACAGAGATTTCTGGATCTTATCTCCAAAGAATCTCATTGTGTAGGTCTGTAAGTTATCTAGTGATGCTAATGCAGATGAATCTGGAGCCACAGTTTGTGAAGCACTAGTAAACATAATTCCCAAGCTGTCACTTGTTTTTCTTTTACCAGTCTCCTAGATTTCTCATGTGAAAGGGCACATCCATGATGATTCTGAAAGAAACCCTCCTCAAGTTAAAAAGAAAAGGCACTACAAATGCATAAGAGTCATCAATCCCCACCCAAATCCCTTGAGAGTACACAGAGAACCCCTTAAGGGACTTCTTGAAAGTATAGAGGCATCTCTTCACTGTCTTTTAATGGAACTTGTACCACATTTATGATCAACAAACAGCAAACATCTGGGTCAGCGCTGAGCCAGTGAAAGGAGCCCTGGTAGTTGATTCTGATTGCGGTTCTTGGCCCAGCTTCTGCTTGAAGTCACTATTATCTTGATTCCAAAATGACAGTGATAATGTCAACTCTGCATGGTTATAATTAGAGCATGAAAAAAATGGGGGGTGGGGAGACTAACTTTTTACAAAGTAGATGAAAGTGAGACCAGTGAATCAATAATTTAATTTTCTGTAGTTTTATTTGTGACTAAACTGAATCACCCGCTGGTTGATTCCCCAGAAATTATCTTATCACCCAAAACCTTTGTTCCCTTCCCATCTAAGGTAGTGAGAAACTATTGATGAAAGGTTATCATGTAACCCTCAAGTTTTAGGCCACCCAATTAGCTTAACTTAAAGAAGCAATGATGATCAATAAACTAAATTTTCCAACACTTTCTTCAGATTTCAAAGATAAATTTAAGTCATTTTATTAAATCAAAATAATCAAAGGCTGCTTTATATGCTTATTTTCTCAATGCAAAGTCTAATATAAACTGTAGTATCACATCTTGAAACATTTATTGGAATATCAATAAATTTCTGGAAGTTCTAAATTTATAAGAGGCATAAAATTGTATAAAACAAGTTCTTAATATTGATTTTCTGGTGTATTAAAATCTTAAGTGAAGCAATTTCAACTCCAATAATGAAAACAAGATTTCCCTCCATGCAAATTTACCAGGAATCAAAACATTCTAAATTTAATTCTCATGTATGGATAGCTAATCAGTAGCATTAAAGCTTTTAAACTGGAGCAGCAATGAGTGTGTGTGTTTTCTGGGTGGGAAGAGCTGAACTTGTACAGAGGCAGTGGGAGAGAGGTGGCAGTGATGAGCTAAACTCTGTTTAGCTATTTTTAGTGTTGGGCAGAACAGTGATCATAAAAGCATATCATTATACTCCTTCAAAGAGATAGGGTTTCTTTTTGCATATTTTAATGCATTAAAATGTACATAAAGTAAAATTTGTAAATATTAAGTATCTGATACTATAACTATAACCATAATCATACATAGATAGATAATAGATAGATGATAGATAGATAGATAGATAGATAGATAGATAGATAGATAGATAGATGATAGATAGAGATAGATAATCTCACCTATACATTACACTTTTAATCACCCCAGAAAGATCTTGAGGGCCTTTTTCCTGTTAATGGCCACTCCTTACAGACACCAGAGGCAAATTATGTCCCTTGTTCAATCTCCCATTCAATAAAGGGCAGGATTTTTTTCTCCAATGCTTATATTAAAACTACTAGAGGCCCAAGCACGAATTCATGCACAGGTGGGGTCCCTCGGCCAGGCCGGCAATTGGGGCCAATTGTGGCCATCTTGCCCAGTCCCGATCAGGGCCAGCTGGCCAGGGGGAGGGACCCGGGAGGTTGGCTGGCTGTGGGAGGTGAATTGTGGGTCAGTGCACATCATAGCAACCGGTCGAACAGTCAACCAGTTGACCAGTTGTAATGGTTTCTTAGGCTTTCATATATATAGATATGTCATGGGTTCATAGGTGACTCAAATGCTTGATTCATACTTAACACTTTTTTAAAAATCTACAAAGAAACAAACTGTGTAGATATTTAAAATTTGTATATCCCAGATTTTAACATATTGGAGATCAACATCAGGACTCTCATTAAGCCAACAATTTTCACTAATTTAATTATAATGTAAATTTATAGTTAAGTCCTATTATTTCTTTCTGTCTTCTGTGTTGTTTTTTGTGTAACATTTCTTTTGAAAGAATTGATTCCCATTGTAATAATTTTAAAACTACTGCTTTACAACATACCTGAAACAAGCAAACAAAAATATCAACCTTCTTTGTAATTATTTCCACCATTGGCAAATTCACAATTCCAAGAGGCAATTCCACTAGGAACAAGTTCTTTATTATATGTAGAAATCTTCCTCCCTATTAATATCCACACATTCAGCTCTGTTTCTACTTCACCTACGCCAAAGAGCAATACAGAAAAGAGTCACTTTCCTAATACAGTACCCTAAAATATTTTCTTGCTCTCATAAGTTTTCATGTTCTAAAATTATTATTTATATAATACCTTTGCATTTTGTAAATCAACATAGTAACTTTGCACAATACAGAAACATCACTGCAGTAACACTGAAGTCTGCCCACAAATAACCACAAGCAGCAGATTGAATTAATGTGTAGTAGTTACTCACTAATTCTTACTAATGATAATGATGTAATGTTAGTGATAATAATTTAATGACAGTGTAATTAAAATTCAACTGTCATTCCACAACCAAAAATGCCAGCATTCACTTATACACATTCAACCTTAATTAGGTCCCTAATTAATACAGAATTGCACTTTAAAAATAAATATTTATGTCTCATATTCTACTGGACAGTCCTTTCAAATGTAAAAGTGCATCCAAGATGATATGGCTTATGGCTGGGTTTTCCTTGTTGATGAGTTGAAGTGCACTAGAAACTTAAATATGCATGAAAAGCTAGGTTTCCCCTAGAACTCAGCAGCCATTTGACATTTGAACAGCACCATCAACATATTCAGTGACATTAAATAACATGGGATGTTTAAGGAAATAAATCTTCTAGAGACAGCCAAGAGATTAACAATATGTAATAATTAAATCAACTATATCACTTGAAGCCCTTATTACATCCAATGAATACACAGATGTCTTATGTTTTATAGTTAATTCAAACATTAGGACTTAGACAAAATACTTCATTTTCATATAAAATCTGAATAACAGATTTTTCTTATAATTAATTTAAATCTTTACTACACCATATTTTCTTGAAATTAAGCATATGGTCATGCTAAAAAATGTTCAAAGATTAAAATATATAACAAAGAAAACGTCTTTTCTTTACTTTCTCCTAGTTATCAGTAAGTTAAATTTTATGCCAGAGTTAGTAAAGCATTGAGTGCTCACCTTTTATAATTCTACTACATTATTAAAATAATTTGGTTATACCAGGGAAGCACATTCCTCAACCCTAGTATAATAACCTACACCCATGGGTGATATGTTGTTCAGTTAACTCCTAATCACCGCCAACTCTGCTTTCCATGCTTCAAGCAGCAGAGAGTAGAGAATGAGGATTTCTGTCTTACCCCTTTCAATTCAATCTTGTGACTTTTCAATGCTCAGTTCAAGAATGGGAAAGGCTAATAAAACTCTATTTAATGCCGGAGACATCAATTAAGTCATCTGTATTAGAATTATCCCAATTAGACGAATATAGAAATTGAGGCTCAGAGAAGTTGAATGACTTCTTGGAGTCATATGGCAAGTAAGTACAAGAGCTAAATGACTTACAAATCAAAACTCATGTCCTTTCTACTATATTGCATTGACACCCTTTGTTATAGTTTACTAGTGTTCTATTTCATTAATGATCCCATACTTAAGTATAATGTTATTTATCTTTAGCAATATAGACTCATGATATAATGTTTACATCCATAATTATGGTAGACTCTTCATTCGCTGTACATGAAGATATCAAAATATTTAAAATAAAACGAACTTTAGAATCTTAGGGAAAGTCTTGCCTGAGGCTCTCCTTTAATGCTAAAGTGTGCTTTGTAAATGCACATCAGGATTAGAGGTAGGGACAGGTATGGTCAGACCTGACATGACATCCTTTCTTTATCCTGCCAAGAATAAAGTCCAGCAGTTTGCTGCAAATACTAGCTTAGGATGAACAGGTTTGATTCTTGGTCAAGGGCACGTACCTCAGTTGCAGGCTTCCCAACCTTGGATGGGGTGCATGCAGGAGGCAACCAATCGATGTGTCTCTCACATCAATGTTTCTCTCTCTATGTCTCCCTCTCCCTTTCACTCTCCCTAAAAACCAATGGAAAAATATCCTCAAGTGAAGATTAACAACAAAAAAAGAAAGACATAGAGTATTGCATTGCATTGAACGTAATGCAAGACAGAGATACCCTCAGGTTACAATAAGTTATAAAAATCTGTTGTAAGGGTGTCCATAGTCTCATCTCATTTAACAGCCTAGCTCTCAACACTTAATTTCCTCAATTTTCCTCATTGCTTCAACTTCTGTGGTTCATGTCCTTAGTAACTGTCTTCTTTCAAATCCCTCACACTCCTGGCATTTGTGTAGACCAGAGGTGGGGAACATCTGGCCCGCAGGTTGTATCACTTGGTCTGGCCCTATAAATTCAATAAATCTAGGAGCTTTATTCATAGCAACATAATTTTTAAGTTGTATGGACCAGGAATCTATATAAATAAAAAGTTAATATGCTAAGTGTCCCTCCGACCATCCAATTGGTAGCTAAAATGCACACTGACCATCAGGGGGCAGACATTCAATGCAGGAGCTGCCGTGATGCACCCTGGCCATTTACAAAGAAACAGCACCATAGACCTGGCACTGACAAAGCAACGCTCCACTGCTGCAGTTAAATATTTTACCCTTTGTTCTCCTTGCATGATCTACAATAATAATTTGCTTCATGTTGATATTTACTGCTGTGTTGCTAACAATTACCTGAAAGAGAAGTTGGGGTGCTTCACTGGGCTGGGAAAAAAGTCTAAGTTGACTCATGAATGTGCGACACATATAAAGCTCTCACTGGCACCAATCACATGCATATGTTTTGATCTGTCATTGTCAATCGTGAATTTGGTTGAAACTTCTCTTATAGAGAAAGGGCGAATAGTAATATTAAAATATTCCTTCTAATTAATTTCCTTTCAATGTGCACTAATCCTTGTACTGAGCCACTAGTGATGGTATAAATACCCAAATGGCCCTTGGCAGAAAAAAGGTTCCCCACCCCTGGTGTAGAACATAGAATTTTATGGATTCTGTCTTTCCATTCTCTTCTACTCCACTATATACTACTCTTGAATTCAACATACCCAAGAGAGAGAGAGAGATCTGTTTACTAGTTCAACTACAATCACTATCAAGCACAAAAGGTTTTGTTGGGTCAAGCTCATACCCAAACTCAACACTTATAAAGAAAGAGATGATCTTTCCCTAGTTAACTAGACTCATATTAATCAAATAATTACAAAAAGGCATCATGAGTACTTCTAAAAGTGGAATTAAAAATGTGGGCAGCCTATTCGATGGTAAGTGGAGATAACCACACTACATCCTTAGAAGAAAGCTCTGAATCCTTTCCGAGTTTAGAAGATGCATCCTGAGACACCTTCTTATTTAAGTTCTTTTCACTTACAGAAAGTTTTCAATGTCTTTCCTAATGCTGAAGAGCTAAAATATCCTATATAACAAAAGCGGAACAACAGGTGGAATGACCGGTTGCTATGATGTGCACTGGCCACTAGGGGGTACACGCTCAATGAAGGAGCTGCCCCCAGCCTGCAGGCCCCAGAGGAAGGTAACCTGTGGTGGTGGGGGGAGAGGGAGCAGCCGGTGAGCAGGAGGTGGTGCGGGGCGGGGCAGGGAGAGGTGACTGGCAGCAGCAGGGTGGTCTGGGTGTGGGGGTGCAGGGCCAGAGAGCGGGCAGTACCAGGCCGGCCAAGGCAGGTGCCAGTGAGGGCCCCCTGATTGCCCCGCCAGTCACCCCACAGAGAGAGGTGACCGGTAGCAGTGGTGGGGGGGGCAAGGTGAGCAGGCAATGCCAGGCAAGCCAAGGCGGGTGCCAGTAGAGGATCCCCGATCACCCTGACAGTCACCCCATAGATCTGCCCTGATTGCCAGCCAGGCCTAGGGACCCTACCCGTGCACAGTTTTGTGCACCTGGCCTTTAGCACCATATAAAAATAGCACTACCAAGGCATTTGTACTATTTCTTGGTTTCTTCATTAACTGAATATTCTTAGCTTCTTGTGGGTTGACCTTATGAGCTCTGCCTGTGGTTTGAAGGTCATTTCTATATTAACTGCTAAAAGAACAGTGAGTCTTCCTTAGCATATCTGATATGGTGAGCCTCTAAGCAGGCCGAATCACTAATTTCTATAGAGTGACTTTAATTATGTCTAAATAGCCTAAGTTCTGAGCTTCTAAAACAGAACACCTCTTGACCAACCCAAGGTAGCAATTTTCTTCTGACAACAAATAGGGTAGGATTTAATCAGTCTATGAAGTTCATCTCAGAATACATTGGCTGGAACTGAATCATCTAGTCTAAAAGAAGTCTAGGAGCGTCCTGCCATTGGATGCAGCACTTCCTCAAGAATTTCCCAGTCAGGATATATGATCATATTAAAACAATATTAAGAAAAATTTAATTTCAGTCATTAAACCTTGGGGGAATGACGTGGTAGAGGCTAAAATGTTCTTGATGAAAAGATTAGATCAGCCATTTGTAAGTGAAAACTGAAGTCCAATTTGTATGTTACAACAGAAAACCTGTAGAATAATAAAATTTTTAGAGTTAAAGGAAATCTAACACATATATCTCTCAAGTTTTTCCATTTTATTTTCCAATAGAAAAATAGTCTAAGTAGAATATTTTATTTCTCACAAAAAATCATGGGGTCAAATATATTTAGAACTATTGCATAATTTCTCCCCTTTTTGCTACTTGGAATAACCATTAACTTGCCCTTCATCCAGTCAATTCCTATTCCTATGCTAAAATTCAACTTTGCTAAGAATTCCTTTCACTCAACAAATGAAGGTAGCCAACTCCATCCTCTTTCTTCCAGAACATTGCTTGTCTGTTATAGCACATACTAGAGGACCGGTGCACTAAATTCGTGCACGGTGGGAGGAGGGGTGTCCCCTCAGCCCAGCCTGCACCCTCTCTAATCCAGGACCCCTCAGGGGATGTCCAACTTCCGGTTGAAGAGGAAAATTTGAAAAGAGTAAAAGCAATAGTATAAAGTTAAGAAATAGACTTAGGATATTAAGAAGGGGTATGAGAATGAGCAACTTCAAAGACATATCTCCTAGTTAATACCTTGTTTGGTTATGCAATTTTTAAACACTGAATTGGCCTTTTCCTGGAACTAATTCATATAACACATATAAAAAAGAAACAGTACAACATCCAATATGTTAAAGTCATTCACTTCTTAAGAGATAAAAAGTGTTCTTCAGAAGAGAAAGAAAAAAGCACATTTCATTGAACGTAGAAGTATTTTATCATTGACTTTAACTATTTTGTCCTTAGTTTAAATAGTGATAGTATCGCGAACTACCATTTAATTTATGAGCTACAGTATGAAACATGTAACACATTTTGCATTAAAGACAGAGTATTTTATACAATTGAATAGAGCTCTGGTAACTCGCAACCCCATATCCATGCTATTGGGGTTTAAATGACTTCCTAAGAATAAACACAACATGCCTTTGTTGCTGGCAGGATCTGCTTCATTTTTGTTCCCAGTCTCCCACTGGCAGATACAGGAGTCCTCCTTGACACCAGCAAGGAAGGAATCAAGAATTTCTAGACTCAAATGCCACACCTGCTATTATTGGGGTTCAAATCTTGGGCACCAGTTCTAATTGGTAAACAGGGCTCTCTCTTGTTTCTGTGTCTGAAATTCCATCTTCATAATGCTTCTCATATGCCAAGTTTTAGCCATGAGTTCTGACTCACTGACTTTTACCAGGGATCCTGTCCCTGCGCCCAGGTCTGGCTCTTCCCAACCATCAGCTGTGTCTGCGTGTGGCTTTACATACACTTGTGCCTGAATCCCCAGTGCCAGCGCTCTCCTGTCTGCACAGACACCTGTCTCCTTTGCGGAGATGTAGGTTGTCTGGCTGGGTCATTGTAGGTGAGCATGCTTTCTGAATCCTCTTTTGCTCTCCCCTCCCACTGTGTTTGACTCATAGCACCTATCAGAGGTCCACCTTGGTGTGGGTGGATCATGTTCCAGGCTAATTGGATCGTACCCCAGTTTGTCCAAGCGAGAATGGCAAAGCATAGGCTTATTCGCAAAATAATGTTTACCACTTAAAATATGAATCCTTCTACTCACTGGATAGAATCTTCTTGAAATGGAAACAGCCACAACGTTATGGTAAAGTCACCTGAGCTTCCCATTATTAAGACAGAAATTTTCACTTCAGAATCAGAGCTCAAATATTTTATTTCAAGGTAATTTGATTTGCTTTCCTTATGGGAGAAGGCACAGCTTGGTAAAGGGTTTGTGCTGGATTAAATCTTAGCTCTGTATTTTACTAGCTATGTGAGATCAGGCAAATTGCTTAAGTCTCCATGCAAGAACTTTCTCACATATAAAATAAGAACAGGAATAATAACAATAATAATAATAATAATAATAATAATAATAATAAATCACTTACTTCATAGGATTGTTAAGGCTAAATTGGAGAACACATGAAAAGTTATTAAAATTGTGACTGGCTCCAAGTATTACTTAATACATATTAACTATAATTACTTAAATATATGAGAATTTTCATGTTTATTGAGCAAGAAAATTAATTCTGTGCACAGTAGTGAAGTAAGGAAATGAAGAACTTCTTTACCAGAAAGACCTCATGAAAGTGAGGTGGTGGTGTGGTTAAAATAGTAAAAGCTAACTATATGCCAGGCATTATAATAAGTATTGTGTGTATATTATCTCATTTTAACCCTCTTTGAGGTAGAATTTATTATTCTAACCGTTTGAGATGGAGAAACTGAATTTCTGTCAAACAGTTGCCCAAAGCTATTGAGGTAGAAAGCAGCAGGGCCTGGGTTAGAAGGTCTGACAGCCTGAATACAGAAGCCAAATCACTAGGCTGTGCAGCCTGTGCCTGGCTCTGTACCCATTGCATTCTCTTCCTCTCCAGCCTGGGAAGGGCAGTAAATAAGTCCTTTCCTCATTTTATTGTGCATCAGCGGGGAAAGGCTCTATCACAAACTGAGGTAGGAAAATAAACTTGGATTCAGCAAATTAACTTTCAGCATAGCTTCCAATGACTAGGGTCTCAGGCTATTAAATTTGGAATTTCAGAAACACGCTCTAGCGAAGAACAGCTGCTGCTGGATCCCAATCCACAAAGCAACAGCAGTCGCAGCATCTGGACCAACAGCTACCAGAGCTCCATAGATAAATAAGGTGAAAGTCCCCTCGCAATCTGACCCTTTCAAATCCTTTCCCCAAGCCTGCTGTGGGTGGCTCAAAGATACCTACACAAGACAGGCACATGGTTTCCTGTGTCTGTGTGTGTGTGTGTGTGTGTGTGTGTGTGTGTGTGTGTGTGTGTGTGTGTTTTAATGTCTGTTCAGACAGAAGGATGTGACCTTTGCTCTCTATTGGTAGAATGGCTGCTAACATTGCCAGCTGGAAGTAAATGGAGATTGTAATGGAAATACACACAACTATTTACAATGCTGGGGAGAAGGGGGGAGCAAACCAGAGAGTCTTTCTAAGTTATCTAATGAGCACCCAACGTGGCTTACATGTCTACAAATGATCCTCCATTAGCTCGTTTTGCAAACAAATACAAAAAAGAAAAAAAAAGAAAACCTTTCAGCTCATGTCCACTTGGCACTGTCTCCCAATAGCAGCTCAATTAGCTAAGGTAAAAGAAAAGTGTGAGTCCGGATGCTGTCCATTTTTGTTTCTTGGGGAAAGTGGAAAAGAAAACAATATTGCAACACAAGAAGTAGTTCCTTTAAATATATATAACAATGGTCACTCCATATGACCTAATGAGCAATTATGGATATAAATATGCATTCGTCTTGTTAAAAAGTATTTCTCAAAGATACATATTTATCTTTATCCTTAAGACTTTTAGAAATATGGTCTATTTTCTCAGACCTTCTTATTCCAGTGGAATAAATTAATTACAGGTGTTCCCACACTTACTATGGTTCAACTTAGGATTTTTCAATTTTACAATGGTGTAAAAGCGATACACGCTCAGTAGAATCCTTTCTTTGAGTATTGATCTTTTCCTGCCTAGCAATAAGTGGCACTATACTCCCATGATACTTAGCAGCATTGGTGAGCCAGCTCCCCGCCAAGCACATGATCTCAAGGGTAAACAACCAATACTCTACAGTGTAATTAGATTGTTAGATGGTTTTGCCCAACTGTAGGCTAATGTAAGTGTCCTGAGCACATTTAAGGTAGACTAGGCTAAACAAGCTTTGATGGTCAATAGGTTAGGTGTATTAAATGCATTTTTTACTTAGGATATTTTCAATTTATGATGGCTTAGTCAGTTCAGGAGCATCTGTAATAGCCTTGCCATTTAGTATCTTATCACCTAGTAAAAAGGAAGATCTTCACTTAGTTTGAAATGCTGGCTACCTAGCAATATGGATTATTCCACTTGTTAATATTTGTTTAGATGGCAAGAAAATTTTTGTGATGAAAAAATATCATTAACCATCATTGCTTAACCTGCCTTTGTAAAGGTTACTGGTGCTTTATTTTTATTTTTTTCATTGTATCAGTTATTTTAAAGAGTCATTGTATGTAAGGTTAAGATATTTGACCACAATGATGCATTTCTTATTGCTGTTCAAATACATAATAAAGAGGTTTTAAAATGAAGCTAATGGACAATGAGGGCAGAGAACAAAGCCATACTTAGAGTTTTACATTAGCAAGAAGAAATACAACTGACCCTTCTACTTTGTCATCAAGGTACCTTTGATTAAGCTCCCACACAAATCGAAATGCTATGCAATTGAGCAAAATCCTCACAAGGAAGGAAAATATATCGTTGATTTTTTTAAAAAAAACCTATTCCTCAACTTTGCCTAAAGCTGATGGCTCTTAAAATGGATTTATTTGTGTTTTGTTGTCGTTGTTTTCAGATGAGGAATGGAACAGAGCAGAACTGGAGGGCTCTTGATGAACAAACTTGAAAGATTGCCACACTCCCTAAATCGAGTTCTGGCATTTTCTGTGTATACTGTGTAGTGAAGGAACAGCATTACTCATTGGCAAGAAATCCATTTAGGTGTGCAGGCAGTGCCCAGGTGATGTTTATTCTAAGGAATCTTAATGCCTCGGCCTATTGAAGAAGTTGGCACAAATAAACTTGGTGGAATATTTACCACTGAGTTTATTAGTGAACCCAAGGATAAAGAAACACCACGAGCCACCCAGCATCGCATCTCTCAGTCACCATTGGCAGGAAGCCAGGAGCACACCATGCTCAGTTTATCACTACATTGCTAATAACTTGAAGCAATGGCGATGTTAGCTGCCTTTAAAAAGTATACATTTTAGCCCTAGCTGGTTTGGCTCAGTGGATAGAGCATCAGTCTGCGGACTGAAGGGTCCCGGGTTCGATTCCAGTCAAGGGCACATGCCAGGGTTGCGAGCTCGATCCCCAGTAGGGGGAGTGCAGGAGGCAGCCAATCAATGATTCTTTCTCATCATTGATGTTTCCATCTCTCCCTCCTTCTCCTTTCCTCTCTGAAATCAATAAAAAAATGTATGTTATAAAAAGTACACATGTTAAGTGAGAATTTAAGGTTGATGAAAAGCAACTATGAAAAATCAATAGCTATTTCATTAACACTGTATAAATGTGCACTAAGTTAATATGCATATCTTTACATAATGCAAACTTCTTAATAGAGCTGCAGAAGCTCTGGAATTTTCAATGATGAATTTTCAACTCAGTTATGGTAACAGCCATCAAAGTTGTACTAACAAAACGTTTTAAAGTCTGGGGAATATTAGGCCCAGAAAATAGGAAATACTCTAACTCTACAGGGACTTGATTCTACTTTATATTTTATTAGAGGTCCGGTGCATGAATTTCTGCATGGGTGGGATCCAGCCAGCCCACCCCAATCAGGGTCAATCGGGGCCTAGCCAGGCCAGGGGAAGAGGATGCAGGAGGTTGGCCGGCTGGCCCCGCCCCCTATCAGACTGGTTGGCTGGCAGCAGTACAAGGTCATAGCAACCAGTCTTTCTGGTCACTTGGCTTTTATATATATATATATTCATTTCATATTTATAAACTATTAAACTTAAGGGTTGTAAATTATTTTTCAGAATTTATGTGAATATTTTCATACGAAAGCATACACTGGTTACTACATTTTTACTTATTGTCCTCAGAGATTAGGGTTTTTCCCCCCCAATGAGGCAAAAATTTAAAGTAACTTTAAATGCTTTAAAACTTTAAGTCAAATTATTCAAGTTTTCTACAATAAGCATTTGCTACTTTAGAGTCAGAAAAAATGTTATGTTATTAAAATGTTATTTGTTATTTTAAATGTTATTACAAATACTATTTTAAAATGTTATTTATCATTCAAGCCAAAAATGAGAAGAAATTAAAATGAATTTTCTAGATAATAAAAAATAAATATCTATTAAATCCTATAAGCTTGAAAATAAAGTAAGAAAAAAGAAAATAACTTTGTAGTTCACGAATATGAAACATTCAAATAAAGTATAATTTTCATCTGCCAAAGATCAAACGAGTTATGGCTCTTGAGTATAGTTCACTGTCAAAATCAGAAGGAAAAGAGAGAGACTTGCTTAATGTATAAAAGGCATTGTTTAATGATCAATAGGTGCTTGAAATCTAGCATACACAGTGGGGACCTTTATATTAGCAGACCACAAACTGATCTTAATATGATAGAAGAATGATTTTTTAATCTGTTATCTTTCTGTGCCTCAACTCCATATCCTGATCACTGACCTGTCAGCTCCACTTAACCAGTGATACTCAGGTATATCCCAGAGTGTAGCCGAGAAGACAACCTGCTTCAGAAATGTCAAATGCATAAGCTAAATGAAGATTGTGGGGTTCCATCAAGAACAAAGAATCAAAATTTACAGTATCTGTACCCAGGAAGGTGTGTGCTAACTGCTTTTCTAAGTGACTCCTGTGCATTTTAACAACTCTTTATTCATGTGCACACACAATTGTGCCATTTTGTGTGTGTGTGTGTGTGTGTGTGTGTGTGTGTGTGTGTGTGTTTGATATAGAGAACACACTCATTCTGGTTTTTGAAGTAAGGGCTTCTACTTGCACTCTCAATGAAGATCATCTTTGTTCTGAGAATTTAAATTCAGTTCCATTAAATCCACTGGAGCAAATGCTGCTGAAATCTAATATGACTTCCAGGTTTATAGACCCTAAGAGTTAATAGATAACTAGAACTCAAAGCTTCCTATTTTCTCCTGTTGTATTTATTACCGGACCTTAAGTAATCCATCTGACTGGTCTGTGCCCTTGGATCTGTGCAAGTTGGTGCCATAGTCAGACAGCACTGCAGCAGAATTAAATATGCTCTCTATTAAGTGAGCTGTAGGAAGACAAAATAGAAATAGGAGGCCTAATCCCAATAGTTAATGAGCTTAGACTTCAACAGAGAGGATGCAATAGATCATGCTTTTTATCTATTAAGAATGCTATTAAAAGAACACTAAATAAGTGAAAATGATAAGGTGTCAACTACAGAAGTATTGAGGAGAAGGAGATAGCCTTGATCTGAGTTAATTCAGAGGGCTGAGAGAACTATAACCTATAATGACCAGAGCACTATTCTTCTAAACGAAGAAAAATATGCAAGGAAAATTTAAAAAATAAAAAATATGTAGAAAAGCACAACTCCTTCCAAAATGGAAAGGCCTGAGCGGCCAATTTCCTGTTATCTTACTTCAAAGTTTGCTTTTCATTTTCGCAGTTGTTTGGATTCAATCTACCAGCAGGTAGGGAGGAAACAGTATGAAGATCATGTACTGCTATATATAGTCATCCCAAGAATAATATTTGTCCATTTAATGAATACAACAAACCTTTAAAGCACAATAAATATAAAATTCTGAAATTTGTAATGAGTGATTTTTAAAATTTTCTCTGAGTTCTGTGAACCATGCAAGCTTATTAGCTGATCACTGACCCTACCTCCACAAATGGGGTCAGGGTTCTCCTCCAGTCTAATGGAATGCTTGGAAGCATATGGAATTAATTGCTCAGGCAATCTGTCTCTTCCTTTGGATTTGCCAAAATGTAAAATTCCAAGAGCTCATTTCCGTGTTGTCATTCAACCAAAAATCACTGGGCGACTATGGAGCGATGAAGAAGTGTTATTGATAATGCATTTATAATATACATTCCACATTTTCTTCTGAATCTTGCCAACATTTGTGTTTGAATAGTCTGAATTGGTATCCATGTAGTTTCTAAATAAGTGTTGAACATTTTGAACCACAACAGGGAGATCTATATATGAAGCCTGACCTCAACAGTCCTGTCCATATTACTAAAGCAGAGATGTCATTTCCAGCAAAACAATAATAAAAATTTGAACAGAAGCAGACACTAAGCAGCCTTGATCTTAGTTAAATTCCTTATAAGTTGTGTTCATCTTTGCAACTTGAAATGTTATGTGATTTACTATTGTTGGATACACAAAACGTAAGCGTGGTTTAGCCTATGGACATTGCTCTCTGTCTAGAATGAATTAACTGTATGGAAATCTTCGATCCTGTATATGCTCAAGTCAGTTCTCTGTTTTTCAAAACTTTTTATTACAAAATTTAAAAACCATATACAAATGAGACTATAATAATAAACCCCATTGAAACTATCACCAAGCTTTGAGCATGATCATCTTTCTGCCCATCTTGCTCCTTCTATCTGCCCACCACAGGGACTCCCTCAGCACAAAGAATGCCATTGAGATAAAGTTTCCCCAGAATTACTTTCTTTTAAATCTTGAGGAAGCATGCAAATGGGTTTCTTATGCTTTTACCATGTTGTGTTTTTTTGTTTGTTTGTTAGGAAAGGGAAATCTTATGTTGTCTCAGTGGAGGAGGATGCACAGATTTTATTCCAATTTTGTATCAAGAAGGAAGATCAAGAATCTTTTGACACAAAATCCCCACTTAAAGAATGAGTGACTTATGCTGCTTCCCACTACATATCACACCTAACTGGAGGTAACGGGTCTCACTACCTTGACACACCCTATGCAATCAAACCAGTCTACACTGAGCTACTGTGTTCTCAGCTCTGAAGACAAAAATGTTCCCACTGGTCTCTAATTTAAACCACCATTAAATATGTTTCTTAATTTTCATTAAAATAAGAAAATCTGTTTTCTCTATTCGGTGGCAGATCAAATTAACTGAAATAAAAGTTTCCTGCAATTCACCCATACTTACTCAAAGGATTGGTGAGCCACTGTCAGGGAACAGATACTTGTCTGCTCATTAACATTCATGACCAAGAAACCTTCTGGTAAGACTGGATTCAGTGTCTGATAGAGCAATACTTAAAAGAAATCGGCTTGTCTGTGAAACAGCTGCTCAGCAAAGCCACCATGCAAGGACACTGGTGATAATAAGATGATAACATTACAACCTCAAGGGAACATAATGTGTTTTAAGTTACTTTGAGGTGTGTGGTAAGATAGCAGTCTATCACTGAGGACATGAAGCTGCTGATCAGGCATGTGCATCTTTGGTTTTTGAAAGATCTATGGAGAGAAAGAGAGAGAGAGAGAGAGAGAGAGAGAGAGAGAGAGAGAGAGAGAGAGAGAGAGAGAATGAGAGAGAGAGCAAGAGAGAGAGAGAGAGAGAGAGAGAGAGAGAGAGAGAGAGAGAAAGAACAAACTCCCTTGTACAAAGGTGTGAGTTGGTGTGCAATGCATTTAAAGAACACCCAACCATGGATCATATATTCCAAGATTGTGCAAATGCAAGGCATTTGCGATGTATAAATCTGTTCACTAGTTCTGCCAAAGCCAAATCCCTGGTTAGCTGATTCTTATTTTTCAAAGGACTATCCTTTGGGAGAACTGGCAGATTACTTTCCAGTGCCAGCGAGACTGTTTCTCAATTTCTGAAACCCAAGTCAGCACATTCTGATTTGCAGAAGTGTCCTTCAGATGAAATGCATGTTGTTGAGGTGGTGGCCTAGCAAACTTACACGTGGCATTCAGCTAATTGCTTGCTAAAATGCTTAACATTCTAACCCTTATGAATTACAGTTAACTTGTTATTCTGCACAATGATGAAGGGGAATAATAGCATAAAATGGAAATATTACATCTTATTCTTGAATCACATCATGGAAGTTGTATGTGTGTGTTTATGTGTGTATTTGTCAGTGTGCTAGAATATGGGAGGTAGTAGTTGAACAGGGGTTTCATTTCCAAGAAATACTTATTGCTCTTGAGTTCCTAGAGAATCTATCCCCCCCCCCAACCCTGCCAAAAAAAAAAAAAAAGCAAATATGGAACTTAAACATTGCTTGGGAAATAGCTAGAGGCTGTCAGCTGAGGACAATGGTAGATTAACATACAGAAACATTCACTTCTCCCCCCACCTCGACCTTGATGGGAGTCATATACTCCTCTGTCCCACTGATGTTGATAATGATCATGACATTTATTCTGGCCAATAGAACTTGAAAAGACAGTGTGCCAATTCTAGTTTAGGCTTTAAGAAGCATCATGCCTCCAACATGTAACTAAGTCTCCAAACTGTACCACGAATCATGCCCACGATACAGTACCACTTCCAAAAGAATAGGAGACCTCGGGAGCAGAACAGATCAAATCTATACTCGAGAACCGAGCCTCCATGAACATAGCCCAAAGCAGCCAAACTCTGGCCAATCCAAAGACACATTAACAAAAAATAAATGCTTCTTTTTTATTCCCTGACATTTTGTGGTTGTTTGTTACAAAACAGTGTCCGATTGACACAAAGCCAAGACAGTGTCTAAAGAATGTTTATGAAATAGATAAATGCTAAATGTCAATAAAGTAATATTGTTTGGAAAACGTCAATAGTAAATATGTTTACAAGTGCCATTGACTTTGCGAACATGCATACAGAACCCCTGGTACCCTTTGTCTCCTCCGGACACTTCTTTAACTGTCAGGATCTTCAGTTATTCCTTAAGGACTCTGTCCGCACCTCTTCAAAATCTCTAGCACCTCTAAATAAAATACTTGACTCCCTCTTTTCTGTTTCCATTTTCTGAGATAGTCAATTGCCTTCTGTGTTAGTTTTAAGCTTAGATCTCCCCAATAAGATAAACATTGTGACAGATTGTGACCGTATTTTTGACATTATTAGTCATTTTAAAATCTATTACAGACTTGGTTAAGTGCCTTCTATATGGTAGGTTATGAGTAAATGTTTCCAAATTCAAATTACACACACACACACACACAGACACACACACACACACACCATCCATATGACAGGAAACATAGAAGATTCTATCCCCATATGGAAAACTACTTAGGTTTTCTTGGTTTTCAAATAAGTGTATTCTCTGAGAAAAGTAGACCATACTTTAAAGCCATCATTATATTATTGCTGTCTCTACAGTATATAGATGAAAAATGATATTTTAAAAGAAAATACAGCAGGTTTGCAGTGTAAAAATATTATGGTGCTGTGTATAAATTATTTCCGCATTCAGTAAAATGAGAATTCTGAGGGTGTTACTGTAGAATAAGTTCTTCAGAAAGATGGAAATTACTGCTGAACTTTTTTTTTATTTTGCTTTTAAAAATGTACTTGCTGCCAAAATCTCTGGACAAATGTATATCATTAATATACATAAATAAAAACCAAGAAGGAGAGAAAAATAATAAGACCAAGAAGAACACACTAAACAAACAAACAAAAAAACCCTCATATTGAGTTTCAAATGCAAATAAATTTCAGCTCAAATGAATCTGAGGAAAAAATAAACAAAATAAAATGCCCTGTCAACTAAATTTTCCTGTCCCTGAATTATCCATATTCCATACACATTCCTAAAGAATAGAAAGCAGATGCCTACATCAAGATAGAGGCTACTAGGCTTTGGTGCCTAAGTGGAATAAACAATATGCTTTTATTGATTCAATAAAAATTTTCCACACAACACTCATTTCCTT
Source organism: Cnephaeus nilssonii (assembly GCF_951640355.1). Taxonomy (NCBI): domain Eukaryota; kingdom Metazoa; phylum Chordata; class Mammalia; order Chiroptera; family Vespertilionidae; genus Cnephaeus; species Cnephaeus nilssonii. Next base: position 45,042,151 of record NC_137079.1, read on the forward strand.
TTAATTTAGGACAACTTCCAATTGAATACCATTCTGCCGTCACCAAAAAATGTGGCTAGCTTCTTTACCCACCAACATCACTATTGGCTGGTTAAAGAAATATCAGTAATTTTAGCCAGTGTCCACACAAACCAAATAAAAGCTTAGTGAGAATTTTAACCAAATGTGACTTCCTATCACATCACTATTTATAAGACTGATGTAAGTCAAGAGTATTAGGTTACACTCTTGGTTTCATCATTTTGGTGGAAACTTGGCAAGACATTTACCCTCTCTGAACTCCAGGTTCCTTGGAGGCTGGACTATATTTAGGTGGGTAATTATATTTTTTAAATTAAAAAAAAATCTCCCACTTTTCTCTGAAAGGCATTTCCACTTCCTCCCCACAATTACTTGGGGGTAGGGCAGGCAGAGGGAGACAGAGGAATAGATGCTGCTTATCATAAAATCTCCACACATTCAGGGACTGAAAAGCACTCAAACGAGGACAGGGGAAGTGTTTAGGGCAAGGACTCAGGAGTGCTCAGTCCCGAAGGGAGGCTGACTCAGTCACTGACTGGCTGTGTGTCTTGAGAGTGCTGGTCACCCTGATAAATAGGCGAACATCTAGAAAGGGCAAGGTACAGGCCAGGTGTTGTCCATTATTACAATTACTACTATCAAAGTGTTCACTTGTTCTCCATTTTCTTAGGATCCTAACAAATCAGCCACTGACATGCATGACCACCACTGGGCTTTAGACACAAATGCCAATTGGACAGGTCAGACAGTCACAAAACAAAAAAAGCTAGGCAACTGAGGGAGGGCACAAAGATGTCCCTTCATTTTTTTCTGTAAACTTATAAGATTTAGTTGTTTTGTGTACTTCTGGCTGGGTGTGTGGCAGAGTGAGAAAGGAAAGAATTACAGGAGAAATGTTATGACCACCTGCCACTTGAACCGGGCTGGGTGCTCATCCCCACTGGGTGTAACAGAGAATCTGGGCTTGCCTCTCAAGCGCATTGAAAGTATCTCTATAATTCTGAGGGACCCTTTGCAGCAGTCAGACCCTGGCCAACATGGTGAGGGGCCTGCAGGGATATGTAATGCAAACCAGAGGTGGAGATTTGGCCAGAGAAAGGAAAAAAAGATACAAAATGGTGTGGTATAGGGAAAAGCACCAGTGTCAAGAATATATAAACACTTATTTATATACATTTATCATAACATTTCAATTCTATATTTAAAAAGAAAAAATGCTACAGAGTGATAAGCAAATTCCTTGCAAAAGAATGAAAATTTCAGCAATTGAGAATATATACTTTTGCAACTCATTGTCTTCATATACAACCTTGTTTTCAATTTATTGCTTCTCAGCTACATCTTTTAGGCTAATGGTATATGGAGCAAAAGTTGGCCATTTGGGAATGTAGAGAAAAATGTGTATTAATTCAGGTTTAGGTTCCAACCACCCAATGAATATTTATAAATGTATACAGTGTTATCTTATAAATATTACTCAAGATGTTAATAGGAACTGGGAAAGAATATGACAACAAATAGAATGCGATGTTATGTTAAATATTTTGAATTTCAAAATTTAAAAGTCACCTCTGTCAAATAACACAAGTTAATGGAATCAAAACATTCCCAGAATAACAAGGAAAGCAACAACTATAGACTAATTTTAACAGTGATTGAATCTGGCCTCTCCATATAGTTTGGACTGAATCACATGTACCAGATATAATTTAAAATGTTATTGTACTTAATGAAAATAGGGAGGAAAGGGGTCACCTCTTCCTATAGTATAGTCATCATTCATGTTATTTAAAATAAAAGAAAACATCTAGCCAATAAAGACATGCAAAATGCAGATGACAAATCAAGATTTCTAGATTAAAGTGGGACCAGAGGCAGTTGGATCAGGAGACCCCAGCAGAAATTCACAATGACTCACAGAATAGAAATGACTTATATGACTATCTTCTTATTCCTACGGGGTAAAGTCACCTTTTAGGAAAATAAAATCCAAAGCCCTTCAGAGCACCATTGGTTTTATCGTGGAAGATAAGACTGGGGAGGTAACATTCTAGAACTGACCCTAGGTAGTTCTGTGCTTACCAACTGATACTCATCAATAAACACCACGGGAAGTGTGAAGGGGGAAAAAACAGCCAAGGGAAAAAATGGAAAGCTACCCACTTGAAGTTCCTGAAAGGTGACTTAGGGCATCACTTTCTAGGGATAAGAAGGTAAGCCTGACTGAGCTTCATGAAGTTGACAAAAGAAAAGGCAAACATGATAATGGTGATTTTTTAATTGACATGTTTCTATAATTTTTATTAAAGACTGAGCTCTACAGAAGCTGTGCTCACCAGAACACATTCAGATTTTTTTTAAAAAAGTCTAGCTGAAAGCTTTCTTGGGAAAAATCTTAACTTCTCTCCCATTTCAGCGGAATGTAACTGCAATGAAATGCACTGCTACTAAATAATTCATCACCCTCTATGTCAGATCTAATCTTAATCAAAAGTCAATGTACTGTCAAACAGATTGACTTAATACCCCTAAATACATTGACATAATTTAAAACACACCTGTAAAAAGGGAGAGAGGGAGGGACGGTGGCAAGAAGGGAGAAAGGAGGAAGGGAAAAGGGAGGGAAGGAGATTTCTTTAATAAAATGAATGAGATGTGGGATTAAAAATTATAAATTCAAAGACATTGTCATTGATATGAGAATACAAGAAGTATCTCGCTTGGCCTTGTTGAATACCTTTACTCAACAACAAAAACAAAAGCAAAAACAAAAACCACAACAAAACTCTCCATAAAGCTACCTTACATCTACTATTTTTATTAAAAGAGATATATATTATGTACTGTGAATACTGCCTATAACTATTGCAACCTAATTTTAGAGTACAGTTTTATAAAAGCACTAGAGTTGTTTTCCAAAGACTCAGGTAGAAATCAGCAGCAGCAGGTCCCTCCCACCTGCTTTCTGTCACAAAAGATAGAGTGTCTCAAGTGGCCTCCACCTGAACTGATACATTATAGTTCCTCAAACACAGAGCCCCTGCCGGGGCTCCTGAATGTCACTGGATTGGTAATCTGTCAATCAAGGGTAACTCCCAAGTACTCCCTGGGTGCATTCAAGGGAACAAACAACATTCGCAGTAACACTTCAAACCTCGGAATTATTTTCATATACATCTACATAATAAAGTCAAACACAGAGTGAGAGGCAGCAGAAGAATATGAAGATGCTGAAAAATACTTGCAGGCAATACAAGTCCCCTTCGCGTAGGTGGAAAATTTCACATCATCTTGAATCCCGAAACCACTGCCGGGTGGACCTGCCTTTTAGAACTTGGAGGACTGATTTGAAAGAGATTGGTGTTGTTATACTCATTTAAAGCAGCAATGAAGCGGAGTGCTTTACCTACTACAGAGGGAAACAAAAAAGGAAAAAGCAAAGCTTTGGCAGGCCTCTTCTACACTGGCTCCGTTGTGCATGGACTGGGGAGCGGGAAGAAAATGAATGGCAGTTCTGTTGCCTTAGGCAACTTAATATGACTCAGGGCACAAGGAAGGTTCGCCACGATTTGCAAGTCTGCTTTACAATGAGTCATAGAGTAAGGTACATTCATTTCTTAGGGCCCTAAGACGACACACCACTTAAGAGTATTAACTTTATCCTTATTAATTCAGTTTATAAAAATCAGACTGCTTTAAAATACTTCTCTGAGGCTCGGATGAGAAAATTCAATGCTGGAATTCTAGTTATAATTGCTTTCACACTTTGCACTTTCTAATACCAACGGTTTATTTAACAAATAGAATTTAGAAGTGAAGTCAATTGCATATAATCAGGAAATCAATAGGGGACTTAAACCTTATGCAGAAAGCACTGCGACTGAAAAGGGAAACCTGGCTATGTTATCGGGAGGAGGCACTCTTAAATAAAGGACACCATGTCATTGGCACTTCAAACATGCCTGTCTCTTTCAAAGTGTTGTATTTCAAATCATTTTAAATGGCATTCAATTCTTTTAAGGAAAAATGCCCCGATGAAAACTGAAGACGCACTACAAAACCTGAATTAGAATCACTTCTAATAATAAAACTTGAGCTTACGTCTTTCAGAAATCTCACAGGCAAACTGCAAGTGCAAAACAGCTCTTTCAACCGGGTTTTTCCAAGATACTACTATCTAAATTGTCAAGAAAGCACATGCTTTAAAAAAAGTTATAAATATTTAAGAGGGAAAGAAAAGCTCCTACTTAAACACACACACACACACACACACACACACACACACACACACACACACACACACACAAACTGTTTTTCCCATAAGACCATGGCGTTTCTCATAGAAAAGCACAGGTAGAACAAAGCGAAAGTGAGGCAGTTTCACCTACCGTCGAACTTCTTGTGCCTGGACACGAACGTGGTGCGCACGAAGTGACTCGTCTCTTCCACGAGGTTTTCAAACTCCAGTTTGCTCTGCTGGCTTAGCTTGTCCTCCATTTCTGTGGTGCAGCAGGTATATTCTTGAGGACAGATTCTTAAGTGCTCCCCTGCAAAGACCAGCTAAATGTCAGTATGAAACAATAAGGACTCACATTGCCCTCAACTCCAGGGTGTTTGTCCCCTCGACCCCTCCAGCCATCCCCATGAACTTGATCTGCGCCTGCGTGTACTTAACGTTGCAAACATTGCGGACTTTTGGTGACCCAGATGCCATGGGACTTTTGGTGAACCAGATGCTATGGTGTGAATATCTGTGTCACCCCCTCCCCCTACCCATAATTCATATGTGTAAAACCCCAGTGGTTAGGTCATGAATGGAATTAGTGCCTTAGGAAAAAGGGACCCCAAATAACTAATTAATCCATCCCTTCTTTCAGCAAAAAGATGGCATTTGTGAACCAGTCACCAGACACTGAATCTGCAGTGTGGTGACCTTGGAGTTCCCAGCCTCCAGAACTGGGAGAGATGACTGCGTGCTGTGGATCATCCACTCAGTTGATGGTATTCCTGTTAGAGCAGCCCGATGTTTAGTTCCTGTCCCTGTCATGTAACGACCTCGGAAGACCACGGCGATTTTCTGCTTTTATTTGAAATGTACCAAGTAACACCCAATGACAAGAGATGCAAGACAGTTATAAGGGTGATTCTTTGGAAACCTCAAGTAAGGCAAAGACAATCAGTCCCATCACCGTAGTCTCAGGCAGCTAGGAATGGGCCCCGAGTTCTCTGTCTGCCTGTCCATCTGTCAGAATGCATCAGCTTTTTGTTGGGTGAAAGTGAGTGTGTTTTTAATGGCAGGTCCCAGGTGCCACACATTCTCTCAGTTGACATTTCTTGTCAGAGAGAAAATGTTCGCCTACAAGGAGGAAGGCACTGATGGGTTTAATTAACGGTTATAGTATACAGAAATGTGAAGTAAAAGGTAATGAAAGTCTTGTATTCGATTCAACAGATTTATCGCTGGGCATATCAGGCCACTTGTTTAGACGTTATGTTATTTGCAAGTAGGAGCCAAACCTTGGCTTCATCAAATGAAAATGTGAGTTTCCAATTGGTGCGGCTCCTTTGGTGTCAAAAATGTTCAGCAGAAGCTGTGGAAGGAAGAAGAAAAATCCACCCAGCATCTTGCTAAGTAAAACCAACACATTGAAAACCGCATATACTTGATGGGATCATTAAAATTCATTTCTAATGTTTATTAATAGTTATATAATATTATGCCCTGTGACCCTGTGTGATGTACAGGGGTCTCATAATTCCTCATGTAATTCAAGGTTTCAGTACCTACTTAAAGCAACCCCAGAATTAAAAATTATCTCAGTGTGTATTCATGTTAGATCTCACAGAATTCCTAGAAGAGGAGACCATAAAATATCATGTGTATATGTTTTAAATGGGAATGAAAATACTTGTACTTGAGAATGTTGAACATCAAATTCAAGATAACAGTTCCGTCCCAGGAGGAATTAAGATTTGAAAGACATATTCAAATACTTGTATCTATAATCTTTTATTTCTTAAGTTGTTTCATGGATACATGATGATTATTATATTATTATTTTTAGTTTCTCTGTACATTTACACTATTTTGTAATAAAAACCTGGAAATATGCCACTAAAATAAAGTAGCCACTACAGTTGTGGGAGAGAGGAGAGCAAAGGGTAGCTATTAAAAAAGAAAAGCAAAATGTCCTTGGCATTCAGAAGCCAGCCTGGCACTCACGGCTAGGTCACCACAGTCCACAAAGTCTAAACCGACTCACAGAACACCAACCTCAGACAAGATACTCTAAGGCCATAGTAAAATGCAACAAAACAAGGCCACTTCAAAATTGTGTCTAAGCACAGACAAAAACAAGGTCACCGTGCCATCTAAAAATGCCACCTGTCTGTGGCAAAATGAATGTCTGGTAGGTCTTTACCATTTACAGATTGATCTTCACACGAGTCTCCCTCCTTGTTGACCAGATTTACTGAGATGCCTTATTATAGAACTGGCTCTGCACCCAATGTAGTTTCCTTCTGGCAGCACCCAATGTAGTTTGAAGCCCTGCTTCTCTGAACCTTCCCCAAATCACTCAGCCACAATCCAAATCCTGTAATAGACTCCTCTGAGAAACCCATGGTCCTCCATGGTGTATTCTCACTTGCTGCAGTGAGAGATAACCCAGATGGTTAACCTGCAAATGTGTTCCTGATAGGTTCTGATTTGAAGGTGCTGGTTTACCAAAATGGGGACAGATAAGACAACATAAATTTTGAAACAATGTCCCCAAATGATTCAGATACTCTGATATACTCCACTGAGAAGCATAGTTCTAAAGTTTAAGATACTGAGAATGGAATAAGTTATCAAAAGCAAATGGTTCACAATCACTAATTTTCTTTATAGAGAGAGGAACAGAGAAGGAGAGAGAGAGAAACATTTTACTGTGAGAGCAGAACATGGATTGGCTGCCTCCTGCATGCCCCCTACTGGGAACGGAGCCTGAAACCCAGGTATCAGGTTCCATACCTGGTATATGCCCTGACTGGGAATCTGACCTGCAACCTTTTGGTGCACAGGACAACACCCAACCAACTGAGCAACACCAGCCAGGGCTCACTAATTTTCTTTTTATAAATAGGAAATCTAACTAATAAAGACAAAACTCTATTCAGACTGAATGGATATTTAGTATTAACCACTTTGCAGTGTGTTCCCTTTTCTGACCTGCTTATAAACTGTTTTTGTAAATCCCCCTATACTATTTCTTATTTCCCCTTGTTCCATTTCCCACTCTGTATGTACAAATGAAATGTCTATTTCTCAAGATTTAGAACATCAGGCTGCATTCCACTTCTGCATCATTACAATTGAGTTTACAACAAAATAGACAGGGCATTTTGTGTGTGTTTTTTTTTTAAAAAAAACTGACCAAAAGAATATAAGTCTTTTATGACACAAGGTATATTTTGGATATTTGTGGAAGATACCCTATGGATCAATAGTCATAAAATTAGGTTGGAGACATAATCTCTAATCAGCCAAAGAAAATCGGTATTTTATGTTTTGATTAATAGAAACCTAAAGATACTTACTTCTTAATGAGACAGCTTTAACCCAAAATTATTTCATTCGTGTGTGTGTAGTGTGTGTGTGTGTGTGTGTGTGTGTGTAGGGTAATGGAGGTATATGTAAGATGTTGCCTTACTAATTCAAAGCAGTTTTAGCCTTTTTATAGAACTAAAAGTGTCTGCAACAAGTCAATTTCTTTCTCCTCCTCTATATGGGTCCCTGGCAGAGAGAAAACTAGGAAGACAGAGAGACAGACATGGACAAGCTTGGAGACAGAAAGTGAATGGATGTTGAAGAATCCTGCTACAGAAAGAAAATATATTTCCTGCAATGTTCATCAATGTTCCCTCGCACACAAGATTAAGACACATGAAACGTGTGGTTGATTTTAGGCTGAGCCTTCCTTTATTTTTCACCTATCCTATATAATACAAGCCTAATATGCTAAGTGTCCAGTTGTCTAGTTGTCTGTTCAACCAATCAAAGTGTAATATGCATGCCAGATTTTCATTTTCACTCCAAGATGCTGAGGTGACAGCAGAAATGTGATTCTGCCACGCCACATTCCCTCCAAGGCTGGCCCTTGGTCTGAAAGCTGCCAGGAATAGGCTTAGTGAGTGGCATGGTGGGAAAGAGCAGGGGACAGGAGGGTCTCATTAACCAAGAAGCCAGCCTCTGTGGGTCTGCTACAGCAGAGACTGCCCTTGGCAGTGACATGCGAGGACCTTGGGATATGCATTCCAAACAAACTAGCAGCACTGAAGTGTCCATCATGAGTCACATGTCATAGACTACAGCCAGCCAAACTCTTGGCTCTCATAGAGCTTTGGAGTGTGGAGGAAAGTTCCCACCCTTGCACTTCCTAGAAAGTAGGTAGGAAACCAAAATCTAAAAAGTGAAAAGAAGATGGCAAGATCTCAAAAAAGAGCACATCTATTTCTGAACCTCCAAATTCCATTTGATTAGAATGCAATATATTTCAGACTTAGTCCGCTTCAGAGTGTATGGTCCTTGCCAGAGTTCTCTCATCCTTGGACTATTAAATTTCTCACAGTTGATTGGCTGTGTCGGGTACCAAGCTTGAATCTCCTCATCTCTTCATATATTGTCTTAAATAACCATTCAATTTGTTCACCTGGTACCTAGAAAGTTTACTGGAGCAAATAATCTAAGGTAACAGGTTTAGGGAAGTAAAATATTCTAGAATGAGTTAACGTTTACCTAGAGTTTCTGATAGTCAAGATAATTTAAATTGTCGTTAATAGTCCTGGATTGTTTTTAGTTTCATAAAGTTCCTCTGCAGGCTAATCTGGAGTGGCAGATCGGAGGAAAGCAGCATTTTTTAAATGGTATGTTCCAGTTCATTTCTTTAAGTTCAAATTCCCAAACCCTCTAAAGTAGCAGTAATCCCAGATGTTTCAGTGTGAAGCTGTGTTAGGAATAATCCTTTCATATCTGTGGGGGCTGCTCTTCTCTGGTCATGCTGCTTACTACCATAGTTAGAAATGTTCAAACTCTCACATAAGTTTTAAGAAATTCATTGAATGTTCTATTTCAGTGTATCTTATCACTCTAATAACTCTATATCAGTGTCATCCTTTGATGTTGTCAATTTCTTAATAAAGACATTGAATACTAATTCTTTCAGTTAGAAAATGTTCGCTCTGCATTTTGCAAAAATAATTCCTTTGAAAGGACCAATAAGTTAAATGTTTAACTGTGTTCCAACAGTTGCATGAACAGGATTTCAAACATGCTTCTCTGGATGGTAGAGATTGCACCTCCACAGCTCTTCTAGTCTTTAAATGTCCTTGCCTTTGTTTTTATTTCAAAGAAGCTGATAGGGGGTGGAGATAGGCAGAGAAGAAGGTGTGGTCAGAATTAATAAGGCATGAGGATTATGTGGGATAGGGAGTGAGCAGAAGACAAGGAGATCATAAGGCAACTGGAGTGAGAAAAATTACCTATCCTTTTTCTCATATCTAATCTGGCTCTAATAAAAATTATTAAACTTGTAAAACCGGATCATTTTTAAACAGAAGGGGTTCTCCTTGTCATAAATGAATATGTCTTATTTAATTCATACAAGTAACATTTTGAGACACTTAATAAAAGCAATGCCTTAAAAATTATTATCAGTAATTTGTATGTGCAGATATACACACACATATACACACATACATACACACAATGCATAGAATTTTCCCCAGTACTTGTTTAAAGTAAAGAACAGAAAGATCTCAGAAAAAAATTTGAATTGCTACAATTTTTCTTCTTCTACATAAGAAACAGCCCAAAACATTTGTGGTTAAATGTCACAGGAACAATACCAAATCTTAAGAACAATGTGATTCCATGATTTAAAGTATGCCACAAATGGGCCACTCAACTTATTAAAATATTTTAAAGAATCAATGAAAAACCAATGTAAAACATCACAATCTATATCATAAAGCTAACTGATAAATCTAGTAATGCAATTGATCATTCTACATCCATAAAAGGAAGAGTGCTTAGGAATAGGAAAATATTTTGCACCTAGGTCATGGCCAAAGATAATAAATCATTGTTATCCCTTGAGTTTTCTCAGCCTCTTCACCCCATATCTCTGCACTTACTTGTTAAAGGTTTAATAGAGTCTGTAAACAGAGTGAAAAGTGACCAAAGCCTGTCTGGTGTCATGTACTACACCCCAGAGGTACATTAAAATTGGATTGGAGGAAGATAGAGAGGGGGGAATTAATGGGCATGCTTTTCCAAGAGATTTACCTACAGCTATTCTGATAAACTCAGCAATCTCCCAAGGGGACCATTTCTTTCCTAGTCCTTTGAGGATTACACTAACCAAGTGGTATGCCCAATATAAAATTTTCATATAAGAAGTTGTTCAAGGATAATAAAATCTCATCAATATCCAAAATGTTAATATGTTGGTTCCTCAAGACAGTTCTTGAGAATTAAGACCAGTAAAGAAATCTTAGTCTCATCATTTCTGCATTTCCAAATCAAACTAAAGGCTACACTAATACAGAAACTATAGTTATAATCTATAGGAATCAGAGGAGAAGATAAGAAAAACACCAAGGCAAAAACCTCTGCTTTCATCGTAATGTACACCTACTTGCCCAAGACTTTTTGAGCACTTCCTAAATACTAGCAACTGTGAAGTAGGTATTTGTATCATTTTTCATTTTACAAACTAGAAAACTGAATCGTAGAAAGATTAACTTAATCTGTCTCCAAAGCTCATCCTTGTAACCACTGTAAGTTGTGACAAGACTGACTGGAGCACTGCAACAAATGTATGGGAGGACGAGTGTCATGGGATGTTTTAAATTATCAAGGGAAATTCCACATCTGTGGGAAACTGCACAGACTAATTGTTGGAGGTAGTTCAACATGAGATTGTGATGCATTCCTTCAATTATATATCTTTGCAAAGCTGGGTTTTCCCCTAATTTTCATTTTACTAGTATCTTTTTACCATAGCCATCTTCTCATACCCCTGTTGTTATATTCCAAACCTAAATTAGGAGTGCTAGCTTATTTACCTTTGTGGCTCTCAGTGCCTTAGCATAGTTCATGACATATGGGTGGTTCTGTAATAAATATTGAATGGAATGCATCTGACTCTTTTTGCTTTCTCACTTATTCAAGAATCATTCAATAGCACCCAAGCAACAGCTTAATTTTATGTTTGGTGCTAAGAGATAAGAACAGATTCTGTGCTTTAAGAAGCTCAGATTCCAGCATGGAAAGATGCATCTATGTGTTACGATCCACCTTATAGATATGCACACATACTACAAAAGTACATAATTCTAACCATCCACCCACTTCCCCAGACTCTAATAACTCTTACAGAAACAGCATTAATTATAGGGGCTCTTTGATTATAGCTTTGCCTACTTCATTTGCAGGCAAGTAGCAGTAGTATTGCTTGTCTTTTTAAATTTCAGTGACAAGCAGGAACATTCAGAGAATGGTTTCACCTATTTCTTTCACTTTGCCCTGGCTCAAGTATCTTTCAAACTGTGGGACCTTAAAATGCTTAGCAAGCATTTGACTTTAATAGAATAGAGTTTTTACAGCTTACATGAGTTGAGGATAAGTGTTTCTTGTGAAAGTTTTGCCTGCCACCATTGTATATATTGTGTATGCATTGCGTTGCAATGAACAATTTTATTTTGTATTGTGGGCACAAAGTTTGGAAGCCAAATTTCAATATGATGTGCAAGTGATGACAGAAAGGGCAAAGAGCCCACTTACTAATGCATAGTTGGAAACTATCAACAGCCAATGCTCCATCAGGTAAGTTGGACTGCATTAAGGTATGTTTTTCTTCAAAAATATTAAGATGTCCTCCCTGGAAGTTTATTTGAGATATCTAATCTGTACAATGCTCCCTAAAAATTTTTGTACAGGCTTATTTTCCACTTGTATTTCATCAATACATTGTTTTGGGACCCATAAGAAAGACTAACTGCTAACCGAGAAGAGAGAGATTTAAGCAGAATTCATAAGTATGTTGTGAATTTCATGCCTGCTCACAATTCCTTTGCCATGCTTGTCTTAGGAATTGCCAAAATCTTCATATTCAAATGCTCAAAGATGTCTATAATCCTATAGCCTGAATGGCATCTTTATGGGCATGATTGGTTAGTTCTAGTTAAGCTGCTCCAACACTGCTTGCCAATTCCAGGCAAACAGTAATTCACCAGTTCCCAGTGACCTTCTGCAAGTCATCTGAGCAGAGATGACTTACATCTTTCTCTTTCTGGGGCCCATATTGCATAAATCAAACCAATGGCCTCCTACGAATTCCCTCACAGATGACGATCAATTTCAAGTTTAATGCAGTTGTAATCCCACACCCATCTTTGCTTACTAAAAATTAGCCATTTTCACAATTGAATGTGATGATCCTATGGTGATATACAATAAACTAATTTAAAAAGTGGTTGTTTTTGACCTTGATATAGCAAATCAGCATTCATACCCAATTATATGACAGCTCACATGAGAATTTAGGATTTACTATCGAAAGCCCACTGGCTGTAAACTAGTTCAGACCAATTCAGTAAAGGAGCTGGGGCTGGGTGAGAATGATTCAGATCTTAATCAACTTGAACTGCATGTAAGCCTTTGTGAAAAATTATTTTTCTTCTCCACAAAATACTGCAGTTTTAGTAGGCATCTGTACAACCGTGGTTACAACACTGATGGTTCATATAGAGTAAAGTAATAAAAAGCAAAGTGGACAGAAATGTTACAAGATCTATGGTATAGTCTATGAGTGTATATTTCTTAAATTGTCTGCCTCCATGACAATGAGACTCCATAATATCTAATCTTTCACAACTCATGGAGCCATTAATTTATAATAATTACTTTAATTCCCACTAATCACTTAAGATGGATGCCCATAGGTAAATATCACTCAGTCTCTATTTCACAGGTGAGTGATGGGAGGCCTACGAAAGGAAGGTAGTCCTTTCCCCTTGGCATCGCTTTTGCAATTAATAAAGGGCAAGAGGTCTCTTTCTACAATTTGTGTATGGGGACCTGGATTTTAAGATGGCACTACTCCAAATGCTATAATAAATTCCAGCATCCCTTCCAACCTGGGGCTTTAAAAAGTCAGTGTTCAGGTGACAGCAGCATAGTCAAGCATTTATCATTCAAAATTACGTATAATTAAAGCTCAGCTATGGTTTCAAACCAAGAGGAGAGCAGAACCTCAGAAGAGAAAGGAATAAAATCTCCCCTGAAATTAAAGCACATACCCTTATATATTTAAAGGAGAAATGAGGGTCCAAATTGATTTTTAAAAATTATACTGCATAAAGAAAATTGAAAAATGCCTTGAGCCCTAGAGCGTTTGGATCAGTGGATAAAGCGTTGGCCTGGGTTCTGGGATCGATTCTGGTCAAGGGCATGCACCTTGATTGCAGGCTCCTTCCCAGCCCTGGCCCTGGTCCAGGCTCCTGCAGGAGGCATCCAAATGATGCGTTTCTCTCACATCGATGTTTCTCTCTGTCTTTCCCTCTCTCTTCCACTCACCCTAAAAATCAATGGAAAAATATCCTTAGGCAAGCATTAACCAAAAGAAAAGAAAATGTCTTGACAAAGAACAAAATGCTTTAAAGAAATACCTATTTCTAACTTAAAACAAATCTCAATAGGGGTTTAGAAAAACTATACTTGGGGATTTAGGAACAATCACAACATTTTCTTCCTTATAATCTCTTAGAGATATTTTTCTTAGATTTGCCTAAAAGTAGGCAAAATCCATAGCTACCTATGTCCTTTAGTGAAGATGGAAACTACTTGTAGCTTTGCTTTTACCCAGCATTAAAAATCCAAATATGTAAAATAACTGATTAAATAGCTATCATTTACCCTAAGGAAATATTGCATTTATGAGTTTGGCCCTTGCAGAGTAAGATATTAATAGAAAAAAGATTTCAAACCAGGTCCTACTTTTGATGAAAAGACTAGAGTGAGATGACATTTGATCTTTGGGAGGCATATGTTGCTTCAGAAATTAAACTTTAGCCTATGTGTATGTATCTCCACATGGCTATTTCTCATTGCAAATTACTTCCTCTGTGGTTAGACTTCCTATATTAAACATTGCTGTATTGGGGGAAGAGAAAATATAAATAGATAATTAATAGTTCACATGAAAGCTAAAGATCCAACTTAGCTCAATTTATAATAAATGCATAACTCCTTTGATCTAAATTACTGAGTTTATCTTCTCAGGACTTCTGCCTAGTTCCTTGGGTAATAAGTATTTGGGGAGTGCACTATTAATCCTTAAAAAATTCCCCAAATTTAAATAAGTTCTTCTCCAAGAAACTTACTAGTAAACGTATCACCTTGTAGAGGTTAATGTACATGTCCCACATAACTGCATTACTTTTGGTCTATGCATTTATTATAGTGCTCATTTCAATACATCTGAGTTGTAGTTATTTATAGCGAAGGCTATATTTCCATTCATCCCTTGCCACTCTCCTTCTTAAGTTCTGTGCCAAACAGAACTATTGGCAGCAAAAACATATCATGCACAATTATACTTTGGACCATGGCAATGCTAGTCTCTCAACATAGAAAGATATGTGCTTCTCTTTTTCACCTCCTCATCTGCCCTCCATCCCTTCTCACCTACCAGGTCTCAGCTTAAACACCACTTCTGAGTCCTCCCTTATCTGGAGTCTAGATGAGGTGTTACTCTGCTTCTTGGTAACCCACTAGAGGCCAAGAGCATAAAATTTGTGCACTTGGGGGAGGCGGTCTCTCAGCCCAGCCTACACCCTCTCACAGTCCTGGAACCCTTCAGGGATATCCAACTGCTGTGGAGGCAGGAAAGGCTCCCGCCACCACCACTGTGCTCGCCAGTCGTAAGCCTGGCTAGGGCTTCTGGCTGAGCGGAGTTCCCCATGTGGGAGTGCATTGGCTACCAGGGGGCAGCTCCTGCATTGAGTGTCTGCCCTCCTTGGTGGTCAGTGCACATCATAGCGACGTTCAGTTGATTTGCATATTAGCCTTTTATTATATGGGATTATCTCTATATGTGGCCCCGTGTGATACCTATGACTGCACTATAATGACCAGTCTATCCATCCATGTCCCTTGCAGAAGCATGGCCTGCGTAAGGGATAGGACTGTTATTTCATCAATTACACCACTATTACACAGCTCAGTGAATGGCCCAAAATGATACTCTATACATTTTGGTTCAGCAAATAAATAAAAATAAAAATGAATTGATGCAACAAGGCAAGTAGTGGACTTTGCATTAAGAAGAATAGTAGTTTCACTCAAAAATAAGTAATTTAAGAGAAACTTTGTTGACTCTTGGCTTATGCAGGAGACATAGCATATCCAGGGGAAGACAACAAAGCTGGTAAAAACACCAGTAACTCAGTCATAGAAATACAAAGTCTGTACTGATTTTCAAACCAATTGAAACTCAAACTAGCTTTTTAAAATAATTTGAACACCCACTTACATTCCTTTAAAAAATTCTATTGGTAATATAACTAACACTTGGGTCATGGTTAAACCCGAGGCAAAAGAAGCAATCTTTTGACTATAGATGTTTGACCTGTATGTGCCATCACCATGATCACAACAGTGACACATACAGATATAAAGGTATGCTGGATGGGCATGGCAAATGTTAGAAATGGCATAACTCTCAGTAATGAGATTGTGTGAAAAATGAACAAGTCTTGGTAAAAATCTCCAAATCAAACAAATACAATATTCTTTTGATTTACTCCATAGTAATATTCTTAGAAGAATCAGAGTATAATACTTTATGTTTACAGTAAAATGGAGTTAAGTTTCAGGCTTATCCTATATAATCAAGAGGTAATATGCAAATTGACCCTCACACCATCACACAAGATGGCCACCCCCATGTGATCAAAGATGGCCACCACAAGATGGCCATCAGGGGAGGGTAGTTGTGGGTGATCAGGCCAGCAGGGGAGGGTAGTTGTGGGGGACCAGACTGGCAGGGGAGGGCAGTTAGCGGCAACCAGGCCGGCAGGGAAGGGCAGTTGGGGGCGATCAGGCAGGCAGGGGAGCAGTTAGGCATCAATCAGGCTGGCAGGGGAGTGGTTAGGGGTGATCAGGCTGGCAGGAAGGTGAGTGGTTGGGAGCCAGCAGTCCCAAATTGTGAAAGGGATGCCTGACCACCTGTGGGATCGGGCCTAAACTGGCAGTCGGACATCCCCCGAGGGGTCCCAGATTGGAGAGGGTGCAGGCTGGGCTGAGGGACACCCCCCAACTGCACGAATTTCTGCACTGGGCCTCTAGTCTATATTATAAAAGGCCAGTGGCCGTAACGCTGTAATGCTGGAACGACCAAACAAGTGGTCACCAGGAGGTTCATAGAGCACCTCTCGGTCCCTCCCCACCAGCCCGCAAACTGCTTGCAGCGGCAGGGCAGGGCAGGGCTCGTGGCGCGGAGGCTCACAGCAGTGAGCTACTTGCGCATGGTGGGTCTGGGATACCGCCAGCGTGGTGGATCTGGGGTCCCGCTAGTGCAGCGGGTCTGGGTCTTGCATGATTTCGCACACTGAGCCTCTTGTTTTATTATAAACAATATGTTTTACCCACCAGAGTATCCAACAGGATGTTTAAAAGTTATGTAGAATGCTGGACAATGCTTCATTTTAAAAGATCTGACCCATGGCAGGATATCTTAAATCATTGGTAACTGACTACCTACCAGTTGCAAGGCTAGAATGTTGTAGAAGAGATAACCTACCCTTGAAGAGAGTGGGACTACAAAGTTAAACTTTTCACCTCTAGAACTCTACAGTATCATACCTAAGATATTTATAGAAAATATATGTGAGAGTAGAGAGTGAGCCATTGAACTGAAACCAGTAGCGTGTGTGTGTGTGTGTGTGTGTGTGTGTGTGTGTGTGTGTGTGTGTGTTTAGTCATTGATTCACAGCACCTGCACAATCATCTACCCATTCTTCAGTCTTGTACTGAATGCCTACTCTTATAAGGAGGTCCCTCTGGCACTTCCAAATAACTAACCAGCTTGACATTTTCTACAGAAAACCATCCTTGCACTCCTGTTTGAAAATCCCATTGATTGATGTCAAACTCATCCATCCTCCAAGGTGTCTTTCTATTGAATACTATGAGTTAGATGGTGAAAAACAGGCCAAAAATTACTTCAGTTTTCCCTTTAAAGTGCCGAGGAAAGTCCAATCTTTCATAATTCATAATACTGCTAACTTCTTGGAGAAGTACTCAGGAGTATGTGAAACTCTACAAACCTATTAGAAGAACATCGGACTTTTCCCCAAACTCCTGGAAGCTCTATTTTGCTGACTCTTGGGTTCATTTCCTTTTCCAAACCCACGCTCTTAGACAATTGGTTTTTGATAGCACATTTTGTGAGAAGAATCTTTAGCTACCTCTTGGGGAACATGTTCCTGACACTTTGCCCAATACACCGTGGAGAGCAAATGGTATGGCAAGGATTTGTCTCATCACCTCACTGTGCAAATGGCTATAATTTACAAGTTTGGAAGCATACATCCTCTCGGGATTCACAGTAAATTCTCCTTTATTCTTTCTCTAAATTAATTTTGTTTTCCACGATTACCCTGCCATAGGAGAGACTCGTTGTATGTACAAGAAATAATGGAATCAAGCCAGGCTTGCAGCTTCCATAGGATTCATCCCTAAACAAACCCTGCTGGGAGACTACAGCTTAGTTTGAGCCAGCAACAAGATAGGAATTTTGCCATTAAGAAGGTTCTAAGTCATTTACAACAAAAAAATGAGCTTCAAATGCTCATTTCTAGCTCCTTTGAAGCAGGTCTTCTGCAGAACTAGCACCTTTTGCAAAATTATTTTAGCTACAATTGCATCAGAACATGCACACACTCAGGGCTGGCCTGAGGAAGGTTGTCCTATTGCTTCATACTGTGGCAAAGACTTAAAAACACAGGGCTTTGGTGCTTGAAAAGTTGTAATGGCTTTAGCCCAACTACATTTCACGGAAGTCTACATGGAGCCACGCTCATTGTGTCTTCCAGTTTCAAACATAATGGCCCCTTTCTCTAAAATAATCTTTGGGTGTAAAAGAAGCCTCAATGTTTAAAAGACTGTCTCAGAAGTTAAGAATAATGACTTAAGTGACTTGAATAAAAGGTGTGCACAAGTAGGAGGAAGGCAAGCATGGATCTCAATCTCCACAATAAGGGGTAGACTATGTAAACTTGTCCAAGGCTATGGTCCCTGCAGACAGGTTGATATGAGGACGGAGGCCAGCAAAGGAAATATTACCCACAGTCTGTGCTTCTCACCCTACAAGCTCCTCTCATTTAATCCTCAACCCACACTTCACAGTAGTTTTAATTGCACCTGTTTATTCATCTGTAGAGGTGAAGCAACTTACTGCCAATGCCCACCCCTTCTAGAAACTGCCTTCATTTAGCAAGCGTACTATTTTTTTTTCTTTGATTGCATGCTTATTTCTGGCAATGTGTGGTTAAGAGGGAGGGTGGAGATACTGGGTCCAGGGTAGGCTAAAGCTGCCTGAAGTTACCCATTAGTGCTGTCATTTGTTATTTCAATCCCTCTTTGCCTAAAAGAGTTGGGTATTTTTACCTTTAATTTTTTACTAGATGAAGAAAGTGAGGCTTCAGCTCACATAACTCCTTGGTAAAGAGCCCAGAATTGAAACAAAATTGGTTTGCACTCGCATGTGTTCTCTGTCACCTGTGACTTCCCTTTCTCTTCAACCAAGACTAATAGTAGGGCCTCTCTCTCTCTTTTGGGAACCCACATTGTTTTTGCCCAGATTGTGAAAGGCTTATTTCTTGAATAAGTCTGCATTCTGGCCTCTCCCTCCCAAATCCGGCAGTATACCTGGTCTCTGGGAACACATGGATCCCTGTACTAATTCTGAAAAAAGATATTCAAAGTGAGACAAAAGCAGAAAGTTTCAAAAGTTCATCCTTATAAGAAGTAAAAAGGAACAAAGAAAGAATACGCAAGAAATGGAAAAGTTTTAGCATATCAGCATTAAGACTTTCAGTCTTTGGAATGAAGGTATGAGATGGAATGCTTGTACTTCAACTTAGTAGCTATGTGAGATGTAAAATTGGGCATGACAAAGTACCCATAATGACAGCATTGCAGAGAAGATGAAAAAGAATAGCCTTTAGGAAAGTACCTAACTTATAATATATATATGTTATATATATATAACTTATAATATACATATATATATATAACTTATAATATATATATATATTAGAGGCCCAGTGCATGATTGAATCATGCACGTGTAGGGTCCCCTACACGCTTTTGCTTTCGATCACAGGGGAGCTGGGTGCCTGTCCGCTGGTGCACCAGGCCTTTCAGAAGCCTCCGGTGTGGCGGAGGCTTCTGAAAGGCCTGGTGCCTGAGCGGACAGGCACCCAGCTCCCACGCTTTTGCTTTTGATCGCTGGTGCATCAGGCCTTTCAGAAGCCTCCAGCGCGGCGGAGGCTTCTGAAAGGCCTGGTGCCTGAGTGGACAGGCACCCAGCTCCCACACTTTTGCTTTCGATCGCGGGGAAGCTGGGTGCCTGTCCGCTGGTGCACCAGGCCTTTCAGAAGCCTCCGCCCCGCCGGAGGCTTCTGAAAGGCCTGGTGCCTGAGCGGACAGGCACCCAGCTCCCCCGCTTTTGATGGTCCGCGGTGGGACGTGAGCTCGCTGCCCCATAGGCCCCTTCTGTGCCGTAGCACAGCCATGGCGCAGACGCCTGAGCCACCACTGGCGACGCGAGCTCAGCGTCCCGCCGGCCCAATCGGCCACCCCAGCCACCCCTAGTCCCGCCACCCCGTGCCTCCTGGCCAATCGCGGGCATAGCGAAGGTACGGTCAATTTGCATATTTGTCTATTATTAGGTAGGATACACACACACACACACACACACACACACACACGTATATATACTAGAAGCCCAGTATATATACTAGAAGCCCAGTGCACAAAATTCATGCACTCAGGGGTCCCTCAGCCCTGCCTGCACCCTCTCACAGTCTGGGAGCCCTCAGGGGATGTCTGACATCCTTAGCACCCCAGTGGAGGCAGAAGAGGCTCTTGCCACCAGCACTGCACTTTCCAGCCTTGAGCCAGGCTTCTGGCTGAGCAGCACTTCCCCTGTAGGAGCGCCCTGACCACCAGTGGACAGCTCCTGCGTTGAGCGTCAGTGACGTCATAGCGGCCAGTCATTCCACCGTTTGGTCAATTTGCATATTAGGCTTTTATTATATAGGATAATTATGAAACACGCACATTCACTCTTTTCTTTTTTATCAAAATCCATAGAAGCAATACAAATATAATCTTCTCAACATCAAATCCTTTGTCCCTTTCTCTGCCTTCAATCCTGATATTAAAAGAAACCACTGGAATGTTCCAAGTAGCCATCAGGATGCAAACCTCCAACTCCTCTTGTTCTAGGCTCCTACATATGGGCTTCCACCTTGTTCTGTGCATGGCAAGCACAGACTTGCTTCAGATCTGCTAAATTCAAATGTGATAGCTATGAACTGCCTCCAGGTTTCAGCCTATTTGCAGAGGAAAAAGAAAGGAAAGGAAAAGTGAGAACTGAATTATCCACACCAATTATCCAAGATTTTCTGATGACTTAGCACTCATTATCCCGGAGCATGCTCTTCCTGAAAGCCAGATCTCATCATTTACCTAGAACCACCAGAACACAATAAAGACACAGTGAAACACACATCCAAAATTCCTGCCATAAAGAAAATATTGTCCAAGGATTGCATTTAAAAGAGGGTATAACCATAATTTATACAAATGCAAGATAAACTTTAGTCAAAGATCTTACTTAACTAATTTATTAATGAGAGAAGCGGTGAAATATTATAATTGGTTGAAAAGTGAATTTGAAGAACCACACATATGTAAAAATAATAAACACTGGAGCCACTTTAAAATGGAGTCGAGTGGCCTTCCTTATCTCTCCCACAGGAACTGCCTTGCAGGCCTTACTCCTGGAAGATAAGAAATCAGGTATTATGACTAATCAAATGATGACTGCCAGAATGAAAATTAAAACACTGTTTAGGGTTTCCTTCACTCTGTTAGCTTATCTGCACCAATCGACATGCCTTTCTTCTACTGATGTCACTGTCCCCCTCCCTCTTCTCAGAGATGGCCCTTGCCTTCGTCTTCTAATCAGAACAGAACTTGGGTTTCTGCCTGAATCCGTGCTTCCCAAATAGCTATTCTTTTAATTTCAAATAGATGCTTGTTGTCTCTTACTTCGGCCTTTTATTTTTAGATTAACACACATATTAACAAAAAATAATACTGAAATGATTAAAAATAAATACATTTATTCCAGAAAGATGAGTAGCAGTAGGAATAAAAGCTGAAAATCAATGGCACTTCCTTCCACAAGATAAAATTAATTTGTGTGTCTATGGACAGGAATCATTTGCATTGTTATCAATTATTTACAACATACGGAGTTGTAAAGTAGCTTGAAGATAATGATCCTAGAAGAGACCCTGAAGAATCAGAAAACCCAGAGGGCCTGACTGCTTTACCCGTGAAGACCCCCAGGAACCCTTCTGGTTCACTTCGTTTCTCACAACTTTTCCTAAAATATAAATTGAAATAAAATTAAGCAAGAAAGCGGAACACAATTGAGAATTATTTTTAAAAGGAATGTTAAGAGCAAAGATGACATAAGTAAAATTTAGTCAGTCTTGGGAATATTGTACAGATTAAGAAATGAAATGGAAAGTCTATACCAAAAACCTAACAGGTGATAAAATAAACTGCACTTCCTGTCTTCTGCCTATCTTTTGGAATTATTCCATCATTAACAACGGCCTGAAAACACATCCTCCTATATGTCATTATTATTTTTAACGTGTAGCTGGCCAATGAGCTCAACATCCCTGAAGAACTGACAGAGAAGCTTATTAAATAATGTGTGCCACCAATCACCCAATATAACCACATTTTCATGTATTATCTTAGTATTTGTCACAATTTATAACATTATTCAGGGATGATTGTGCTGTGTTAAGAGCCACGGAGGCCCATGGGACTCCCTGCAGAAGTTGTCAAATAGAAGTGAGAACTGTAAAAGCAATAGCTAATCATCCCCCAACATTGTCCACTGGCATACACGGGCACCTGCCAACTTACAACAAGTAAGTCCTGAAACATCAACGAGCCTAAAATATATCACTAAGGTAACACCCAATGGCAAGCTCATTTAAGTGACTGGAATTAGTGTATTGGGTAGCTATACTAAGTGGGCTTATCTATTAGCATCAAGACAATTCTACTTAGAATATACATTTTCACCTTAAAAATAAAAATCTCCCTTAGACTTCTTTATCTCTCTTTGATAGGAAATGCAATATCATTAAAGTTTAGGACATAGAAGAGATTTAAATTCGTCAAACTTTTCAGAAAGATGCTTTATAGAAGATTGTTTTCAGAGAGTTTTATTCTACAAAAATATTTCCTTAAATTACCTGACACTTCAAGTCCTAATGAAACTATTTCTCAGTTACAAAATATAATACATATATATGTAAACAGATACTCATGCTATATCCATTAAAAATCACAATTAAATGATTAAAATTCTGATATTTTAATGTAATATATAATGTAGAGATTTCTTCATGTTACCTCCACATTATATGAATATCCTCTGATGTCTAATTCATTAGTTCCTGGCCAGAGGCAGACAAGTGTGGGTCCCTGCCCCCTGCCCTGCCCCATCGTACAATATGGCACTCTCCATGTCTGCATCCTTTATCTCATCCACATAAATCACCTACTATGAAAGATGCTACAAATTAATGACATGTTTTCTACTCTGTGTGTATATTACATTCATTCTACTCATTTGCAGAAAAGCACATGCTTTAAAAATTAAAACACAAAGAGCCTTTATATCTTAAGTCAATATTTTAAAAGATTTTTCCCAATTTTTTCA
The DNA here is from genome assembly GCF_951640355.1 of Cnephaeus nilssonii. NCBI lineage: Eukaryota > Metazoa > Chordata > Mammalia > Chiroptera > Vespertilionidae > Cnephaeus > Cnephaeus nilssonii. The sequence goes on from NC_137079.1 coordinate 45,065,262, forward strand.
AATATTTTTCATCCTCAAATTTTTAAAAAGCTTATTTCAGCAAATCCACTTGTTGGAATACTTACTGATTCTTCAAAGCAAGATTAGTACTTATTAAAATGTTACTCACCTGCAACTGGTCTTTTGATTAAAAAGAAATAATGAATTTTTTGAGAAAGTGACCTGTTAACAGGTCAATCTGTCATTGGTAAAGACTTTAAGGAGTCTATAACTCAGATGCTAACGGTAAAAAACAGCCTAGGGCAGAAAGTAAAATTTGTAGCCAACCAGTGCTTTTCAAATCAAGGGAGATGGACCATCCATCTGGTTATGGAATTGGACAATGTCATAATTCTACACAGTCATAGTAATATATCAGCTGTGCTCTGCAAGTTGGTGGTATTCTGCTAAAACTTTAACTTGCTTCTAAAAGCTGCAAGCCAAAACTTTTTATGGTTCTTGAAAATGAAAATTAGAGCCTTCCCAATTGGCCTGGTGTGTCTTAAGCACTCACCGTAAAGCTTACATACTAAAGTTTGGTAAAAAGCTATATAATGAATAAAGCCTGATACTTCCCATGTTAGAATAGGCAAGAAAATTAAGATGTCAAATATGTCTTGCAGAGGATGGTTACATTGTTTCATTACAAAATTCAATTTAATACATTTCCTCAGTTTCAGCTGATGACAAGATACATTTCAGTTTTAAACTCTACAGAAATGTGTTCTTTTAAAGTCTTTGAATTTTCACATGTTTTCTGTATTTCACAAGAAATACTGACTGACTCAGTGATATAAATTTTTTTTCTTTTTCTTTTAATTACAATCCAAATAAGTTGTGAAAGGGCCTCATCTGTTAGTTGTCTGTTTCACTAAGGAGCGGATGCCATCCCCTCTCAGAATCCATCAGATGAGAATGCAATTAAACTAAAACATTGACTATAATATTTAGATGCACTTTGGTATATGCATCCTTTTAACTTTCATAATCATACCAGAGAAATAATCTACTTAAGTGCAAATTAAAGTATTTCCATTTTATTTTTTCCCTCCATCAACTAAGAGATCATTATGTAGAAAGTAATTTTGAGGTTGAAGATTAAAGTTTTGTTTAGTGTTTATAGCTTGTCCTTGGACTATGATATATAATTTAAGCCCTTGTTATATTGATAATGTGTGGAAACTGCTCTACTTTTACAGTGGAATGCTGGAGGAGGGGGCGCGTATGTAGAACACATGAATGTACATGAGTGCATGTGTAAGGAATTATACAGAGAAACAGAAAATGTTCATTAAACTCATTACAGTTAAAATAGATCCAATCCAAAACTTGCAAATTTATTTTACTTTTTTAATTGTATCTTTATTGTTGAAAGTATTGCAGATGTCCTCTTTGTGATTTGTATTTTTCCCATTGACCCCCACCACCCTGCACCTGCCCCTCCCAGGCCTTCACCACACTATTGTCTGTGTCTATGGGCTATGGACATATGCATGTCAATTCCCTGGTTAATCTCTCCCCACCCACCAGCACCCACCCCTGCCTTCCCTCTGACATTCATCACAAAACTTACATAATTTAAATTGGAGAATAGTAGATAAAAATTACTTTTTTTGTATATTCTTTAGGTAAAAGTCAGCAAACTTGACAAAAGGCCTGATAGCAATGATTTTAGGCTTTGTGGTCTCCCTCACAACTCAACTCTGCCACTATAACCTACATGAGTGCAATATGTAAACAAATGAGTGTTGCTATGTTCCAATAAAACTTTATGCACTAATAGAGGGGGCAGGTTAGATTTGGCCCACTGGGTGTAATTTGCCAATCCTAGTTAAACATAGAAATCTGCTTATTTTAAAGTGATTATCCATACTTCATCATCAATCAATATAATCCTTAATAAATATAATTTACATTACTACTCAGAAAGCAAAGTACTTTAACATCTTTTATCTTGTTTCAGCATCACAGTGACATACTGTGAGGAAGGCCCTATTATTATATTCCCCATTTGCAGATGAGGAAACTGAGGTTCACAGAAGCTTAACTTTAGCACCAGAGAGTCCATACCAAGTCCTGTCAGCATTATTTTGCAGGCACTGTTAGGAAACTCAGTGCTTACTAAGATACTTGTTAGGAAATTTTCAATTATACATATTTTAAATATTAGATTGTGACTTAATCAGGCTACAAAGGCTTTCTTCTCAAGAAGCAAAGCTGAGGTGAGAGAAATGCCAAAAATGGTAGTGGGGTTTACCTCAAAGTGGCCAACAGTGGTGTCAACAATAGATTGGAAATATAGAGGAGGGGCAAGAAGAGATGACATGATGGCTTATCTGTGTTCTGGAGAAGGGACAGGCTTAGATGTATAAATTGGAAGGTTGACACATAAACGGAATAAAGAAGCCCTGAAGCCTCTAAAAAGCATATATAAAGTAATGATGGAAATTCTGTCTTGGGAAGTCTTCATAAAGGAAGTGGCATTTAACCACCACCATTTTCCCTCTCACAAGCAGAACACTCAGGAATGTATGGGCTCCCTGTTTTTGGACTCCCTTAAAGGAATCTGTGTTTCTCAGACAGAACTGAAAAAACGGTTTTATAAATGAAAAGATATGACATTTAAAAAACCCATGAATCTGCCACCTAGATGTAACAGACATCTTATAGTTTTACCTCATATCTCTCAAAAGTTCTCTCTCTCTCTCTCTCTCTCTCTCTCTCTCTCTCTCTCTCTCTCTCTCTCTCTGTCACACACACACACACACACACATACACAATGGTCACTATGTGAGGTGATGGGCATGGTAATTAGCTTGATTATGGTAATCATTTCACAATATATATGTATAACAAATCATCATATTGTACACCTTCACTATATACAATTTGCATTTCTCAATTATAACCTCCATAAATATTTATAAATATATAACCTGGACAAAGCAGGGGGAAAACAGTAAAATAAACGCATCCCTCAACTGAATCCCTGAGTATTTTTGAAAACTAAAAGTAAAAAGGGGCATCTGCTAAAAATGAAAGTACTCACTGCTTTTTAAGCATTAAGTAGATAAAAATTGCTGACTTGTGGTTTTTTTTAAAGATGAACCTTCCTTAACTTTGAGGCATTTTCATGCCACATTTTTACCACTCTCTCCAACAAAAGTTATTTGTTTACTCATCTGAGTTATCAAGAGCTCTTTTTCAAGTACAGGGACAGGTGAAAAACCACAATATGTTAATTAGAACACATATATGACATGGTCATTTTTTAAAGTGAAATTCTGGGCTAATGTGTTAAACTAAAAATGAATGAATGAATGAATGAATGAATGAATGAATGACAACAGCCACTAAAGTCTAGTTGGAGTTAGTTTTTCTCCAAATTCCCCAAAGTAACCAATAAAGAACATAAAAATAAAGAGTACCAAATGTGAATGAATTAATTACAGCAAATGGAAAAGAATCTACTTCCAAACAAATGACTAACAAAGCCTCCACAGTGATTCATATCATGCAAATTATAGCCATGAACTTCAAAATTAAATCCTAAGCAATTACAACCTAAAAGAAATTAATTTTTCCAAAGAGAGGACATGAAAACTTCGCACATCTTATCACAGTGCCTAAACGGAAAATGAGCCTCGAAAACACATTGCCTTCAAAGTTCCATGGAAAGTAAATATCAACCAGGGAATAACATTATCCTACATTTTGTTCCACCAAAGATTATGCACAGACTTCTTTAGATACCCCATCATTCTTTTAATGAAAGAAGAATTTTCTAGGATATAAGGAACAGTAGGAAAAGTAGTAGGTGATTTGCACTGCCTTATTAAAGCTCATATTCCCTTTTAGAGTTTGGTGACAATCGTATATAAGAATTCGCTCTGACTATAAATGCAGCTAAAAATAACGGCTGAGCTCAAAGTGCTAATCATTTAAAATCCACATCTTGTTTTGCAAGTGAGGGAGAGCTATGCATTGTCTGGTATAGCAGATTTATTTCAAAGTCCCGTGTATTAATGGGTGGCTTTGGTCCCTGATTGATCTCTTGATGGCAATGACCCTCCTCTTCCAATGAGATTGCCATACCTATCTACCCACTCCAAATTCTGCAGGTGAATTTATAATTTAAACATTCAGAGGGCTCAGAGACAGCTAAGTTACTAATTCTTCCATTCCATATATCAGGTCCCTTTCCACCTGCTGTTCTTAGAGTGTAAGGAAATATAACGATGCAAAATAAATTCCTATTTTGCTTCACTTTGTTTGGTGCAGGACAACATCTTTTTTTCTATCCTGAAAGCACGCTTCTCTTCCTAATGTTGTAACTAAATTTGTTCTTATTTCCCAGCACCGGTTCCTCCCTGTTGTTTTCTGGTTTTGTTCAGAAACCTTTTACAGTTGTTGACAGCCTATAACTGCCCCTTGGAAAATGTATTCAGGATGTTTCCAATTACCTGTGCCCCACTTCCTGGCCAAAGGCTCTTGGTAATTTGGCAGAACAAGAACCTCACTACCCAGGGCACTTCTCCCTGCATATTCCAGAGTGTTTTGACTCCATGATCAGATATGATGAATAGATTGAGCTCAGTGATTTCATTACCAGGGTCTTTGCTCTAGTATTTGATGTTAAGTGTAAGCCACGAGGTTGCTAATGAAACATGAAAAAGTGGGTGTGATGCAGAAAAGCACACATCTGGAGAGGGTGGATAGCATGAGAGTGCTGTGAAGATTTCTCCTTTGATGTGAGGTCTTCAGTCTACTCTCTGCAGTGCTGGGCTGGCCACTCTTCTTAAAGTCATAAGACTTTTAAGATTTCAAACTGGGTGCTGATGAATTTTTCCCATGGCAAGCTTTGAGAGCAGCAGCATTCTGAAAGAGCTTTTGCCAATGCTGAAAGGAAGTAAAACTGTTTGGACAAATTTTGATGAAACCAGCTCAAAATATAGCCTTGGATTTATAGAGGAAATGACTTACTTGAGCCACTGAGTTATGTTGTTCAATCTTTGCCTTAGTTTCTTTTATGGATGCTTCCAGCTTCCAGTGATTTCTATGTAATTTTTCTATAGATATATCATCATGAGAGAATTCAGTACTTATTTTGTGCTTTCCTAATAGTGAGTTTTACAGTGTATTATATGTATGGTTGTTTGTGTGTTCATATCTTCTACTAGATACTCTAGGACAAGAGCATTTATTGCACATGATACCCGAACCTATTCCTAACTAACGGAGAGAAGGGTAGGGATGAACATATATTAAGTACTTATTGCCTTGGAAATTCTGCTAGGTGATTTATACACAATGAGGCATTTATCCTTATAAAAATACCTATAAGTGGTATTGCCCTCATGTGCAATTAAAGATATATGGGGCTCAAAAAGTTTAAATAATTTGCCCAAGTTTCTGAACCTAGTAATTTGTAGAGCTAGATTCCCAACCCACCTCCAAAAATGTTGCTAGATCAATGTTTATTAAATTTATTATAAAGATAAATTTAAGCTTCTTTGGTAGCATGTGTTATTTCATGCCATTTAAAAAAGCTATAAAAATTGTAACAGTCAGAATAAGGAATGTCATGTTCATATAAAAAATAGCCCCAAAAGCAAGCACACTAAAACTCTATGTCCAACGTGGGTTCACAGGGGGCTCTGCCCTTCGTAGCCACTCAAAAATTCAGGCTGACCATTTCCATTCTCAAGGCCAATGACACTCTGGCTCTTAAAGCTCCCATCTGGAAGCAAGACACTTCATTTAAATTGAATTTCATGGAGAAATAACTCATATAACCCTACCAAACTTAAAAGAAAACAGTGAAATAAAATCCTACCATGTGCTCATAAAGAAGAGAATCATATACTTATGAGCAGCTCTAATGACCACTGCATATGTCTATCTGTGACATGAAATACAATGGAAAGTTAAACTGTACTCATCGTGCGTTCACATTTCCTGCCTAGAAAGTTATTTGTTTCAAGTAGCTGCTGGCTTCTTGTAGGCACTTGCCCTAAGATATCTAGAGTTTATTTATTCTTGGTCAATGAGGTTATGGAGTGGTTGTGGGCCACATTTGCTTTGGGAGTATATTTTATAAAAGGGTGAAACAGACCTTGAGACTTTCAACAGCTGACCCTTTTCTGTGTTCTGTGATTCAGTGCACTAAGTATCTCTAAACCCACAGAAAGTCTCTGGCTTTCGGCACACAGACCTCAGCTAGACCAATCCACTCAAAGAATGCAGGTCTCTGAGGTTACTATTTGAAAGATAAATGTGCCATCATTCTGCCAAGGACTCATTCTCTATTTTTGTCATGGGATTTCAAGCCTCTAGTGTTTGGCTAAATCATCAGTGAGTTTGATTCTTAACACATTGAAGGCCTCTATTCTTAACTACAAAATATTACGATTGCATGGAGTACAGGTTTAATCAGACAAGCTTAGCAACACACAAACCACACAACTGTGCTCTCTGAATGACTTTAGAGATGACAAAAGGGCAGGAGGATCTATTGAATAATTACATAAATCCCAAATCTGGGCTTTTATTTCAGAATCTCTCTGCTGCATTTTAATGAACAAAGCAAAGCAGAACATGGTAAGATTCACTTTGTAAACACCAACATTTACTAATTACAAGCCACAAAGGAAAAACATGGAATCCCAGCATTATATGATGACAATGGTAAAATTGCAATTAATTTTCAAGGCAAAGAACACCAATGTGGTTTGGTTAGATTTATGTTGAACACATGCATTTTACAATCATACAATTGAAGGAAGGCAGAAGGTGAAGAGAACACAAAAGCTCAAAGGTAAATGTAATTGGTTTATAATCCCAGGGACATGTGGGGACTGGGGTTAGGTGGCAAGAATTCTATTGAGGAAAGTATAATGTAGACTAAAAGCTCAGCTTCATTAGAAAAAAAGGAGGATACTACACAAAGTGATAATCTTGCCCTTGTTAATTCCCAGTACAGTCTACATCGAGGAGAGAAGCGGGGACAAGAAAAGATTTGCTATTACTCTAGGGAATCAAGTTCTTAATCTAGTCTAAAACAATGGCTCCATTTTCCCCAGGATAATAGCTAACAAAGTCAAGTCCTCCCGGCATCTGATGTAGGTCATCCATGAACGTCTAACCAAGCTGATATTCTCAAGCTAATATACACTTTGTACTGTAAGTTTTATAAATTTGAATTTCAAATATCCTTAGAAAAGGTAGCTCACTGTCCTATAATATATTTGTAATATAACAGACACCTGCTTTTTCATGTATAGGAAATCCTTCCAGCATATTATTGTCTACCATCTGGATAATGCCAATTTTTTAAACAACCTACCATTTAGCTACAAATTTAATTTCCTCCTAAAATTGATCCACTTACGGTAACCACATAACCTCAGAAATAACTAGCATGTTCTTCCTTTTCCTAACCAAAATTATGCCAAAATAGATTTAAGGGAAAGGAAAAAAGGGGGCAGAGCTGAAAAGAAAAAAAAAGCATTCAAAAGAATCCAGTGTGTTAACAAAAATATGCCTTAAAGTGTAAATTACTTTCTCATGAAAAAAATTCAATTTATGAGTCAACAGAAAAATCTGTGTGCTGGGCAATCTGAGAAGTCTGCATCCGCATCTGCACAGGCTCCTCAGAATCTGACAGGAACCCGTCCTAACTATTATGCAAAGCAAAAAGGGATAACAAAATAGGCAATTTCCTAGAGCAAATTAAAATGCAATCGCAGGCATTTCATGAATATTTGAGAGTTCTCTTTTTCTCAATGACAAGCACCTGCATGTCTTTAGCTACTTTTGCTGTTCAAAACACATTGAATAAATGGTGCTAAACCTTTACTCCAGAGGTGCCTGTGAAACACAACAAGGACACTCATGTTGGAGGCAAGTTGTCTTGCTATTCCCACAGATATTTAGAGAGCAGCTTTGAGGATATAATAATATTTATGGTTAAGCACATACTCTCCCAGGACATTCTAATAACATCGATGGAAGGCATTATGTTCTACAATGGGCTGGCTCTCAGATCCTGTCATGAGTTAAATGAAGGGACATCCTTTCTTCTGTACTCAATGGCAATTTGGGTCCAAAAACACACACACACCCAACAGATCAGTGTGTGGATCCATGTTAACTACGTATGTTATTTAAAGAGGCCAAGGTAACCAGTTCTCATAGTTTTAAAGCATAACTACAACATTCAGGAAGGGGATTCATTCCACACCTCTCTGCCACTTCTGCTGGGCTCTCTATATTGTATACTCTACGTACAACACCTTCTCAACACAGTCATCAAATCATGTCTTTCTCTCAAAACCTTCAAAAGTATCCCATCTCTAAGCATAAAATCCAGGCGTTGTGACCCAGTGTGATTCAGCCTCTGCTTTCTCTCCGACTTCATCTTGTATTATATGCCTCCCTCTCTACTCTCTATATCCTTAGGCCACACCGGCCTCATTGCCATTGCTTACCCATGCTCAGCATGCCCGGCCCACTCGGGGACTTTACATCCTATACTTCCTTTCCTGGAATTCTCTCCTCTCAGGTTCTGACTGAATGGCTTGCTCTCCATTTATCTGTTTACTGCTCACATGTTTCCTAGCAGTGAGGTCTTCCTAAGTCTATATCACAAAGCATACATTTCCATTCCCATCAATCCCTATTTCCCTGTCCTGTATTTTTCACAAGTGTACATATTACCAACTGATTTCATATTGTCCACTATTAACTGTCCCTTCTAAAATCACACGTTCCATCACTTTTCCCTTTACACTGCTTATTTTTCTTCATAGTATTTATCACCAGCTGACAATCTATATGACTCAATTTGTTTAATTTCTTTCTCCACCTGCGAGAATATAAGGCTTCAAATCCAGAAACTATATTCCTAGCTTGTTAAAACAGTGCCTGGCATAGAGCCGCTCAATTAATATTGTTGAAAGAATAAATTCTATATTTAAGTTTGCTGTCTTCTCTACTAAGTCTCTTAGACATTTAACTTACGAAGGATTATTTTTAAATGAAGAATGGTAAGCAGAGTACTTGATAGAGAGAAACTATTTAATCAGTGGATTACTAAACTGAATAACATTTAAGATCCTAACTCCACTAAGAAGGAAGATTTTCCACATAGTTTTAAAAGCATTCTATTTGCCAAAGTAGAAAAAAAAAACACACACACAAATATTTTGAGAATATAATTTCAACTTATATTAGGAATATCTTATACTCTACTAGTCCTTGTCAACATTGGCTAGCCAAAAAGAAAACAAGAGACAAACTATAACATAGATATATGATGTCTGTCACACTTAGGTATTTATTATCTACTAGAGGCCCAGTGCATGAAAATTCGTGCATTCAGGGGTGTCCCTTAGCCCGGCCTGCACCCTCTCGCAGTCCAGGACCCCTTGGGGGATGTCCAACTGATGGCTTAGGCCCACTTCCCAGGGGATCAGGCCTAAACTGACAGTCAAACATCCCTCTGGCAGCCTGGGAACCCTCAGAGGATGTCTGACGAATGGCTTAAGTGGGACTAAGCCGTTAGTCGGACATCCTTAGCGCTGCCACCGAGGTGGGAGAGGCTCCCGCCACTGCCACTGCGCTGGCCAACCATGAGCCAGCTTCTGACTGAGCAGCACTACCCCTGTGGAAGCGCACTGACCACCAGGGGGCAGCTCCTGCATTGAGCATCTGCCCCCTGGTGGTCAGTGCACATCATAGCAACCGGTCGTTCCTGGTAGTTCTGCCATTAGGGTCAATTTGCATATTACCCTTTTATTATATAGGATTATTATATAGGATAGCATTGTTCATAATCTTGAAGATCCACAGACTAAAGCTACTCTTTGGGAAGAAAAAGCAGTCAGTTGGCTTATAGAATCTTTTAATAGCTACTTTAAAATGGTGTTCATAATAATATTAAGTATCTGGCTGGATTTGGGGAAATGAGGAGTTGGTTTGTACCTTATTTGGTTAAAGGACAGGAAGATTTGATGTATCCTATCTAAGCTCTGATGTGTGACAAGAAAAGGTAAAGAAACTGTCCTCAAATTAAGAAACTATCAATGGAGAGAAAGAGGAAAGCGGAGTAGACTCCCGCCTAAGCCTGACCCCTCAGATATGATAGAGAAAGTTTGAGTGATGTGGTCAACGCTTCCAGGTAGATAATGGCAAAGCTGCTCTTAGAATCCCTTTTTCCACCTTCTCACTTTGCTCTCTGTCCTACTCTGGGGTGCTTCACACAGAGGGATGTAAACTGACCAGGCCTGAACACTCTGCAGGTAAAAATACATTTCTTTATGGTATGAATAAAGAGAAAGTTAGAGCCAGTGTACTTAAATGAAACCACCATGCTTATAAAATGGGCTACAGAACCATTAATTGTCTACAGAGAGCCTCAATTTTAAAACCTCTAGGGTACCATTTGAAAAATCAAAGCTTATAAGATGCATTGGTGGCCTGGGAGAGTTGTTATTATGGCCTCCAGAAATGCCTAACCTTCCATAGGGAAGGAGAGAGTGCACATGGGGAAGCGGCCTCAGATAGAACCTCTTTTACCTCTTTCTTGCCTCTGGACATGCCAGTTTTGTGATGCTTTAAGTAACCTCCTAATTGCTACTGCTTAGCAAACTCTTAGTTTTTCCTACAGAAACAAAGCAAGGGCAATATTTCTTCCCGAAAGAAAACAAATTATTTCTTACTGCCTAGCTGAAAGTCTTTAAAACAAGCTATGAACTACACACTTAACAAATTTTGCAAATTCACAAAATGAATGGACTCATTTTACAGCACATTCTGTAGGCTTAACTGAGAGCTCCTAACCTTTGCCTAACCCCATTAGATCTCTCCAGGCCCTGGAGTGGGCTATGGCACATGCAAATAAGCAAGTGCCCCAAATCACAGCCAATAAGTAGGTTTTTCCCCTCTGAAGAAACAGACTATTGCAAGGCTTACTGGCCACAGGAAGTAAACTAGACAATAATAGCTGTATCCAATAAGGACCAAAAAAAAGATAAGGGAGAGTAACCATGTGGCCCAAATCTCAGTAATATAAATAATGAGGCTATTTTATAATGGAAATACGGTGGATTCTCATTAGTTGCATATTGTTATTGTTTGCAAACTTGCCAAATGGCTTAAATTTACTTGCAATGCCAAAGTCAATACGTGCGCCACTGTGCACCACTTTGAGACATTCACAGACTTGCAAGAGCAACAAAACCATTTGAGTCACCTGACACACACGTTCCCAGCCTTGTTCAGGTCTCATATTGAAAAAAGTGTCCTTTTAGTGTTCTAGTTAGTGCCACTGTTTGTTTTTCGTATTCATAAGTTTTTGGTTGGTGATCTGGCTTTTTAACATGGCCCTCAATTGTAGTGTGAAGTGCTGTTGTCTGGTGTCCCTTAGCACAAGAAGGCTTGCATTATTGAGAAAATATGTGTTAGGTAAGCTTCCTTCATGGTGCTGTTGGCCATAGGAAGATCAGTGTTAATGAACCATATGTACATATGGTATCTATAAACAGGAACACACATAAAACAAGGTTATGTATTAATGGTTGATGAAAATGTTGAGAAGAGACTCACAGGAACCTAACCCTGCATTTCCCCTAGGAGCAGTGATTCAGTATTCACTAATTCAGTGTGTACAACTACTTTATAGAATATAACTACAGCAAATAATGAGACTGAATCAAGATCAAAGGATTCTTTTAGGCCACAGCTAATATGAAATGGTAGCTAGTATGCTACTGTATTAAAGGTATCACTATAATATTGTTATAATTACATTACTGCTCTTCTTAATGAAATCTTAATTCCAGCTCAACTACCTTTGAATTTCTTTCATATCCATTTCCATAAAATGTGTCAGGCTATAGGATCATCACTAATGACACATTGGTGAATAACATCATGTTTTCAACCCCCAAGGAAGTTATAATCCAGTTAGGGAAAATAGAAAAATTATAAGTATTATTTTTTACAATTAAGTGTCATAATGTTATGGCAGGGATATAGAGAATTCAACAAATCACACAGAAGGGGGAGAAGGGACTGGGGTAATGTTAAAAAAAAAGTCTTCCTGTAAAAAGTTACCTTTAACATTTTTGGTGTGAAAGTAGAAAAATAGGAAAAGTCAATAGGCATTTCATATAAAGGTGGTACCTACACAAAGACCAGGGAGCAAGAAAATAAAAAATGAGTTTGGAGTCTTAACAAGAACTTCACTAGGGTTGTAAAAGAGTTAAAAAATGAGGAAGAAGGAGCCTTAAAATCCACATGGCACCAGCATTGTCTGTATCAGTTCTTCCATTTGCATAGTAAAAAAGAAATGAATTAAGTGAAATAAGGTGGAGGGGGGAGGATTCGTTAAATTATGTGCTCCATTAATATCCTCTAGTTTAATGACATTGGCAACTTTTAAAGATCCAGAACTTCCAACAGGCCATGTTGCACTTAGAGTAAAAGGCACTTGGTGAGGGGACTGTAAGAAGGGTGCTTTCAGGGGTGCTGTAATGGGCCACTGCCCTGGGATTAGCCTGAGGATTCTAAATTCCCAAGGCCTGAGGATGGAGCCAGAAATGCTCATCTAAAATTAACATCATTGACTTCAAAAGTGACTCAGACCTGACTCTGAATATCAAACGGTCTTTTGTTGCTCTCAGGAAACTTTCAAACTGGTGATCAAACTGTTTCTCTCAACTGCACTGTTCATAATAATAGGATCACAGTCTGTGTAACAAAACAACCTGGAGTAAAAAAAACTTTGTGATTTTATACAGTATATCTTACCTGCAAAAATCTTAAGGAGGAGAGTTGAGAATCATTTTATTCACAAAATGAATGGTTCATTGATACTATTCAGGTTCGTCACATCTATACCATATCCAAGTACAGCCAACCTGCTGGGCCAGCCAGGCAAGAAAGCTATTCTGATAAATAAAGTGTCTAATTTGTAGGAAAGTAAGAATATCCAATTGTACCATATACTAAGCATAGGGTAGAAAAGAGGTGATGCTATAAAATTCAACTAGACATAGTTTGGAATTTCTTCTGGCTCTCCTTCATGATTATTCATTTGGCCCTTTCAAGATTGAGCATCTCCTTTGTGTCACCATTTCTATAAAATACAGTAATTTTTTTTTATTGCACACATGTGCAGAGGGGCTAGTAAAAGTGAATTCAGGTCTACTTTCTGATAGTCATACAGTTAAAATAGAACTGAAATCTTAAGGACTAAAATTAAAATCCTGTGTTGGTTCAGTTTGTACACAGCCCGCCCATTACTTGCTCATTTGGAAAACAGCTATAGTAACTGGTTTGTTACCATTTTACATTACTTCGAAGAAATTAAATAAAAAGCTATCAGCCTCAAAATGAAAGTGGTGGTTGTGAAGCAAATGCTTGGCAAAACTTACATTGGGCAATGTTCCAAGGGACAAATTACAGGAGCTACTCATGATCACAGATAGTAGGGGCAAATCATATGCAGAGTCTGAATATCTGAAGAATAACTGAAGTAAGGTAGTCCCCTCTTATCCATGGGAAAACATTCCAAGACCCCAGCGGATTCCCCAAACTGTAGACAGCACCAGCCTCTAGATGTACTATGATTTTTCCTATACATACATTCCTACAAAGTTTAATTTATAAATTAGGCTCAGTAAGAGATTAACAATAATAACTAATAATACAATAGAACAGAATCATAACTATACTAAGATAAAAATTATATAAATGTAGTCTCTCTCTTTAAAAATACCTATTGAACTATACTCACCTTTTCACTTTCTGGTTTCTCTTTGGCTTATCTAAACTACTAACATCACTACTCTTGCACTTTGGGGCCGTTATTAAATAAAATAAGGGTCACTTGAACACAAGCACTGTGATACCTTGACAGTCAATCTGTTAACCAAAAAGGTGACTAAGTGACTAAGAGCCAGGAGTGTCTACAGTGTGGAGACGCTGGACAAAAGGGTGATTCATGTTCCGGGCTAGACAGAGTAGGACTCTCAAGATTTCATCACACTACTCAAGAAGAAGTGCCATTTAAAACCAATGAATTGTTTATTTCTGGAATTTCCGTTTAATATTTTGCAATGAAGCTTCACTAGCGATAACTGAAACCATGGAAAGTGAAACCACAGATATGGGGGAACCACTGTAGGAGCAAGCTAACTCCAAAAACAGAGCAATTATAAAACAAAGAGAAAACATGTATTTCTTTCAAAAATCAACTACTTGTTTAAGAATCATTGAATACCACATTAGCACATATTTTTGCAATGATGAACTATTTCACACCTACTCAATGAACTTAATGAATGTCAAGAAGATCTGAAATTCTTATTGCTTGAATAATTATTATTATAAAAAGATTCTTATTAATTGAAGCTAATAATAAAAGCAAATCCCTTTTAATCATTTTATTACAGGATCAAGAACTATTTTGGAAGTCACTAAATCGTCTACTCTGAGCAGATGCATATATTATCAGTAGCTCTTCCTTTGGAAAATTTTGGAACTAACATCCTGCTTTTACAATAGGAACAAAATGACAAAAGGCCACAAATATGACTCTAACCTTAAGGATAAACTCAAACATTAAATACACGCATTTGCAAATTACTAACTTAACAGAGGCAAGTGTACTACTTGACACTAGAAATTCTTTGCGGTATAAGGATTAAATTTTTAATAATATTACATCAATAATTAAAAAGATCCTCTATTTTTATGTATTGTGTACACAGCAAGAGCAAAATATTAAGATTATGTGATTCTTAACTTCTAGTTACTTTATTATCAGGATAAATATTCTAAATTTTTAATTTTCATTTAAAATTTAGAAGAAATTTTGGGATGAATAGATTAGCAAATTCCTTGGGAACATAGTAGAGAATAACTAGATTGTAGTTGTAAAACACTATATGTATCTTACAATAAAAGCTGTACAAGTCCATCATGATTTTCACCATGGACGTGCTTTTAAGTAATCCATTTTTATGCCAGTCATTTTATGTAAGAGTCTACACTTGACAACCAAACAAGAATCATAATATTTTTAGTTCTAAAGAAAGAACTTGTATGTAGATTCTCCACCCAAAAGAGCAAAATAAAAAGTGAATGAGTCTAGCAAGAGCCATTATTTGTAATCACAACCAGAAAAAGGGGTTTCCTTATCTCCTTGTTTGGGGGATATTGTAGGGAGAACAAAGAGGGAATAAAGCATTACACGGAAAAAGAAGATGATAAAATATAACTTAAGCTAAAAAATAGTGAAAGGCTCAGACAATTTTAGAATACCTTCTATTTGAAAATATTTTACCTAAGACTCATATTTTCTATATGTGCTATCCTCCCCTTCTCATTATTACCTGCATATTTGCATGAAAACAGACTCCATTTTTCAATATTTATCTAGTTCCTGGGGCTTAGTCTCTACCTGAACTCTTAATCCTCCCTTTGTGACATAAATCCAGTCCTGTGGAAATCATTCCAATGCCACTGACAGAGGATTATAGCTTCATGTGGGCAACAGGCAGACAGAATAGCAGATGAATACTTAGCAACCCAAAGTCTATAGCAGAAAGTACTGTGAAAAGATATCACAGAATGGTGAAGTCACAGCTACAACAGAATAACAGTAATACTATTGTTAGCATATTTTGAGGCTGATATTCAACAAATGATTTACTTACTAACTTTTCCTTAAACTACAGTTGGTTGTTAACATCAAATTACCACTAAGATATGTATAGGCATATCATAATTATTACAAGGATACCAAGTGTGGTAAATGACCCTGTTTTGAGTATTCCTTGGCATGGGTAAGAATTCAGACTCTTTCACAAGCTATGCGATCTTGAACCAATGAAAACAACAGCATTCATTTTACAGGACTGATGAGTCAAAATAAGGCTGCAATTCAATAACTTGTGTTAAGTACCCAGCTCTTGGCCCAAAATATTGTGAGGATTCTAATCTGGTAGTATGATTATTTATGGAACACAGAAGTCATCTATCATTTATCCAGGAAACTGCCCATTCTTCCTAAGGTATTCTTGTTAAGTTTGTCTTCATCTGTTAATTTAGGCATCAAAGGCAGTTGTTCTTCATTATCCGTGGATTCCATAATGTGAATTTGTCACTTTGCTAAACTGTATTTGTAACCTCAATACCAATACACATAGCACTCCCATGGTCATATGTGGACATGGAGAAAGTGTTGACAAATTTCTCACCTGCTGCCCATCTTCCAAACTAAAATCAAACAAGGCAACACTCATACTATAAACAAGGGTTCTTGTTAGTCATTTCACTGTATAAAACGTAGTTCTTAAGTGCTGTCTCGTGGTCCCAAGCACAAGAAGGCTGTGATGTGCCTTACGGAGAAAATACGTGTTAGACAAGTTTCACTGAGGCATGAGTTACAGTGTTGTCCCTGTCAGTGATAATGAATCAACAATAGGGTACATCATGAAAAGGGAGAGCAAATTCTCAGATCTGTATGTGAGGCTAGTTTAGAAAGTGCTAAAGTAACAACCATAGTGGCTAAATCTGTGGATTCCTAAGATCACAACTGATTAAATAAGTGTAAGTGACAACTTTGGGGTGTGAGAACATTTGAAAAGCCAAAAAAAAAATGTATGGCCATGTTTCTGAAGGTCAAAAATGTTAAATCCATATTGACTAGTGTATAAAGAAATACTATATGTAATTAATTAAGGAAACTTTAGAGAGAAATACACATAAAAATAAGGTTATTTACTGAACAGCTGACAAAAATGTTGTCACCAGAGGCTCACAGAAACCCAACCTTCTATCTCCCTTAGGAACAATCAGTGGCTCAGTACTCACTAACTTACTGTTTGTGGTGACTTTATACAACAAAAGTACCACATATAATGAGAAGCGACTATATGTAAAATCTATAAAAACCATGCACAATTCAATTCTCTACTATAGGAATACCTCAGACACTGTGGGTTGTGTTCTTAACCACACAATAAAGCAAGTATTGCAGTAAAAGAGTCAGAATTTTTTAAAATTTTCCAGTTCATATAAATGTTATGTACTCTAGTAAGTGTGCAATAAAATTATGTATTTAAAAACTATGCACATACTTTAATGTAAAAAAAATACTTTATTGCTTAAAAGTGCTAACCATGACCTGAGCCTTCAGTGACTCATAAACTTGTTGCTGGTGGAGGAGGGTCTTGCCCTAGTAACATCAAAGATCACTGATCAAGAGGAGAACCAAATGGTGGCATAGGTCAACACCTGTACTTGCAGCCTCTCACAGCCACATCAAAATTACAACTAAAAGACAGAACAACTATCATCCAGAACCATGGGAAAGCTGGCTGGGTGGAAGTACTACAACCTGAGAGGTAAAGAAGAAAGCACATTGAGACTGGTAGGAGGTGTGGAGACGCGAAACAGGCTGGCACCCGGGTGCACTGCTTTTTTAATCAGGAAGAAGATACAAGCTCCCGCTTGCTCTGATATCCAGTGCCAGGCGAGACTCAGGTGGACCCGGACACATACGGGGAGAAACTGGACTGTCTGGCATCAGGGAAGGAACGCAAAAGCGGCTTTCTTTCAGATGGAGGTGCTCGCAGCGGTCATTGTTCCTGCGCTGGGACCTGTCCGGTGCAGGGCTAACTGGCAGCCATTGCTGTTGGCTCCACCCTGGTGATTCTCTGAGACCCCACACCACCCAATTTACAACCCCACCCAAGCTGTGCACAGCGACTTTTGCATATGAATGGCCTGTCCTCTCTCAGCCTAAAACCTGTCAAACAGGCAGCAATTGGGTCAGGGAGCCCCAAAGCTATCAAAAAAAGGCCTGCCTTGCTTCACAGCTGGGCCTCATCTGGGCACTTCCAAACCCCATACAAAGAGGAGGAATCTGCAGATCTCTCTGTAGCTCCTTCTGGGTGGCCCCAGGCAGTGGCTGACTTTGCACCTCCTTGGAGATCCAAAAGCCAGTGTAACCAGTGGTCAGTGTGAGACCATACCAGATTACAACTCTACACATCCACAAGTGACACACAATAGACTCACTAGATGCAGGATTGCCACAAATCTAAAGGGGCAGACTCAGTGAGCACCAAAGCCCCACTGAAGCAAGTCCTGCCCCATAAGGATGTCTCCTCCACAGCAGCTCTTCCATTGTAGACACAGCTGGTCCTCCCAGCCAATTGGCCTGGAGGTCAATTCCTCCCAGTGATGCCAACAGCAATCAAGGCTCAACTACAACAAGACTGTGCACACAGCCCACAAAGGGGTGCACCAAGAGTGTCCACCTCAGGTGATTGGAGATGCTGAAACACTGGACCCTATAGGACACCTACCACACAAGGCCACTCTATCAACTCAAGGAGACTTAGAAGCTACCCAATACATAGAAACAAACACGGGGAAGCAGCCAAAATGCAGAGACAAAGAAACATAACACAAATGAAAGAAATGGAAGAAAACAAACTACTGGATATAGAGTTCAAAACCATGGTTATAAGGTTACTCAAGAATCTTCTAGAAACCTCTGAGGAACTTAGTGAGACCTTCAAGGATCTTAGTGAGAATGCCAAAAAAATGGAAAAGGATCAGTCAGAAATTAAGCATACACTGACCAAAATAAAGAATAATATACAGAGATTCAACAGTAGATTAGAGGATCCCAAGAATCAAGTCAACGATTTGAAATACAAGGAAGCAAAAAACACCCAACTGGAAGAGCAAAAAGAAAAAAGAATAAAAAAATATGAAAATAGTGTAAGAGCCTCTGGGACAACTTCAAGAGTACCAACATCCAAATTATGGGGGTGCCAGAAGAAGAGAGAGAGCAAAATATTGAAAACCTATTTGAAGAAATAATGACAGAAAACTTCCCCTACCTGGTGGAAGGAATAGACTTACAAGTCCAGGAAGCACAGAGAACCCCAAACAAGAGGAACCCAAAAAAAGGCCACACCAAGACACATCATAATTAAAATGCTAAGGGCTAAAGACAAAGAGAGAATCTTAAAAGCAGCAAGAGTATCCATGGATACTCTTAACCTGAGTAAGTATGGATACTCTTAACATGAATATCCATACAACTGTCAGCTGATTTCTCAACAGAAACTATGCAGGCCAGAAGGGAATGGCAAGAAATATTCAAAGTGATGAATAGCAAGATCCTATAACCAAGATTACTCTACCCAGCAAAGCTATCATTTAGAATTGAAGGTCAGATAAAGAGCTTCACAGACAAGAAAAAGCTAAAGGAGTTCTTCACCACCAAATCAGTATTATATGAAATGCTGAGGGGTATTCTTTAAGAAGAGGAAGAAGAAGAAAAAGGGAAAGATAAAAAATTATGAACAACAAAGTAACAACAAATAAATATGTATCAACAAGTGAATCTAAAAATCAAATGAATAAAAAATCTGATGAACAGAGTAAAGTGGTGAATGTAATAGAATCAGAGGCATGAAAAGGGAGTGGACTGACAATTCTCAGGGGAAGGGAGGGTGGGGGGTGCGGGAAGAGATTGGACAAAGATCTTACACCTATGGATGAGGACAGTGGGGGGGGGGGGGCGAGGGCCTGGGGTGGGGTGGGAACTGGGTGGAGGGGAGGTATGGGGGAAAAAAGAGGAACATCTGTAATAATCTGAACAATAAAGATTAAAAATTAAATAAAAATGTAAAAAAAGATCACTGATCACACATCACCATAACAAACAATAATTTAAAAGTCTGAAATATTGCAAAATTAGCAAAATGTGACACAAACAGTAAACGCTATTGGAAAAATGGCACCAATAGACTCACTAGATGCAGGATTGCCACAAATCTTAAATTTGTAAACAAAAACAAAAACACACTCATAGTAACTGGGAAGCACTCTAAAGCAAAGCACAATAAAATGAGGTAAGCCCCCATAGGGCATAGATTTTTCTGGATACAGATATACACATATAGCTAAATTTGAATTTCAGATGAACAATAAATATTTTTTAGTATAATTATGCCCTGATCAATATTTGAAATTCAAATGTAAACAGGCATTCTGTTATTTTTATTTGCTCAACCTGGCAACCTACCAGGGCAAAACCAACTCTTAACCTGCATATCTAAATAACAACTGTTCCTGCTTTCACCAATTTCTGCATCTTTAATTTTTAATATAATAGAATTTTCAAGTTAAAGGTAATCTTTCTATGCTATTGGATTGACCAGTTTTGTAGGTTTGTTTTCCTTGAGAATTTAACCTCCCTAAAATGCAAAATACAAATTTTCTTCCTGGGGAGAAAGTATATTTCCAAGATAGTTGTTAAATCTAAACAGTTAATCTTATTTTTCAGAAATTATAAGTGATTACAGATACTATATTTCATTATCCTATACAATAAAAGGCTAATATGCAAATCGACTGAACAGCTGAACGACTGGTCACTATGACATGCACTGACCACCAGGGGGCAGACGCTCAATTCAAGAGCTGCCCCCTGGTGGTCAGTGCACTCCCACAGGGGGAGCACTACTCAGCCAGAAGCAGGGCTCAGAGCTGGCAAGCACAGTGGCAGTGGCGGGAGCCTCTCCATCCTCCACAGCAACGCTAAGGATGTCCAACTAAACCATCAGTCGGACATCCCCTGAGAACTCCCAGACTGCAAGAGGGCACAGGCCAGGCTGAGAGATCCCCCACCCCCCGAGTGCAAGAATTTTGTGCACTGGGCCTCTAGACTTAAATATAAAAATGTCACCATTGTCTACCAAGAAAATGTAGCAACCAGTCTACAGAATAATTAATTCTATTTAAAAACATGACACATAACACAAAGTCATTGAACTTATAGCTAATAAGTTCCACTTGCTGATTCTGATAGAGATGCGAGCTTATTTCACTAGCTTTATGACTCAAGCCTTAGAATTCTTATTAGGCTCTTCTCTGGTCTGAAAGTGCTTTTCCACAAGATTCCATTGCTATAGCCTCCAGAACTAGGGTCTGATATACACACAAAATGAATAGGCAATTATAATAGGCAGTATAACCATTCACCAATATCCTTTTTGCCTCTACTCCCTGGCATGTGGGAGGATCTTCTCCCACCCCTGTTGAATTATACATGCACATATGACTCTCTGCAGCCATTGAAATCAGCGTGGAAGTGATGATCTGTGTCATTTCTGGATGCAAGCATTTAATTGCTGGTGCTTAACTCTCCAGCCCACTCTTTCACTGCCAATAGCAATTACAAAACCAGGTTTTCTTACAGGGAAGTCAGGCGATGGAAGTGCCTGGGAAGCTGAGCCAGCACATGGAAGACTGCTGTCCAAGAGCAGGGGTCAGCGAACTATGACCCATGGGCAAAATACCACTTGCAGACTGTTTTTATATGGCCCATTAGCTAAAATAGATTTTTATGCTTTCAAATGTAAAAGACGAAAACAACTCATCCTTTTAACAGGAACAGTTAGTCAAATTTGACCCTTGGTTACAATGCTTAAAATATTGACTCTCTGACCTTTTAAATAAAATTTTGCTACACTCAGCCCTATAGATTCTCCCACCTCCACAGCAACTTTTGTGTGAGCAAGAAATAAGAAGCAACAGAGATTTGGTATTTGTCATAGCAACAGTAGGGACTTCAGTTCCAGTATTGTCACTCAGTAGTGATAAAATTATCTGAGGTTCAGGTGCCCCATTGTCAAATGGATGCACATTAAAGATAAAATATATGCAGGTTCAACTAGAACTCATTAATGATCTAGCAAGTGAGACCAGGAGACCACGTTGAGCTATGCTGAAGGGAGATAAAATAATGCATTGATTAATTATAAAAATATCTTCTACCTGCCTCACAATTTTACCCAAGTCCAGCCTTATCTACAGTATGTCAGTATATGTTTAAACTCTTCTGTTTAAGTGACACTTTTAATTTTTCTAACACATCTTTCAGTTTAATATTTAGTAGGCATCACTATATCAGTCTTATGATCCAACACAAACATATCCAAATGAATCAAGTCATGCAAAATTTAAAATGCAAAACAAACAACCACTCATTTTTCATGTCACCTTTGACAGTCTGAAAACTCAGAGATTTCATGTGAAAATGCTGCAAACAGCTTCTGTCCTATAAATGAATCAATGGGAACTCAAGCCCTGATTCCTTTAGAGAAGGTATTTTCCTCACCACTTCTGGTTCTCTGAGATTTAAGAAGAGAGGGTTTTGTTTTTGTTTTTGTTTTTGTTTTGTTCTTGTTTTTGTGTGTGTGTGTGTGTTTTGTGTTTTTTTGCTGGGTATAGTTCCTGGGGCTAATTAGTCCCTGGGTGGCTATTTCTCTTGAGAGGAGTCTACATCAAATTATTGCCCAGAATTTTGGGATTTATATGCCTTGTAGAAAATACCCTCTGTGAATTCAAAGGCCAATGTATCTATCTTCACATTTTTAGGTTAAACAATCCTATCTATTTAAGCAATGTGTTGGTCACAGAAAATAATGTGGAGTGGATTTCATTGTAGTTCTTGTACATCACTGATTATAGGTAGAAAATGTAAAAATATACAGAATTAAGTCCTCCTTTAAGGAAAGGACGTTGGCATCTCAAACAGTGCAGAGAATGTGCATAAAGTAAGGAAAGGTTCTCGTTCATAAGAATGCATCACAGACTCAGAGTGAGGTAATCACTGTCTTCTGGTGTAATCTTTAACGCATCCAGATGGATTAGTTCCTTCCGTGAGACATTCTGTAGGAGGTTTTTCTGTGGGTGGAGATTGGTCAACAGTATTAGGAGAAACAGGTTAGAATGCTGTAGCAAACTTAATGTTCATAGTGCTCACCATCTATTTTTAAGCATAATACTGCTTATGCTCTTTAAAAAGTGATTATGTAGAAACCCGCCCCCTGTGCATAAGCGAGATTTTCATTATGGAAAAATGAAGTTTAACAAGAACTTTGAAAAACTTTTGAAAATACCAGTACTTCCAGGATGTATCCCCTAATTTACAAGTTATTCCAACTAAAACATATAAGTTAAAATGCTGAAGATGAGTTCTGAGGATGCAAAATAGATATATGCCCATGGAATATTGAGTAATATACAATTACTCCTTACAGTTTAGATGATTTTCCTGTAGAAATGAGTTTTCTCACTACTTCACAGGAGCACAAATTGAAATGTTCTCCACCCTGCAGGCCCTGTTGCTCAAATGCTTCCTTATCTCAATGTCTGAAGCTCTGAATTTATTCACTCACCACAACCTCCACTCCCTTTCTCCAAACTTTCAGTGTTTTACTTTCTGATTCTTCTCCAAGTTCTTTCCAACCCCAGCCAGTCATCAGAAAAATCTCTTAGTCCCACAGCTACTCTCCATCAGCACCTGTCACTCCTCTCTCCTGTGCCCTTCCTCCCTGCATCTCACACCAGCTATCACACTGGAAAATCATTTGCTTCCTATATCTTATCTGCTCATGGTATACTAAAGCATGTCAAAGAATGCCAAGGAATTAGAGGATCTGGCATGGAGAATCAAAGAAGGGAATGACAAGCACAAAGAGCAGTGAGCACTGAGGAGCAATGACTTCCCGTGGGAGAAGTAGGTCAAGGCTTCATCAGGGCGCTCAGCCTGAAGAGTGGAGAAGAGTTTTACAGTTGAGATAAAGTTGGGAAGAGACTGGCAAAATTCAGTGCAGGCCCTTCTCTTTGTACACACTGTAACATTCAAAACAATTATAAGGTACCCTACTGAAATATCAAATTAACTTATTAGTACCAGAAAGATGATCTGGGGCTGTAATAGCCGAACAGGAACAAAGCTAGAATAAGAATCATAAGCAATGAGTGATTTGTTTTTGTTTTGTTTTTTGTTACTCAGGTTCTGGAAAGCTAGATCCTAGTCCACCCATAGCCTCTTCTATTACTGACTTAGATCAAAGAGGACATGTGTCCTAACCCAATCTTGTTTCACAATGTGCTCAGAAGCCAGGAGGAGCAGCCCATTCCAATTAACTAAATGTGTATATGGAAGATGAAAACCCCAATGGCAGTTGAAGGTGACCTATGACCTTGATAGAATATTCAAGTGCAGTCTAAGAAATTTGCCTTTGCCCGTACAAATTCCCTTTTGCCACAACAGGAACTTTTAATTAAAAGTGGATTTGGGTCTCTGATAACATAAATCTGTAAACAAACTGTTTTCTTATATTTGAACCAATGGATCACATTCTTAAGAAATCCATAAGAATCACTTGGAATAATCAGCTGAACTTGCTCATTAATAGGCACTGTTGGATATTGTAACAGCCTCTGCCCTCAAAATGAGTGTGTGAGAAAGTGTGTGTGTGTGTATGTGTGTGTGTGTGTGTGTGTGTGTGTGTGTGTACAAGGAGATTAAGGATTGTGGACAGCATTGTGTTAACTGCTGGTACCCTACTATAAATACATTTCCAGGATCAATAAACAAATGCTGAATGAATAAATACATGAAAGAATACAAAATAAAATTAAACACAGGCCTTTCTACATAGACAGTTTAGATCATCAGCCCTAAATTCTAACAAATAACAAGAATGCTGACAAATAATTCAGCCTAAATGAGCATCTTGAGGAGAAAAGGCACTGGATCAGGTTTTTGAGGCATAGACTCAAAATCAAAGCAATGAACAAGTCAATGCCATAAAGAAGGTGGCACATACATTTCTACTAATGGAAAAAACAATAAGACATTTTAAAGTGCATACTCAGGGACAAAAGCAGCCCAGGTGACTACCCAGGAAAAAATCAGAAGCTGGGCAAGTCACACAAAGTCCAGTGCTAGACAACAGTTGATCAGTAACTGCACACACTGCCTAGCAACTTCAGAAAACTCACACAGAATAGAAGCAGCAGCAAATTACCAAATTTAGAAAACCATGGCAACCAGCAGAAGGGATTCCACAGCATGGAGGTAACCTAAAGCATGGCCAACTGGGGCAACTGACCCAAGGAAGCAATGGTAACATAGAAGGAGATGGCACCCTTCTTCCTAACCAGAACTAAAAAATTAGCAACTTTTTAAAAAAATATTTTTCTTGAATTCAGAGAGGAAGGGAGAGGGAGAGAAGCATCAATGATGAGAGAGAATCATTGATTGGCTGCCTCCTCCATGCCCCCCACTGGGGATTGAGCCTGCATGTGCCCTGACAGGGAATCAAACCCTGACCTCCTGGTTCATAGTCAACGCTTAACCGCTGAGCCACACTGGATGCATGAAAGTTAGCGACTTTTAATCATAGAATAGCCAACATCTATGAGCCTACATTTAACTTCCCCTCACCCCTCAAATACAACTTCTCTGGGCAGACATTGATTAGAACTTCTTCGGGCAGAATTCCCTATGAATAGTCCTGGCTCTCTGAGACATTAAAAAGATTTCTTCAAATGACCTTCGGTTCACCCATTTGTCATGATCATCATTACTGGTTCTCTAGCTCAGAGAGTGCCAACAACAAATTAAGTTCATATAGATTTATTCTTCAGTCAAAGATGCTGGCTCTGTTTCCCAACAATTTTCACATAAATAATTTAAGGATCTGATACGGTGTTAATTGCCCTTCAACCTCTAACTATGTCAACATTGCGTTCTTTAACATACAAGTTTCATTTTTAGTCTTTTATTTTCCGTGATAAATGGCCATACATCTCTGTTAACTGACCAGGATTACACAGCATATGGAATGCCAAACCTTCTCTCTGTGAAATACAATTTCCTTTTGGCTTTTTGCCTAAATGCAGTTAAGCAGTATTAGCTCCCCAGGCAGACCTCATCGTCTTTGAGTTAAATACAGTAAGAAGTGCTGATGCTTCTATTTCACTAATATCTTTGCTCTATAATCCTTTATTTTATGACCTGCCCCTGGCTGCTCCCTGAGCTAAGAATTTGCGGTTCATAAAGGAGGTGACAAGTCTTATCATATAATGATAAACAAAATGGTGTTACTTTAGCTTGCACATGAGCAAGAAGAACACACTGCGTGCATGTAGATGCTCTAGGCTAATATCTGCTCCAATGTGAAAAGTAAAATATTATGCTTTCATCTGACATGCAAACAATCTAACTTTTTGTTGTTTTGGCCTTTTATTCATAAACGAGCCACTGACAGAATCCATAGCAGAGAGTCATGTTGAACAGATGATGGCTTCTGTGTCATCCTTTCATAAGCCTTTAGAGCCTTTCTTGGATTAGCACTCCAAAAGCACATCAAACAGAAATTCAGTGTGGATTGGTGTTAATTCTCAAACTGCTTAGCAGTGTTCAAATCAGGAAGGAAGAAAATGATAATTCTGAATGCTTCTCCCTAACAGACCCATCTTTTATTTATTACATTTAGCACATACTGCTTGTAGAATAAATCCTCTGTGCCAGGCACACTTAAGTGCTGTACAAATATTAACTTATTAAATCTTTATAACAATTGCATAGAGTAGATTCTAAATTAACACCAATTTTTACAGATGAGGCTGAGGCACAGAGAGGTTAGGTAAGTGGCTCAAGGACACAGAGCTTGTAAGGGTAAGAGCCAGACAGTCTGACTCCCAAATCTATATACTCCCCCACTATCATAGGTTTTCTCTCAATATAAATCAATGTTGAATATAAACACCAGCCTGTATAACGGTTGATTAACACTAGTTAAATTTTGTTAAGAGAGAATAATAGTGGACCAACTCAAAACATGGATAAAGAAAAAATAGTATATAGTTTTTACTTAAAAAAAAAATACACACAACTTAGCAATGTGATGAAGTGAAGAAGACAAGATTACAGATCGTTGTTTCTAACATCTCCAATAAATGAAACAGGTTCAAAATCTAAATTTAATTTAAATTTAAATTTGGTTTTGATAAGTTTCTTAAATGACTACTGTTGTTTCCCCTGGGACATATTGATTTCACATCTCACTGTCTGTTTCTAGAAAAGAAAGAAAGGGGAGTATCTGGTTTTTAAATGACTATCCTACTTCTCTCCTGATTATAGTGCTGTGTTCAAATAAAAATGATATAGTAAAAGAAAAGCAAAAAGGTTTTGGATGGGTAAGATAAATGAACAGTGTAAACTCTCTTAAATCAAGAACTTTGTTGTCCCTCAACTTTCTATCTCTTCCCTAACCCCTCACTCCTCCAAGCTTTGTTCTACACCCATGTTACCCATCTCTACTGTCCTCAGATATCAAACACCGTTTTACCACTTAATTTCGGGGCACTCAGCAACTGACACCTTTGGTTTTTAATCATTCCTTCTCTCTTTTATCCTCTCTACTGCCTTTCCCCCTTTAAACTAAAGAAGGGTTTTTACATGTATGTATTCCTTTTGACGATAGCAACAATGATATTTAATACATTCATAACAACAAAATATTACTATCTGGCACTATCCTAAATGTCTTGCATAATGACTTCTTTTAAACTCCCTAGTAGTACTGCAAGGTTAGGTGGGATGACAGTCAAGATATTTAACACCAATTAGAACAGCCACTGGCCATAAACAACGGGACAGGTCTAGAAGTGTGCAAAATGCTGAATATCAACCTTGCAGTAAGTATGTAGATTATTTTCACTTCACAGAAGAAGTAACTCAGCTCAGCAAGTTTAAGTAATGTGTCTTCAATCATACAACTAGATAATTCCATACCTCGAAATCACACCAGGGTGTGTTTGACTTGGAGATGACCTCCAGTACTGTGGAGCTAATACATCTTTGAAGAGAGGCATCAGTTGTCAAATATGTTTAGGAAACACTGCATATAAAAATTTTTCTTGTTTTGGACATGAGTATTAGCACATTAAAAGCTCTGAGGTGCCCAGAATAGAAATCTGCTTCACTTCACTGAATCCAGAGTTTTTCTAACTTTATTGGTTAGGAACCCATTTCTTTCTGCAACACTTATTAAAGTATTCCAAAAACACAGAGTGAGTCCAGAAATGTGAGTCTAAAAACATAGTTTCTTGGCCTTTGAAAGCCTTTAACAGGTGGATGCCATAACTCTCTTTTCCTTCTAATGTGCAATAAATTATGTTTTGTTTCTTTTCTTTTTTTTGTAATGTGTGGTTTTGTTTTATATTCCTAAGCAAGTGATTTCTCAGCCATTAATTTAGGCTAATTAATCAGGGATATGAAAACTTCTAAATTTAAGAGTATTTCCTAATGATAGAGATTACTCTTGATTTGATTCATATAAATTCCATTGTGTTATCTGTTAGTGTCCTCCATTAATATATTTTCAAATTAATGGTAGTAGGATGCAACCAATTAGTTGACATCTTACCTTTGGTGAATTATTTTTTTTAAGTCACACTCTCACAAGGGCAATTAAGCAAGGAAAATAACAAAAGAAATCTAGATTGGAATGGAAGAAATAAAAAATTTATTTGCATATGTGTGATCCTGTATATAGAAAATCCTAATGAATACATTAAAAACAAATAAAACTAATAAATGAGTTGAACAAGGTTGCAGAAGACAAAACTGACATACAGAAAGCACTTGTATTTATAGACATTAACAATTATGAACAATCTTAACATTAAAATAAGATAATTCCACTTACAATATCATCAAAAAGAATGAAATACAATAAATGTAACAAAATAATGTAAGACTTGGACACAAAAACTATCAACGATCATTGAAAGAAATTTAAGAACATCTAAATAAATGGAAATGTATTTAATGGATGACAAGACTTAATATTCTTATGATAGCAATTGATCTAACAATCCCTAAATGGATCTACAAATTCAATGTAATATGTACCAAAATCCCAGCTGCCTTTGTGGCAGAAATTGACAAGCTGATTCTAAAATTCATATGGAAATGCAAGGGACTCCAAAGAGCCAAAATAATCTTGAAAAAAGAATAAACAAGATGGGGGACTCACATTTTCCAATTTCATTTCTTACTACAAAACTATAGTACCCAAGACGTGTGGTAGTGGCAAAAGGACACAGAGAAAAAATGGAATAGACTTCAGAATCCATAAAAGTGCTTGAAGTATTGTCAATTGATTTTTAACAAGGATACTAATATCATTCAATGAGGTAACAACAGTCTTTTCCACAAAGTATAGCAGCACGACTGGATATCCAGAAACAAAAACATAAAGTCGGACCCCTGACTAATATAACATATAAAAGTCATTGCAAAAAATATAGCTAAAAAGGCTGAGACCTAAATGTTAAGTGTAAAAATATAAAACTCAGAAGAATAAATAAGAGAACGTACTCATGATCCTAGATTAGGAAGTGGTTTCTTAGATGTAACATAAAAGCACAAATGCAAAAAGAAAAATAGATAAAGACTCCATCAGAAATTTAAAATGTTTGTATCAAAGAATATCATCTAGAAAGGGAACAATTGACAGAATGGGAGAAATCATATATCTTTTAAGGGGCATTTATTAAGAAATATATAAATATATAAAGAATTCTTAAACCTCAAAAATTAAAAAAAAAAAAATCACCTACAAAAAATAAACAACAGGCAAAGGATCCTAATAGACATTTGTCCAAAGAAGAAGTACAACTGGCCAACAAACACCTGAAAAGGTGTCCAACATTACTAACCATCAGGGAAACACAAACCAATACCACAATTAGGTACCACTTAATAACCACTAGGATGGCTATATCTGAAAGGAAAAATGATAACAGTGCTGTCAAAGATGTAGAAAATTGGGATCCTTTTACATTGCTGGTGGAAATATAAAGTGACACAGCTGCTTTGGAAGATAATTTGGCAGTTTCTCAAATGGTTAACCATAGAGTTCTCAGATGACCCAGCAATTTCACTCTTAAATACATGTTCACACAAAAACTTATGTATAAATGTTCAAAGCACCATTATTTAGAATAGGCAAAGAATGGAAACAACCCAGCTGATGAATAAATAAGCAAATGGAGCATCCATACAATGAAATATTATTCAGCAGTAAAAAGAATGAAATTCAGGAGTGTGCTACAACATGGATGAACCCTGAACATAAGTAAAAGAAAACAATACATTTATATGAAATATCCAGAATAGACAAGTCCATAGAGACATAAAACAGATCAGTGGTTGTCAGGTATTGGGGGTAAGTGGCAGTGGGAGTGATTGCTAATGGGTGTGGGGTTTCTTTTGAGGGTGATTAAAATGCTCTGAAAAGTGTTAGTTGTGATCAATGCACAACCTTAAAAATATACTAAAAATAGACTGTTTCCTTTAAGATGGTGAGTTCATTGTGTGTGAATTATATCTCCATAAAGTTGTTATTTTAAAAATTAATCACATACTCTTCCCCATATGCCTGTTTTTTTTTAAGTCACCAGTTTAATATAGCTTGACAACAAAATAAATAATTGTGCTACAAAACCCTAGTTTATATTATCCAGCTCAAATTTCTATAATTTCAGCCACTGGGAACAGAAAATATAACCAAGATAAGAAGAATCATTGTACTGATTAAACTTTTCAAAGCTACACCCTTTAAGGAAGTATAAGTAAAGAAATCACCATGATGTCTTTCCATGTTGTACTGAGAGTACTATTAAGGAAACAAACTCCAAGTCGATGGATATATATTACAGTTTAAAATGTTAATTAGTTTTTATCTAAGCATTAATGTCCCTTGGAGACATACTGACAAAAGCCACAGGTGGGAATGAAAGGAACACCGCTTATCAGAAATGAGGAATAATTTCTAAGTTGCCAAAGTAACCAAATTGTCTCATAAGAAATGCATGATTTGACATTCACTATCAATATTTCTAAAATGCAACTCTTATCTTGCCTTTGTTGTAAATTTCATTTCCTTGTAATGACTTCACAGATTCCCCTCTTTATATGCATGTCTCATTTATTTCTGCTTCCAGGATGGATTAAGCGAGAGAAATTTGGCTCAGGCGCTCTCTCTCCCTCACTTTCCATGGGGAATAAATCATTGTTTTCATCCAGAACACCATGTTATATGATAATTGCTCTCTCAATATTCAGTCTTCCACCTGAACCTCTCTTTTAATGATTCCCCACTCACAGAATTGCTGATGGCAAAGGATCCTAGCGATAATCTAGCTCAGAGTACAAAGTAGATAGATGATCAATAAATATTTGCTGAACTAAATCCTTTGCTTTTTAGTACTAATCATGCCCAACCTCCCAGTGCAGCGATGGTTTAAACTCCAATGATGGGAAACACACAACCTTAAGATATTCTACAGCCCGTTTTGAAGAGCTCTCGTTATTAGAAAGCTATCTTCCTATGCACTTTTAACCTCCAGATCCTACTATCTTCTGTAGCCACATACAATCCTGCTTTTGTGCTTTCCCTGTAAACATTTAGATAAGTTTACGTCTGATGTTGCTTAGATCTTTTGCTTGTTTGTTTGCTTGTTTGTTTGCCTGTTTCCAAGATCAGAACTTTACAATTCCTCTTGCTGCAATTCTCAAACTGAGCTCACCAATCAAGTTTGAACAGATGATTTTTGGAATCTGATTCTTGGATCCTTTTCTGGAAATATACATGGGCTTCCAAACTCACATTTCTTGAATTTATGATAGATTCTTGACACATAATGTTATCCCACCTCTCTTATAAGCAGGTGTCCTCCTTTTAAGCAAAATGTGGCTTTATTCTGGTTGTAAGGTCTATCCTTCAGTCTAGATGTCATCTGGTTCAACTAGCCTCTAAGCAAATAATTCTTTATGGTTCACTTGCTCCAATAGGTTGAGGTCCAGGCCTGCAAGGTAAAATCTCCCTTTCTGATTACATCTATGTATCCAACTGTAGAACTTTTTTTTATAACTCCCTCTCCTTAAAAGGCCCAACATACCTAGGATTTAGGAGTCTGCAGAGATATGTCCAAGATTACTCTGAGAGTGTCATTTGTCCTTTTAAGTACCAGTGAAACAGATTGGGATGTACAGTTTTGACAAGTTTTGGAGAGTTTTCCTCCATATTTCAGCTACTTTCATGGAAACATATCATGTTCTGACTGGCCATTTCACAGAGATATAACATGATTTCCCTATATTTTTTAGCAACATCCCCCTTATTTCTCTACCACCACCATCACCATGTCTCTCTCAGCCAATCCTAGGTGATCTCACTCTGAAATTCTCCTTATTATACTGTGGATCTAGAAGACATAGATAAACACAGTTATTCTGAGTAACTGGGTCTCATCGCCAAAATTCACTTATTCAGTCATAATCACGATTTCTCCTGTAAACTATATCCATGTTGATGTAATCCTGACAGAATGATTCATCCTCCTCTATTTCAGACTGATATGTAAATGGGGATCTCAGGAAGTCATTCATTCAACATGTTCTTCTTAAACACATTTTGCATGACAAGCTCTGTCTTAGGTTTAGAGAAAAGGACTCAAGAATAAATGCCTTCAGGGCATGGGTTATTTTTTATTGACTTTTATCACTGAAGACTAGAACAGTGACATGAATCATTGATTAAAACTGAGTCTAGGCATCAAAATACTTAAAGTTTAATTCATTGATTGCTAGGCTAAATTTTCTAATAAATAAAATCATTTCTTAGCCAGGTTTAATGGTTTCCAATACCTAGTGCATAATAAATGTTCCCAAAATGTTAAATAAATGAACTCTAGTTATTTTAAAATTCTCCATTTTGTAAGTTGTAATAAGAAAAATGTATATATTCATAAATAGAGCATCTTAATGCCATTAAATATCTTAAATATTAACAACTCTAAAATAAGTAGCTCACATACAGTAGCATGTTAAGATTAAAAGTCTTCATACATTTTTTTTCTTATATTAAAAAGAACATCTGCTGTTAAGGCTGTACTTACTCTGTACATAAGAAACACATAGTTAAGGATGAAGTAATTAAAGGAACTTTTGAAATCTCGACATCCTAGGATAAATATAATTTTCTTCAGAAAATAAGTCAGACTTTACTCACACTTCTATCCCTAACTCAATACGTGAAAATTCTCCTTAAAAGTGTACTGACTCTTGGTTCTATAAATTATATGCACATTTTCAAATGCTTCTCTGATTAGATCCTTTTTTATTTCAAAGTAAATAAACAATTTCCTTGTGCAGTGTTTGCTTATGATAGTTGAGTTAACTGGGTTTTGATGGTTCTCTAACATGCTTCAGAAACTTACCCAGTCATTCTCTTTAGTTTTCTTTGGAAGCATGAAAACTTGTTTAAACATCATAAAAATATGCCATTATCAGCCAAAACCAGAGAGGAGTTGCAAAATCAAAACTGTAGAGAAATGCCTCTAGCATGGGAATGCCACATGAAACACCATAAAGCCAAGATGTGTCTTTATTTCTCCCATTCATGGAAATAATAGTTCATGTGCTTTAGGAATTAAGGTAATTAGATTCTCTGAATTAACCCAAATTGTCTTTAATTCTGTGAGCTTATTAAAACTTGGGTTTTCTTCTCTCAAACAAAATTAAACTAATATTTTAAAATCTGGGATGCTTTAAAATATCA
Source organism: Cnephaeus nilssonii (assembly GCF_951640355.1). Lineage (NCBI taxonomy): Eukaryota > Metazoa > Chordata > Mammalia > Chiroptera > Vespertilionidae > Cnephaeus > Cnephaeus nilssonii. Next base: position 45,098,771 of record NC_137079.1, read on the forward strand.
TTTTTGTTTTTCATAAATAAGAAATTTTTAATATAAGTAATATTAAATATGAAACCACTGGGGTAATGGGTCACACATTCATTCCACAACAATGTTTATAGCTAGTCAGAGAAAAGTAAGATGTTATTCATCAAAATTTTACTCAGAATATCTAGATGTAGTTCTTATAGATACTATGTAATAATAAGCATTGATTTCAGTTCATTTAGAAACCCAGGTGGATCATAATTTTTCTCCTACATTAACAGGATAGGCCTCAGGAAAATAATCGTGTTTCATAGTCACATGTCCATATTATGGTATACTTTATTTTTTAATGTTCTCTATTTATATAACCCAACCTTTTATTCACACAGTATAAGTGAACAAAAACTTGCTATATTTTTAAAATACAGATGTGTTTACTATTGAATAACTAGCTATAAAGGCACACTATGATGAAGAAAAAAAAAACATTTACCAACATGCCTTGAAAATATATTTTTATTTTTCCTAAGTTATAGCTATGTAGTGATAAAGGTACACAGACTTTGTAAAAGCACTTACACTAATAGACACTTGTGTATTTAGAACTTGCTCTGCCATGATAACTCAAGTGAGATGAAGCTAAAACCTATACATGACTTTAATATAAACTGGTGTTCTTTCTGAACTAACACAGCACAAAAACACTAAAGTTCGATAGTTACTTGACAGAGCTTAGTCAACTGCACTTTGCTTGTTATTACCATAAAAAGCTGCAAATATGCCAAGAGATGACTGTACATTGAGAGAAATAAAAGTCAGGAGCATTTTTTAAGACCAATGCCTATATTTACATCATTTTGTTGCTTTTAAAAAAAGAAAAAAAGTGTCATATTCATTTCCACTTCAGAAAATCATAAATATAAGTTTTCCAATGGACATCTTTCAATATTTATTTTCTTATTACATCAATGTTTGAGAATGTTGAGTTATGATAATGTTCATGGTGGCAAAAAATCACATCAACACTCTTATTTGGTTAGATTTTTCCAATAATACATGGAGAAACCTATTAATAAGACAAAATCTGCCATGTGAGTATCACTTACAGTTTAACAGTACTCATATATATTTAACAGGGCATGAATAAGGGAATATTCTCTTGTAAAAGAAACTTTAGGCATTCTCAAAAGCATAAAAAATAATTCTCCCAGACTATCTTATTAGCAACATCATGAATTATACAACAGAAATGCTTGTTCAAACTGTGTTTTTTTTCTGATAAGAAACACTGCATTTTAAAAAGCAACCTCTATTTTAATATTTAATAACTCAGCATATCTAGATCTCCAAGAGTAGCAAGCTATTTAAGAAAGAAGTGCACTTCTTATAATGTTAAAAGCATTGCTGGCATTTTATATTATCTGCTTTTTAATGACTATATTTTCTTAGCATTAAAAATGAATTAATCTCTTTCTTCCTAAGTACTCTTGAACATGGTGAAAGAAATAGTTCAACAGGTTACTTTCCCTTGTAGAAGCCACAGAGCAGTGGTTCTCAACCTTTCTAATGCCACGGCCCTTTAATACAGTTCCTCATGTTGTGGTGACCTCCAACCATAAAATTATTTTTGTTGCTACTTCATAACTGTAATTTTGCTACTGTAATGAATCGTAATGTAAATATCTGTGTTTTCTGATGGTCTTAGGCTCTACAGCAGCGGCCATGACCCACAGGTTGAGAACCGCTAGCAGGGTCGCCTAAGACCATCGGAAAACACAGATATTTACATTACGATTCATAACAGTAGCAAAATTACAGTTATGAAGTAGCAACAAAAATAATTTTATGGTTGGGGGTCACCACAACATGAGGAATTGTATTAAAGGGTCACGGCATTAGAAAGGTTGAGAACCACTGCCATAGAGGTTGTTGCCTCTCTTTGCATATGTGTATTAAAAGCAAAACATTTGACTGTACATCCAACTCAAAGCTCATCATCTTTTGTAGGGTTTACAGGACACAAGATTTTCTTATTTCCCATTGAATCATATTGATTCTAGGGTAGAGTACTGAACAATAAATGAAACATGATTAAGATACAGTCTATACAGTTTCATCCAGCAAAAAAGTCAAAATTTTACTCTACAGCCTTATAGAAAAAGTACTGTAAATAAATTAATATCAATAATTTGGAGGAGGCTATAAGAAATGCAAATAATTGTCACATCAATTTTCCATAAGCACATTGGAGTTACTAAGTAAAAATGCTCATCCTTTTGTATTCTGACATGTTTCAATCATCACAGTATTAGCTCTATATTAATTTAAATTACACTGACTGAACAATAGCATCTTGATGGATGATTGTTTTAAAAATAAAAAAGTGTCGCCCTAACCGGTTTGGCTTGGTGGATAGAGCGTCAGCCTGCGGACTGAAGGGTCCCAGGTTTGATTCTCTCATGATGTTTATAACTCTCTATCCCTCTCCCTTCTTCTCTGTAAAAAATCAATAAAATATTTTTTTTAAAAAAAAGTGTGAAAAGTTCCAGTTCTGAGTGAGGTGGTAATAAACAGTAACCTCCATGTCTCCCACTGAATGCAGATGGACAGAATGCAAGGAGCAGCTTTCTGAGGACTCTGAATACCATCAGGCAGAGTAAAGAACACCAGGATTTGAAATATCAACAATCCAATGATGAGTTTACTGTTTTGGCTGAGAAAGGTAACTAGCCACAGTATTCTATATAGAGAAAGGGAAGCATCAACCAAAAGGAAATGTCTGGGAAAATAACAGAACAAGAAGAGCCTGAAGAAGTGACTTCATAAAGTCTGTTGATGAACACCTAGGCTCATCCCCAACTGCACGTGTGTAGATTTGATCCTATGCAGCTTGCCAAAATCTTTGAGAACGGAGTTCACCAGAGACACCCACACACAGGCTCAAGTTGGCCACTGGGTGGTGCACACATGGGACAGATTCAAATAACATGAAAAGACTTTAAAACGGAGGTGATGCTGGAACTAGAACCCACAGAAAGTCGAGTTCAAATCACGTCCTAAACCTAACCAACTTAAATTATCATAAAAAAAACTGACATATCAACTGTTTCTACAGATTTTAAACTAGATCCAGGGCCTCATATAATATTCAAAACATCCGGGGGAAAAATCCAAAATTACTCAGCACAGGAAGAACAACGAAAATTTCAATTGCACAGGAAAAGATATTAAAGAGACACCCTTCGATAATGATAGAGAGTCAAGTCACTGCAGAAACCGGTTTGGCTCAGTGGATAGAGCGTTGGCCTGCGGACTCAAGGGTCCCAGGTTCGATTCCGGTCAAGGGCAAGTACCTTGGTTGCGGGCACATCCCCAGTAGGGGGTGTGCAAGAGGCAGCTGATCGATGTTTCTCTCTCATCGATGTTTCTAACTCTCTATCCCTCTCTCTTCCTCTCTGAAAAAAATCAATAAAAAAAAAATTTTTTTTAAAGAGTCAAGTCACCAAGATAATTGCTTCCCCATACCAAATAAAAGGAGTCACATACATGAAGCCAAAACCGAAAATACTGACAAGAGAAATAGACAAATCTACAAATTTGTAGTTAAACATTTTATTTAAAATGTTTAAAAATTTTAATTGAAATTAAACATTTCAATATTTCTGTCTCAGTAATAAATAAATTATAGAAAGTCAGCAAGGATTTATAATAAATAAAAATTACCGTCAATCAACTGAATCTAATTGACAATTTAGGTTACCCAATCCAAAACAGTAGCATATACATTCTACTCAAAGGCAACTGAAACAGTCCCCAGAATAGACCACATCCTGAAACATAAAACAAATAATAACAAGTCCGAAGTAGTTACAGTCATATACAGTATGTATTCAGACCATAATTGAATTAAACTAAAAAAATCATAAACAGAAAAATAAGAGTAAATTCCCTTCAAATACTTGGAAGTTAACAATATACTTCTAAATAATCTATGCATCAAAGAGAAAATATCATGGGAAATTAGAAAATATTTTAAACTGACTGAAAATGAAAGTACAATATGTCAAAGTTGTAAAATATATCTAGAGTATAGGAGAAAACTTATAGCATCAAGTGCTTCTATTAGAAGGAATTAAGAAGTCTCAAGATTTCCATTAAAATAACTACAGAAGGGGCAAATAAATATAAAGCAGGTACAGGGAAGAAAAAGGAAAGCAGAATCCAATGAAATTTTTTTAAAAAATGAAAAACATTAGAAAAAATCAATAAACCAAAACTGATTTTCAAAAAAATCAACACAATTGATAAGCCTTTGGAAAGGCAGAAGAGATAAGACACAAAGTACCACTCTCAGGAATAAAAAAAAAAGAAATATCACCACAGATCCTTGCAGGTATTAAATGGATAGCAATGCAATATATAAACATTAATGCACACAATTCCAATAATTTAAATGAAATGGGCCAATTCCACAAAGTCTGAAAACTATAAAAACTAATAACATAGATAGTATTTATAATCCTGTAACTATTAAAAATTTGACTTTGGGAGAATAAAAAACTTTTGAAAAGTGTCTCCAAGTTCACTTAGTTTCACTGGCAAATTCTACCATTTAAAGACATAATACCAATTTTATACAAAATGTGTCCAAAAATTCTCTCAGTGAACTAGAAATAGAAGAAAACTTCCTTAACCTAATAAAGAGCATCTAAAACTTAAATCTCTTATATTATGAATAAAGGCTGAATATCATCCTGAGTAATCTTAACCAGTACAATAAGTCAAGTTAAAAGAAAAAAAAGCCATACAGATAGAAAAGGAAGAAATAAATTTTTCTCTATTTGTTGATGACATCGTTGTTTACATAAAAAAAAAAAAACTAAGAAATGCACACACACAAATTCTTAGAACTAACAAGCATGTTTAGCAAGGCCACAGAGAAAAAGACCAACACAAAAAATTTTTTTTTCAAGACTACCATGTATAGTATCTCCCAAAGAAATGCTTAGGTGTAAATGTAACAGAACTTGTATAGATATCAAAAATAAAAAAAGACCTAATAAATGAAGAGAGAAACCATGTTCACCAACTAGAAGACTTACATAATAAAGATGTCAATTCTTTCTGAATTACCTATACATTTAATAACATTATATCCAAATCCTCTATGGGCTTCTTCTTTTTTATTATATAGAAAAATCCAAGCTGATTCTAACATGTACTTTGAAAGGCAAAGGATCTAGGATTACTCAACATTTATTTATTTTTTTTTGGGTGGGGGGGGAACTACAGTTGGAGGAGTTACATTATCCAATTTTAAGACTTATTTTTATGAAACTAGAATAATCAAAACTGTGTGAAATTGGTGTGAAGGTGTACAATAGAATAAAATAGTGAGCCCATAAATAAATCCATCCCATGGTGGCTATTAGATTTTTGTCAAAGTTTCAAAACTAATGAAATGGTGTTAGGACATCTGAGGACCCACATGACAAAAATAAAGGAAGAAATGAACCTTTATATAGACCTCATACCTATGTAAACTTAACTTAAAATGGATCATAGATAGAATTATAAAATTTAAAGCTATAAAACTTTTAGAAAACCACAAAAAAAGGAAATCTTTGTGATTTGGGGTTGGACAAAGATATGGCACCATAAGCATGATCTGTAAGAGGGGGGAAAATTGATAAACTGGGCTTCATAAAAATTGAAAATCGTGTTTTGTGAAAGAGACTTTTAGACAATCTAAGGACAAGGTACAGACTGGGGGGAAAAATATATATATATATATAATCACATATCCAACAAAGGACTTTTATCTAATGCCATATCCTGAATGTGGAAGTGATCACCCAAATCTCTACTTCTTCTTCAAAGCCCTAGACCTGTGTGTGCACGCGCACACACAAACAGTCTCTCTCTCTCACACACACACACACACACACACACACACACATCCTTTTAACTCTATAATTTTTAAAATAATATAAACTTTTTTAAAAATAGAATAATAAGCCTCCCCATTATATTATTATTTTAGTAGGATCTGTGGTAGAGCTGCATAGTGCTAAATCTAGCAATTTTTTGTATTTTCTCAGATAACGCTAAAAATTATCTTAATTACCCTGGAGATTAATCACAGAAAGTAATGGATTGAAGTGGAGAACTAAGCCTAAGAACTCTGCCCTCAGAGAAAGCAAGTACCAAAAAAGGTCTAATTAGTGTCATTTGCAATGAAATACTGAAGTGGTTAAATGTTACAATGTTGGGTTTTTGTTGTGTTGTGTTTTTTTTTGACAATTTACAACCAAGCCAAACTTTTATTTTCATGCAATCTAATGAAACTGCCTATCCTTGCATAGTGCATTAATTATAAATCGCCCCAGTTAGTTATATTTATAATATTAATGCTTCTGTTAAACTTAAAGTCTCTTTTCAGTTGTCCTGCATGTTATGTATACTCTTCTTTAACACTTGTACACCTGTGACCATCACCACTACGGCTGTTTTTTTCTGACTCCTATGAACCAGAAAAGTACTATATTTTTTAAAAAATACAACAGTATTCTGATAAACTAATCATATATATATTATACATATATGATTAGTTTATTATATATAATAAACTAATTATATATATATATATTTCAAAACCCAATACCCAACGCAGAATTCTATTTTGCTTCTTTATTACAATAAACTACATAAGAACAACAATTCTTCAAGTTCTATGCGAAGGTTTTACTTCAACAGATTTGTAAATATTTTTCACAAACATTCAACAGTCTCATTTGGATAAAGAGATGAAATTTCTCATTTGGAGACATAAACTTACTAGTAAGGTAGGTACACTAATCCAAACAATATCTTAAAATTCAATAACCCCAATTCATTCATTACAGCCAATAACCACTAAAAAGTCATGACTAATTATTGAAGATATCTGTCATGTGCGTGGAAATATACTTAACAGTTTTACAGGCATTCCTCAAAGATACTTCAGGTTTGGGTCCAGACCACCACAATAAAACAAGTACAGGCATACCTTGAAGATCCTACTGGTTTGGTTCCTCACCATTGTAATACAGCCAGTATTGCAATAAAGACACTTTTGCTGGTGGAGGATCTTGCCTTCAACTTGCAAAAAAACCCACAATACTTATGAAGTGTAATATGGCAAAGCACAATAAAACATAGTATGCCTATTGTTGCAACAACCCTCTTTAATGATTTGGGGACCCAACTAAAGATTCAGGCTAAGAAGATTACCATGAACCACACCCGGCATCAGTCATTTAGGGGGTTACATGGGAGGGATTGCAGCTTGCTAGCAGGGCATTCTTCAGGTTTCTTTGAAGCAATCTACATAGTTGCTCCGGTGCAAAAAGAAGACAAGATACACATAAATGGGCATAGGAGTCACCTGGTGAAAAGTCATATGTTCAGTGGGAGTCCATTTCTACTGTAACAACTCCATAAGCATAGCTTCCAAGGCACCTCTCATGGGACATATCATTTATAAGTCAGCATATCTGGAAAGCCCAACATATTAGCAACTCCATTGGGTAGCAATATTCATTTATAATTATTCCCAGGACATAGGCAACTTACCAATCAGGGGTCATGGCAGAAGTAATATTGCTAAGCAATTGAGTTGGTGAGCTACCTTTAACAGGCTATCAGTATTCAAAGGTAGAGAGTTAACCAAAGTTCATATTTTCATGCAGAAAGAAAAAAAAAAGTGTTTGCTAACATTTTGCTTAAGATTTATAAGTGAAGCCCTGACCGGTTTGGCTCAGTGGATAGAGCGTCAGGCCTTGGACTGAAAGGTCCGGGGATCGATTCCAGTGGAGGGCATGTACCTTCGTTGCAGGCTCGATCCCCAGTAGGGAGCGTGCAGGAGGCAGCTGATCAATGTTTCTCCCTCATCAATGTTTCTAACTCTCTATCCCTCTCCTTTGGAGTTAGAAAACATGGGTTTGAACTTTGCCAGCTGCAAAACATTGGGGAAATTATTTACCTCTTGACTTTTCTTTATCATTAAAATGTGGATGATAATTGCTCTACTACATATATTTTGAGGATGATACCACAGGGCAGATTTGGATTAACTTAGAGCTCAATAAATGTTTTTAAAAAATTACAACTGATGTGCTAGTAAACTTACTGTTGGCTGATCCACAGTAATACTTGATCAGTATATAAGAGTCAAAGCCTAGAGTTTGACTCTTTATCATCAGCCACTAGTTATTTTCCTTCCCATCACTCCTCTATCTGCATGCCCAAGTCTTGTACTCTTTGGAAAACAAGGAGAGTACACAATTCTTTAAACATCCCCCATAGAATCGAACTAGGTGCTCAAGAAAGTCTTGTGGAATAATCACTAACAGAAAACCAAATAGAACTAACAGAAAACCAAACTGCACCTTTTTAAAAAAAATAACTTATTTCCTGGGGGAAGAGAAGGAGGACTGGGTGGAGATAGGCAAAGCGGGGAGGGGGTGAAATACAAGACATCTGTAATATTACCAACAATAAAAACATAACTCATTTCTATTGCATAGCAATATAGATGATCCCAATCCTCAGACACCGTCATTGAAACTTATTCAATAAATATTGTTTGAGCCCTTACCAAGAGTCAAAGATGGTGTTAGAAGCTGGGAATAGAACTCTTAACAGGCTACACACAGATTTGCCCGCACAGACAGCTTACATGACAATTGAGAATGTTGTTGAAAAGTGAGTAAACACTCAAAATGTAATTGTATATTGTGTTAGCTCTGTGATGGAAACAATGGCCTGTGGCAGAGACTATGTAGGCTAATAATCATTTTATATAATGTAGTCACAGATGCTGTCACTTCAGCAGAAATTTGAGGACTTACCCAGGCAAACATGAGAGAAAGAGGAGAGGTCAAGGCAGAGACCTTGAATTATAAAAAAAAAAAAAAAGAGAGAAAAGAAAAAGAAAAAGAAAAAACTAGTATATTTGAGGATGGATAGAAGACCATCTTTGGATATGGCCTTTCAGTTTATTCATGAAAAAGAAGGGGTAAAGTATAGCAGTTTACTTACAAGGCCACATTATTTCAAAAAGCCTTTCAGAGTGTGGTTCAGGTTAATTAGAGTTGTTGTCGTTCAAGTGCTAACATGGTCTCTATTTCAATCGACAAAGCTCTACACTAGTATAGGGTGGCATGCAGAAGATTACTAATGAGATGTCTGCAAGAAATGGTGATAAAGGTCTACTGTCGAAAAACAAATCTCAACTCCCAAAACATGGCAATGACCTGAGCTGCACTAGAGCCCTTTAACTTTAAGCAGATCTGGTAATTAGATCAAGCCAGCAACAGTACTTTACACCCAAATTGAATCAGGAAAAAATGAAGGTCCAAATGTTCAGCTCTTGCAAGATTTAATATAATCTATGTCCATCTGGTCTTTTGGTGGAGCAGATGAACTGTGGTAGCCATTTGGCAAACCTCCATTAGACACAGATCTTCAGATATGATTTCTTTCTGCTCTCCGAACAAGCACCAATGCAGGGCCTGATGTTGTGTGTACCTGATAAAACAATCCCATTCCAAGTAGGAGGTTTTTTAAAATATTATTTTAAATCGGGGATTTGCTAAAAAAAATAATAATAGATTATACTGCAAGTACTTTAACTTCTAATCTGAAGGTATGCGGTGGCCAGAGTGATTTATGCAACATAATATTTGGGTTGAAGCAGAATGTGTTTTTCATAAGCACCTGAAATTGGAGCACAATCTATTCTACTTCAGACAAAGAAGAGTGTCCTAATTCTTAAATAAAACGATTCGCACACACACTGTCATGCGTGGGACAGGTTTTAGAAATGCGTTCGGCAGTATTTTGAAACCTTAGGAGACAAACAGCAGGAAAGTAGAGCAGAAGCAGGACAGAGGGCAGGAGGGAGGAAAAGGTAGGACACAGGTGACACCCAGACACTGCCCGGCCCAATGAAGTTGCTTGGTGGCCTATTGCTCTTTGATTATTTTCTTCTTATATGCACAGGGCGCTTGATGATTTTCTGCTTCCACCCAGGGGAGTTTATTAAGTTGGCTGACCTCTTTATTGTAATGACTTACACAAGTCATTCTTACGTAATTTATATGTACTCAGCAGTTCTCTTTTATTCCTTAGTTGTTGTTTTCTTCAATTTTTATGAAATTTAAGTGGAGATTTTTTTTCCCCTTACAACCTTTACAAAAGCTAGAATGCATTGGTAGGCTTGAGTTTCTTGGCTTCTTCATCTTTAAGGTTAAATTCTTTTTTAAATATATTTTATTGATTTTTTTACAGAGAGGAAGGGAGAGGGATAGAGTGTCAGAAACATCGATGAGAGAGAAACATCGATCAGCCACCTCTTGCACACCCCCCACTGGGGATGTGCCCGCAACCAAGGTACATGCCCTTGACCGGAATCGAACCCGGGACCCTTCAGTCTGCAGGCCGACGCTCTATCCACTGAGCCAAACCAGTTAGGGCTAAGGTTAAATTCTTAAAAGAATGACCACTTCTTAACAATATAATTGTGAAAACTGTCTTCCAATCCTGCTGTAATACTGGAGAAGAGTAATTCAAAAGCTTTATCTGCTCGTATACCAGTGGCTTCTTAGGTCCATCAGTTATCAATGTTTAAAAGTGTAGTGTCAGTAGGAAACTTGCATTTTTTCTCAGTAATGACCTGTGATAGGTTGGCAATCCTGATTAGTCTGTCATCCTTAGGCATCTGAACCTCATCATTCTCCGTCTGCTTTCTATATGCTCCATGAGTTCTGAAGGATCTTTTCAAGGATGATGAGGGATGGAATCTTTCCTAAAGTATATTTTGAATCTCATCCAACAGAGATGACACAATAAATCTTCAAGCTATTTTAGACCATATGTCACAACTCTTGAAGGCAAACGAAGGCTCTCACGGCTTTAAGAGATTACTTAACATTGACAGCTGTTGAGGCATTTATCCTGATTTTCCTTCTTTCTTTCCATCAAGAGTATCTACTTAAGATGGCATGGCTTGTGAGCTGGATAATGTGTAATATGCTTGATGTATTACCTGAAATCACATAAATGTCCAATGATCCTTCATGTTTATCCATTTTAGTTCACTCACAAATATTTGTACTAACTGTGCCCAGGCCTTAGGAATGTAAAAAGGGATAAAACAAGCCATTAAAGTATGCCATAAGGTTACTTGGGGGGAAAAAATCATTATTGCATTAGAGGAAATTGACAGGAGACATTAAGCTGACAATGACGTTATCTAGATTTTAACCAGTGTGACTTAAGACAGATCATCAAACCCCTCTGGGCCTCAGTGACTTTGAATATGAAATGTATGGCTTCCCTATATTTTTCAAATCTCCCTATATAGATTAAATAGGCAATGGTAGACTGGGTCTATTATATGCCACAGTTATATATCTAAACAGTATGTAGGTACCCTTTTGGATATCAATGAATTTTAAAGCTACTGTAAAAGGATGAAATTCCTTAACAAGCTTAATAAATGTATTTGTAATTAAAGAAAAAAGTACTACTTGGCTAGTGTTGCTCAGTGGTTGAGCACCAACCTATGAACCAGGAGGTCACTGTTCAATTCCTGGTCAGGGCACATGCCTGGGTTGTGGGCTAGGTCTCCAGTGCGGGGGATGTAGGAGGCAGCCAAACAATGATTGTCTCTCATCATTAATGTTTCTACCTCTCTCTCCCTCCCCTTCCTCTCTGCAATCTATATATATGTATATATATATATATATATATATATATGCTATTTTTATATCTAAAAGTTCAAAAGGAAAAACTTGAATCAAGTCTCCAGCTACAAGATTTTTTTTAATTTATAGTTTTTTAAACTATTTTCTGATTCTAAACATTCAGAGAAAGATCATAGAAAAATTTGTAGTGATAGAAGAAAATTGGGATAATTTTTGAAAATGTTAATGCAGACATACTCTCATTGAATATAGTATTAAGTTCTTCAGTAAGCAAAGATTTTAAAAAGACATCAGAGATGTAGTGTATGCCTCTACACTGGCAGAGTAAACCTTGCAATGACCTTCCCAGAGAATATGTACATGGCTCAAAGTTCAAAACTTGCTGCTGAGGCACAGCTGGCATGACTTAGTGGTTGAGCATTGACCTATGAACCAGGAGGTCAGGGTTCAATTCCCGGTCAGGGCACATGCCTGGGTTGCAGGCTTGATCCCCTTGGGGAGGCATGCAGGAGGCAACTGATCAATAATTTTCTCTCATCATTGATGTTTCTATCTCTCTCTCCCTCTCCCTTCCTCTCTGAAATCAATAATATATATATTTAAAAACTGGCTGCTGAGGCTAGGTCACGGTGCCAGCTGATACCACTTCTTCAGACATAAAATGAATCAGCTCCTGATATTTCCAAAGGTCTATTGTGGATTAGGGGCAGATGTGGATAAAAACAAAAAAGGTTTGACTGTTGTAAGACTGAGTAAAAAAAAATCCTTTTCCCTAGTGAACAAACTCCACATAATCTGTTTGGCTTCAGGCCCAATATTGGTTTCTAAATGCTAGACTTTCATCTGCCTGTATAGGAGTTACTCAGAGAGTTTCAAAAAGTACCCACTGTCTGGAACATCTATAAAGATTCCAAGTCAGTGCTGCAAGGATGGGGCCTAAAACCTGTGTCCTGAGAAAACTCCCTAGGTGAGGAGAGCACATAGGTTTGGGAAGGGGAGATACTGTCCTGGTTACATTCACATCTGACTTGCAATTATTTTTTGGCAGAACTAAACGTTAGTTCCTACCAGTTATTAAGCTGTACACCATTATGTGTTCTAGAAAAATTAAAAGTTGTAGCGCGAGTATTATATTTTTCAGATAACTGATATCTGAGGACAACAATACAAAACAAAACTCTGAGTCTGTCACTGACAGATTCATTCAACAGGTGTTTACTCTCTACTCCTTATTGGTGCTAAATTAAGTTTTAGGGACATTGGGGAATAAAAACGTCAACAATGGATGGAATCCTCATTGTACAAAGTGCTCAGTTTCTAATCATAAATTCATATGCACATTACAATATCAAAACCAGTAGTAGATGACTTCATGTGCAATATACACATAAAATATTTTTAAACCGTGTTACTCAATACTGAGTCTACATAAGGAATAGAACACTAATGAATTCTAGAAAGGTGAAATCCATCACAAGAAGAGGTATAATATTAATTATTCAGTTTATCTCATCAATATAGAAAAAAAATGATATAATTTTGTCCCAAATTGTTTTTTGACCATAATCTTCCAAAGGAATGACTCACTACTTTCACTTCTCGACAATTATTACATTTTTATTTGTTTTTCTAATAAATCAAGAACTCTACTTTTCATTAAAAAAATTAAATAATCATCTTGCTTATTATATTTATGAGCCACACAATGGAATTACATCATGGATAAGTTGGTGACTTTTAAGTAATTATCATCATCATTAAATATAAAATGAAATGCAGTGTTCTCCATTGAGTAAATTTAAATGTTGTGCAATTTTTAACCTAACTGTATCGTATAAAAGTAACCAGAAGAACATATGAATTTAAACTTTTAACTTAAAATATTATGGCCAAAGGCTCTCTATTTCCAAACTGTCAAATATAAAAACTGATATTACTGCCAGAGTTTTCCCCAAGGTTGAAGAACCAGCAGTAATTAAAGAACATTTATCCAGTCAAAAAACAGAGACACAATATACAGTATGACATCAACTTGGCTGCCACAGTCTCTCAAGGTCAGGAAATCCATCACAATGACAACGGCTCATAGCTAGAAACAGGGCAGAGTGACTCTAATGAGTAAGAAGCAAAGATAGTGTTCTGTAAAGAAGCCAACTAGACATTGCAGTGGAGGAAAGGTGCCACCAGAGACTCCCTGAAGTTATTTCAACCCCGCCATGGAGACAGACGACGATAAAGCAGATAAGGGTGAACACACAGCCGAAGCCAACAGGACAGAGTCAGTCCTGAGGTCTCCTTAAATCCTGAACAAACGGCATTGATTTAGAAGCATTTGTGTGGTTCCCACGAGATATCACACGGCACAACTTCAGGGGATGCCATTTACCTAGAATACACTGAGATTACATTTGGTGAGACTGAAAAGTCTAGTAACACTCTATTCTAAAATTATAAATACTGACCCCTGAGTGTGTCAGAAAACCTCAAGGTAATAGCCAAGACAGGGCATCTAAATGAAAAATTACAGGAGAATATAGTACCTACAAAATCTCAAAAAATGACACTGTATCACAACGTTGTGTTAAATGTTAGAGGAACTGACAATTATAGCTTAGAAAATCCCAGGTCCAGTACTTTTCCTAAACTCTATGTAAATGAAGGAATAGTGCTTGGAGATTTGGGGTTGTAGTGCAATGACAACTCTATTTTTACTGTCAATTGCTGTCATTTGAGCAATCAATGAATCTTTTCATAATTATTTCAATCACAGTGAATTATTGAGAAAAAAAGTTAAGCCAAAAAATGCTTTTATCTTTTATTTGTAAACAACACTCAAGTGTTTATTTTCAGATATTATTTTAATAAAGTTGTTTCCTAAAAATATAGATACAAAACTTCTCCATTAAAAAAATCAGTAATAAAATTCACCACTTAATTTATCAAAGAATTATTTTACTTAATGGTTTCTACCAAAATTCACTAACCCCCAAATTAACCTACAAATATAGTGTCAACAAGTGTTAAATCAGGGACCCATTGGAATAACTCCACTGTCACTAGATGGCATGCATGTATTTTTGGACATAAAATGTATTGTTTCTGGAAAATAAGATAAATGAATATAATTTCACAATAAATAGTATGTTGTCATAGCGGCCTTGGGAGAAATGTATGTACTATGGAATCTAGGAAAGAAAATTAAGTTGTTTTGAAACATTATAAATGTTTACATCATAAAGCTCTAGTTCCCATTACCCAGGATTTAACAGTGATAGAATATTTTCCCCAATTTCTTGACTTTTGCCATTATATTATTCTAATTGCAATACTTATTACATTGATTCATTCAATACATTATTTCCTTCAGTATCAGACATGTATTATTCTTAATACTGAGGTTACAAGTGAAAAAACAGAGCTAGGTATCTGCCTTCATGGACTTATCTTTGGGTAGGAGAGAAGAGGGAGACTTGCAGACAATGGCAGGAAATGTACAAAACATGTAAACTGATTAAAAACATTTTTGGAGTATGATGAATGTTACGAAGGAGATAAACACTATGGAGGATGATATGATGGTAAGTGGGGGACACTTTGGGAAGGGAGGAGTAAAATAGAATCTCTACCCCAAAATTCCTCCTACCTAGACATCTTATTTTGTGCATCTGTATCTCCGCTGGGCAGTTTATGTGATTACAGTGCTATAACTTTGAGACTCTCCTTTCTACAAAAATATATTAGATCAGAGAAGCCCCCCCCCCAAACACACACACACACACACACATGTTCCCTCAGCCTCCTACCATGGTTATCTGTGCATGTGTATTACCATAGTGTATCAATAAATATCCTCCACGATATAAACTAGTGTGGCTTTTATTCATACATATGCACCTTCCATTTTCATTGTAGGAATGAATCTTCGCTGAGTGAGGGGGAAGCAGAAAAGGAAGACTAATTAATAGTTCAACATCTCAAGTCCTAGACAAGCAACCTTATTTAACCAGATAGCTGCAAATCTTTTCAAGACTGCATTATAGATGTCCAGTGTTTTTGAATATTAATCTTTGGGTAAAGATATGTGGATATAGTTTTATTGCTTCTCATGAATATTTCTGGTTTTCCTTCTTGCCACCACAGGGAAAATTGCATTTCCTTGCCCCTTTGAATTTAGGGGACACATGTGACTTGTTTCAGTCAATATAATTTGAGCAGAAGTGACATTTCCCAATAGAGCCCCCCTTTTTTTTTGCTGGTTCTAGGTCTTCCAATACCCCATCCCCGTGGCCTGGAGACCACGGAAGCACATGCTACAGGCAGGCTCAATAGTAAGCCATCAAGTGATGGTGGAAGACACATCAGGATCCCCTTTGGAGTTTGAAAGAAATAAAACTTGGTTGTTTTAAGTCACTAGAATAGCCTATGCTAACTCTTAGGAGTGGAATCCTGTCCCTCTAAAATTCAAATGTTGATGCCCTAACCCACTGTCCCTCAGGATGTCACTTTTTTAGGATATGGGTCACTGCAGATGTAATTAGTTAAAATCATATTGGAGTAGAGTGGGCCCCAAATTCAATATGATCAGTGTCCTTATAAAAAGGGGAAAACTGGACACAGCCACACACACAGCAAGGACACCATATGCAGATGAATGCAGACATCAGGGTTATATAGCAGAAGCCATGGAACTCCAAAGATTGCCAGCGAACCACCAGAGGTTGAGAGGGAATTCTGAAATAGATTCTCCTTCACGGGCCTCAGAAGGAACCAACCCTGTTGACATCTTGATCACAGACTTCTGTCCTCTAGGACTATGAGACAACACATTTCTGTTAAGCCACCCATTTTTGGTACTTTGTTACAGCAGCCTTAGCAAATGAATGCTCTGTCCCAATAAAACTATATATTGTTTCAAGCAGAAGAAAGTACATGTATGGGGAAGGGAGGGCATAACTAATAGTGCAGTAGCTAATATCTTTATGAGGGAATCCAATCTATTTATATGACATTAGAGGCCCGATGCACAAAATTTGTACAAGAGTAGGCCTTCTTTCCCCCGGCTGCTGGCAAGCACCCGGGGCCCAGGCACCCGGGATCCGGGCTTCCCTCGCAGCCCTGGCTTCATCCAGAAGGTTGTTTGGAAGGACATCCGTTCTAATTACCATATTACCCTTTTATTATTATAGAAGACTAGAAGCCCGTTGCACAAAGTTTCATGCAATAGACCTTCCTTCACCTGGCTGCCGGCACCAGTTTTCCTCTGGCCACCCGCTGATCCGAGCGCCTCCCGCCAGCGTGATCGGCCACCCCAGAGGAACTCCGATCGGGAGGCGCACCGATCAGCGGGTCGCCAGAGGAAAACTGCTGCTGGCAGAAAACTGGTGCTGGCAGCCACGCAATCGGCCACCCCAAGTTCTGCCACCGGCGCCTTCTGCAGGCTCCATAGGTCCTCCCACAGTGCCAGCCGTTGGGGCCTGCGGGAGGAACGGGAGGGTGGGGACTCGTGAGTCCCCGCCCCCCACTCATCATGTCAGCCCAATTGGCCACCCCAAGTCCCGCCCCCAGCCTGCTGCCGGCCCAATCGTGGGCATAGCGGAGTGATGGTTATTTGCATACTTCCCTTTTATTAGGTAGGATAATACTGGGGCCCAGTGCATGAATTCATGGACCTTGAAAGGAACAGTAGGCCATGAGGCTGTGGTGGGCACAGGGGTGGGTCTCAGCCCATCCTCTGCACCCCTGCCCGGCCCCTCCCATCATGGCCCCTAGTCCCCCTCTGCCAGCATGCCCCACTCCAGCTGCTGCTGCTCCCACGTGCTGCTGGTGCTGGCCCCGCTTGCACCCACTTGCACCCGCTGATGGCGTAGAGCAATTGGTGCTGGTGCCAGCAGCAGGTGTGAGTGGGGCTGGCACAAACAGCAGGTGTGAGCAGCAGCTGCCGGCCCCGATTGCCCCTCAGGAGCAGGGGGAGGTAGAGAAACCCTCAGGGGCCATCGGGGCTGGCAGCCACCACTCACACCCAATGATGGCTCTGAGCAATCAGGACTGGCGCCGAGCTGCGGATGCGAGCGGGGCTGGCACTGGCAGTGGATGTGAGCACTGGGTGGGACCGCAGCGTGTGGGAGCAAATAATATTCAATAACCACCAGAGGCTCACCCCGATGACAGTGACCAGCACCCCGCCTTGGTCTGGCGCCCCTGCTCACCTGCTCCACCATCCCACCATGGCCGACCAGTTGTTCAATTGTTCAGTTGTTCCGCCATTCAGGCTATTTACATATTAGGTTTTTATATATATAGATAGTGGTAATTTAAATTTTCTTTCATTTTTATCTCAAAAGTGGGGATAATTATATGTTTGATTTTTTAAAACTAAGAAAATATACTTATGTTCAAAATGAAAGTGCCCACACTTAAATAAAAATAAAGTTTATTAAATTTTCTTGGAAGCTGGTTCCATATTTATGAGATCCTATTCTGTTGTTCCTTAATTACAAATGCTGAAGCTTTTAGCTTCAGAGGAACCGATATGTTTGCTATGACTTGAATAAGGGTTCAGAAAGTGTTTACTAACACATTAATCTCCAGGTGCAGAGAAGTCAAGACACTTGTGAAAATTCTCTAGTCCTCACACAGGTTGCCTCGGGAATGAGGGTAAACAGCGAGAGTGCTAGCTCCCCAAGAAAGCACCTAAACCCACCAACTTCAAAGAAATGCTGTCTAGACAAAATAAAGATTCTACTTTCAGGTAGTTGGCCGGGAAACTATAGAGAACTTTACAAGACTCTTTCTTTCTGAAATGAAACACTCCATGAACATCAAGTTCATGACACAGAATTTAGAAACACGGGAGATGCTTGATATTTGAGAGGGCTGTGGCCCTAGTCCCTTGCAGAGAGCACTAGGGCTCTCCAGGGAGACCACTTGCAGACTGGGACAAGTGATGAAAAGAGATACAATGCAATGTCTCTGATAGGCCGATGACTAGGTCCTTTCATGAGCTTCATCTCACATACCTAACTCAACCACAATGACAATTCTTTTATCTTAAAACTCCCCTGCTTCTTGCCTTTACAGATGACTACTATCATTTTCTTGCTATCTTTTTTACTTTTTCTTTAGTTGCCTTTCCTGGCTCTTAATTTTTGAGTCTACCTCTAAGGAGATATTTATGGAGTGCTTATTCCTTACATCTTTATTCTTTCCTGTATATGTTCTCTCATTCTCATTCTCTCTCTCTCTCTCTCTCTCTCTCTCTCTCTCTCTCTCTCTCCCTCTTTCTCGCAGGTGGCAAGGAAAAAATCACAAGCATTATAGCGAGATACACCCAGATTGAAATCAGGGCTTCAGATTGGCTAAGTGGACAACATAACCCCCTGATTTTATTTTACTTCATTAGGAAATAACCACATTTTCCTTAGAAGATGATTATGAGATTTAAATGAGCTTTAACACATGTCAAGTATACAGTACACAGTAGGCACTTCACAAAGCCTAATGCCTGACTCCTGAAGATCTCACTCAATATCCTCATTTCAACTGTCTGTCACAACGTAAATGTGGTAAAGCTAATGAATGAAAAGCGTGCAATGGAAAGCAGTGGTGCCGGATTGGAGGGAGAAGAAGGAGGACTATGTAGATCTGAAAACTGGAACATGCAAGTCGGGAATGACTTAGATCTCTGACACTAGCAATATTTAATAATTCGGGAACCAAACAATGTCTGAGGCTGAAGAGTGTGCAGGAAATGGGGCCCTCTTGTTGTTTGGATAATGTACACGTGAATTTATTAAGCCCATGCCAATAGCTTACCCTTTAGGATTTACATAGCAAAGCAGCCATGACACACACCTAGAGGACATGAGATAAGCGTATAGAACTAATTCACATAGAGAAAGATATCCCAGCTGGAGAAGGGCTGGCCCATTTCAGGTGTTGGAGAAATGAACAACTAGCAAAAAGGGAAAGTTTTTGGAACAGGGAACCAGATTAAACTCATCTACAGCAGTTGTTCTCAACATCTACTTTAATTCAAGTTCTTTTTGAAGAACATAAAGTCGATCTACTAGTTATTTGGAATTTTAATATAAATAAAATAGTAATGCTAAAAGAATGAGGGCAATGGGCCAAAGTGTTGCCACTCTTGATCATCAGTAGAGAAAAAGAACATTCTAAAAAGCTTTTGTAAAACTTTCACTTGATGCTTACTGTTTCACGATCAATAATCTTTCTAGACATTTTAGACTTATGTCACTCGTGTAGATATGACAACAGTGATTCTTAAAGAAGCTGTTAAATAGAAGATACTGTGTTTTGAAACAGATGCCACTTGATTTCAGAGTTATCAAATCAAAGGGCAATGCCTATGAAATCGTCCATTGTTAATAGGCTGAGGAAACAGGTTAAGAAAAGGAATCAATATCTGATGTGCTTTCTAATATCTATGTACTCTAAGCAAATTGAACAAGTGTATATACAAGATCCATGCTTTGTATGCAATAGAAACATCTGCCTCAGAGTATCAGGCCTTACTTATAATCCTGAAAATGATATATGATGCTAGTTGAAAAATAGTTATTACCACGGTAGGTTGGATAAAGTTATTTTTTTCTAAAAGCAAATAGGCTGAAGCATGACTGCCAACCAATTTCAGCTCTATCAGCTACCACGTAGCACATAGCATCATCTCACTACCTAACACATTCTAATAAAGTTACTCTAACATAAAATACTGCTGCATACCTAATGACATTGCAAGTTGAAGCTGCCCAGAGAAAGCATTTGCTATTATCTTTTTAATGTTAGCATAAAGATAAACCCAGCTAAATGCCATCTCTATTTTTTTTTCTTGCACCTGGATAATCTATACCTTCTCTGAAATACATTTCCATGTTGCTCTGGGCTATAAATATTGGAAAAAGTCAATACAAATTAAATGCATTAATAAGTTTTACATTGGAGCATCTGGCAGCTGGCGTAATCATAAATCTGAAAACCCAACCAGAAGCATGCGATCCCTCAACTAGAATGCTATTACCTTTTTTTTTTAAAGAAATGTTTTTTTTTTTAAATTTAAGATCATCAAACTAGAGAATGAAACAATATTTTAGCACAGGGATCAGCATAGATTTTTGTAAAGGGACAGGTAGTAAAGGCAGTAAAAGTTTTAGGCTTTTCAGGTCATAGATCCATGTTGCAACTACTAAATTCTGTGGTCAAAATGGAAATGAACCATATACAATATGTAAATGAATGAACATGATAATGTTCCAAAACAATTTTACCTATGGGAACTAAAATTTAAATTTCATATTTCCACTTGTCGGGAAATATTCTTTTTTAAAAAATTTTTATTTCAAACATTTAAAAATGTAGAAATCCTTGTTCATTTCTACATTTTTTAATGTTGAGGATACAAAACTAGGCCACAGGCCATGCAGGCTTTGGCACATCATGTAAATGACTAAAAGGACCTAGAGGAGGAGCTACACAGAGAGCAGGGGCTTTCTCACTTCAAAGACTTGCAATATAATCTTGAACTTCAAAAAATGTAGATTCAACATTCATATTAAATAGATGTACATATTTTGTGAGTAATTTAAACCATTTTTCAGAGAAAGTAAACCCATTTCCTTTCCCCCACCAACCCAATCCTCTCTCCACAGGCTCTCTATCTCAGTGAGATACCCAGTTTCCCAGTCTTTCAACCAGATAGTATCTTTGATCCCCTTCTCTCTTTGAAGCTCTCATCCAATCAATCACTTGCTCCTACCATTTTTTCCTTTTATATAACTTACCAAAGTATCTATAATACACTACACACACTGATCTAGGCTACCATCATCACAAGCTTAGCTTACTGTAATAGCCTTTTCACTGGTTGACACACACTTTTATGTCTACACAGTTTCTGTTGAGAAATCAGCTGACAGTCCTATGCTCCCTTATAGGTAACTAACTGCTTTTCTCTTGCTGCTTTTAAGATTCTCTCTGTGTCTTTAACCTTTGGCATTTTAATTATGATGTGTCTTGGTGTGGGCCTCTTTTGGTTCATCTTGTCCAGGACGTTTTGTGCTTCCTGGACTTGTAAATCTATTTTTTTCACCTGGTAGGGGAAGTTTTCTGTTATTATTTTTTCAAATATGTTTTTAATTTCTTGCTCCCTCTCTTGTCCTTCTGGTACCCTATGATGCAAATGTTAGTATGCTTGAAGTTGTCCCAAATGCTCAAACTTAGTGAATACTTCAAGGACCTTAGTGAGAACATCAGCGACATAAAAAAGGACCAGTCAGAAATGAAGGCTACACTAACTGAAATGAAAAATAATTTACAGGGAATCAACAAGAATCAAGTCAGTGATTTGGAATACGAGGAAGCAAAAAACAAAAACAAACAAACAAACAAACAAATAATCAAATAAACAAAAAACAAACAAACAAACAAAAACTCCCAATCAGAACAGCAAAAAGAAAAATGAATTCAAAAATATGAAGACCGTCCATTTTCTTC
This sequence comes from Cnephaeus nilssonii, assembly GCF_951640355.1. Lineage (NCBI taxonomy): Eukaryota > Metazoa > Chordata > Mammalia > Chiroptera > Vespertilionidae > Cnephaeus > Cnephaeus nilssonii. Next base: position 45,120,997 of record NC_137079.1, read on the forward strand.
ATTGCAGCTGGAGCTTTATCTTTTTCTACCGCAAAAGTAATCATATTAACATTTCCATGGATGCCAATGGCTTTCTACTGTTTTCAGGATAAAAATGGAAAGTTCTTATCATGGTTGGCAAGGTCTTTTCACAAACAAGCTCTTTCCTAACATCATCCTTACCTTGCACTCTATTGAATGAAACAAAGTTATTAAAAAGTGGGAAATAATGGAGCTCCAGCAGCTTCTAGTCCCTTCACAGAGGTACACATTCCCCAAGGGAATGAGGAAGGTGAAGGAGCTACCATTTCTGTCCAAGATACAAAAACACAAAGAAGAAATATTCCTCACAGTCCCCCGCCCTGCTGCAAAGAAGAGGGTGGTTCTGGGTGGGAATAATGGAAGGCAGCATCAAGTCCTTGAAGGAGTTTTTCTAGGTTCATCCTAGTCGAATGACATTAATTTTCTTCATTTATAAAATAAGAATGCACACCGATTGTTGAGTTCCAAACTGACATAAGTATTTTGGGATCACAGATGAGGGGTCTCCTGTAATTAAAAGATATGCTGAAATTACACTGTGAAATCAGGGTATTGCTAAGGAACAGAAACAAAGGGCTGCCTTGTTATTTGTGTTCTCTCTGGAATTGTTAACTTTTTATGTTATTTTCTCTGGCTTGACCAACTGTAAATATTTAGCTCTTGTGCTAACAAAGAACAAACAGCAAGTCTGAAAAGCTACTAATGGGAAGTGAGAAAAAACCTCAAGTGATAGATAAAATAAATAATACTAAAGACCTGTGACTGAGAACAGAACATGATCCAGTGAACACAGCCCAGAAGTACAGGGAAGGGACGGGGCAGTCTTCCTAGTCAGTGGAAAATTTGATCTGCTCTGTGTAGTCTCAATATTTAATTGACTCTTCTTGTTTAAAGGAAGTGTTAGTATGTGCATCCATGGAGTGCAGGAGAAAGAATTTGTTTGGAAACTGACTAAGGCAAAAATTGTTATATAGGTGAAGGCATAAATCTCCCCATCTGACCACCAGGAGCCTCACAACAATGAGCCCTCCTGCCTTGCACACCATTCTAGACACTCTCTAAATCATACTTGATGCTCCAGAAACACTAAACTGCCTATATTTCCACACCACTAATCCTATAATGCATGGTGAGTACCTTCCTCCTTTCTTACTCTTTTTTAACACTTTACCTCAGACTCTTCCATAATAAATGAGGGAATCCATATCATCTGCCTTTAGCACAACCTGCATGGGCATCCTTATTATTGTATTTTGGGCATTCATTTCACAAATTCTTAAACATTTATTTTATGCCTGGCCGGGTTCTAGCCTATGGGTATTCAATATCTCCATTGAATTTATAAGAATTCAGTGTCTCCATGTCTTTACAGAGTCAGCTCCTTGAAGGTAAACACTTTGCATCTTTGTATATGTAGTAGGAACTCAATACTGTTCACTGAATGAAGAAGCAGATTAAGGAATGAAAGAAGAGATATGCATAGAAATCTTATTTTAATCTTGTTGTTTTAAGAGCATGAAGGTAGGAATCTCTCCTGGAGCTTAATAAAAAGAGAGGTTCTTCCTTGAATCTCAAATAATTATTTATTACTGCAAAGAACAGAAAGACCTTGTTAGAAACACTGTTTCACATATAACAGAACAATTCCATTTAGATATAGAAGTAAGAATAAAATCAAGCCCTGATGCAAGTCTCCAAATTATATTATAGTACTCAATCTTGCCTGACAATGAATATTTAGAGCGAAAAGACTCTTATTTAGATTCTTATTTGAATATTTCAATAATGGTTCTAAGTGATCCTTTGACCACGGTGATATTCATACAGAATAATATGACATCCTCCACCTACATTGCCTTTCTAAGAAACCTAATATGCATATGATTACCAAGTTATCATTAACTAATTCTCCATAGTCTACTCTAAGGAAGTTGATTATAAATGAAAGCCATAATACAGATGGTTAAGAAAAACATAGAAAAAAATTATGGGAGAGATGGGCATTGGTGCCTCAGCTCCATGTACAGAATCATGTAATAAATAAATAAATAAATCTCCATATCTATTTCATCTCAGTAATGAATAATCTTTAATGACTAGAAGTGTGCAAATGCCTGATTAGATCTATGTGGGGATTAGTTCATTAATGCCAGGGCTAACAGACTTAACTCTGTTCTGAAAAAGCTAGTTTGCTAATAATGAGAGATCCTTAGAAACTACGAAAACACTACAAACAGGAGCTGCATTCTTCCAAGGCATCCTGATGAAAATTGTACAGAGAATTTTATAGCCAATATCCATGTTATTGAGACATAAATGCATATGATAAATGAAAGAGGAATGATAACTCAAACTATATTATAACAATAGATGTATGTTTATCAAATTGAAGATTTTAAGTATAATAAAAAATAAATTTTAATTTGATTTTTGAATATTTAGTATGAAAGTTCATTTGGGAAGAAGGCACTGACAATGCCTTAATCAAAGTACTGTGCTCCCCTCTATCTAGGAAAGGGATCCATTTCCTCACCATGGAACTTCGGAGAGAAGGAGCAGAAAAGACACAGGGATCAACACATAGTCTAATCAGCCAAACCAAATTTAATCAAACTTTTGTATTATTTAAAAAAATGAATTATACTTTAAAATATTCTATGCATATACTCATGATAGATAAAATCAGAAATACCTTTTACTGACCATCTCCTAAACATGGCAGCAGAAGTTTTCCAGGTTTTAGCTTTAATTTGTCTTTGAATCCGAAATATAAACACTAAAATATAAATACTGAGGCTGAAAAAACACACACAAAGAAATTCATAAAGAAGCCACAAATTCCCGACTCTGTGTCCTATCTAATTATTTTACCAATAGCATAAGAACATGTGAATACCAAGGATCACTTAACAGCAGCTGAAAGCAAATTTTGGTGGCCCATCAATGGCAAAAAATCCTGCAACCATGAATCTTTTTACTTCTATGATTAGATTCTAGATCCAAGCTTCACTTGATTCTTATTGTGATGGAGGGCAGGTTTCTTAGCCTCTCAAAGACTGTTTCCTTTTCTATAAAATGGTGATAACAATAGTGCACTGGATTTTTGTAGGAATTAACAGAGATAATCTATGCAAAATTCTCAGTAGAGAACCTGATTTAGAAAGCTCCTGCAAAACATTAATAAAAGGCTTTATATGTCTGTTAATAATACTGACTTTAAAAATAAAACAGTTCACTTCACCCTCATAAATCAGAATCTCATTTTTTTTTAATGTAATAACAGTAAAACCTTAAATTTCAGCAAGTTACAAAATAAAACTGGGCCAGCACCTGATAAAAATTATCCCTTTTCAAGTACAGATTGTTAAAGGAAAAATAAGCACGGAATCAAATAGGAAGAGGAGATTTCTCTATATCTGTCCATCACATTTTTACCTCCATGCAATCTGAACTGTCTTTGAGAAAGCAATGTTTGTCATCATAGAACAACATTTGAGGGGAATTAGGAAAACTGGATTACTATATAGTTATCATGCCAGATCTACTCCTGTCAACAGGCCACTTTTGCTGCTTCTTAATATGAACAAAAGACGGTTTGTAATGGATAATAAAAATGTAACTTGGCAGTAAAACCTTATTCTAGCTTCAATGATGATTGTAGAAGCTTCTAATACCTTACTACCCAGAGTAACTAAAAAGTAATTTGTGACTAATATTTCTGAATGACAACTACTCATATGGTCTTAGAGGGACAGTGAGTATGTGGAATTTTTAGGTCAAGGAACCTTACAAAGAAATTCTGGACTAGGGGACACAAACTGGGGTTCTAAACAGAGCATCTCTGAGTGCTGTTCAGTGAAAGAAGCACAGCAGAGGCTAGGAGGAGTCATTCCAAACCAGCTACCACATGCAGATAGCTTAATCTTTTTTTTTTAATAAGTTTTATCTATCTTTATTTCTTTTAAATATATTTTATTGATTTTTTTTACAGAGAGGAAGGGAGAGGGATAGAGAGTTAGAAACATCGATGAGAGAGAAACATCGATCAGCTGCCTCCTGCACACCCCCTACTGGGGATGTGCCCGCAACCATGATACAAGCCCTTGACCGGAATCGAACCTGGGACCCTTCAGTCTGCAGGCCGACACTCTATTCACCGAGCCAAACCGGGTAGGGCTTATTTATCTTTATTGATTTCAGAGAGGAAGGGAGAGAGAGATAGAAACATCAGTGATGGGAGAATCATTGCTTGGCCTCCTCCTGCACACCCCCCACTGGGGATCAGGTCCAGTGACCCAGGCATGTGCCCCAACCAGGAATCAAACTGTGACCTCCTGGTTCAAAGGTGAATGCTCAACCACTGAGCCACAGTGGCTAGGCAGATAGTTTAATCTTATGTTCATTTTAGAAAGATCTAATACAGCTTACACAACAGAATTCCAAAATCAAACAAGGTATCTAATTTAGTCATAAAGCCAAGAAGACTCCTTGAAAGACCTTGTATTATCTTGTATTAGGTTAACATGATTACCAAAAGAGTACCTGTTCATATTCTATTGGACCATATTTCTCATCTTTTCCTCCAACTCTCCTTCCCTCCTTGCCAACATTGCCCATGAAAAGCATATTTCCTCTGGCTCTGACCCCAATGGAGATAAAGAAGAACACAGTTTTCATGGAGGGTTCCTTATACAACCATCCACATCCATTTTAAATCGAAGTTTAGCAAATACTAATTTATTTATTTTTAGCATGTCTTTCTTTTTTCTTTAAATCTTTATTGTTGAAAGTATTACATATGTCCCCAATTTTTCCCCATTGATCCCTTCTAGCGTGCCCCCCCCCCCACCGCCCACCCCAGTCCCTCACTACCCCATTGTCTGTGGCCATGGGTTAGGCATATATGATACATGATCTTTGGTTGATCTATTCCCACCCCGTCCCCACACACCTCCCCTACCTTCCCTCTGAGATTCCACAGACTGTTCCATCCTTCTATATCTCTGGATCTATTTTGTGCATCAGTTTATTTTGTTCATTAGATTCCACATATGAATGAGCTCATGTGATACTTGTCTTTCTTTCCTTCCTCCCTTCCTTCCATTTACTGAATGTCTGCTGTGTCCATGACAATATTCTGGTGCTAGTAAAGATAAATAAGACTCCATTAACAAGTTCACAATCCAGATTGGGAGACATTCATTTCAAAGTCACATGGTTGGTGGTACAATAGATTATATAGTGTAAGATGGTGAAAATACAAAGGATGAAGGAGGCAATAACTCGCTATGCAGAAGGATGAAAGAGGCAGTTAAGAGTACACAGAGTCTTGAAAGAATGAAACATCTTTAACACTATGCTGAATTATTGCTCCCTTTGAAAACAGCAGAACTGACTTAGATGTGTCCAACATTAGATTCTGTCTAGAACTGTAGTCTATGTTTAGCATGCACATCACAGAGAGAAACAATCCTTAACAGCCTGAGTAGGACAGCATTAGGAGGAAATACTCTTCATCTATAGCTTCCCATTATAGAAAATGAGCTTATATGCACTCAGGTAACTACTCCAAAAGATAATGGTATTATACTCACTATTACCTAAACACAGACTGGGTATTAAAGGGGAAAAAAATCCTTACTAACCCAGAGAACTGTATATTGTACTTTTCCCATTTTTCTAATGCTCTCTATACTCTAACTTTACTCCATAAGGAAATATAATTGAAATAACAAGTAAGCTTATTATAACAGAAGCCTATCATAACAGAAGTCTATTCCTACAAACTCACAATAGACAAAGACTAAGTGATAGTCATATGAAGAGTTGGTGTAGTTTGTAAAAATAAGTTACATATGTTGAGATGAAAGACTTAACAAAATCCTATTGTTTCTAACAGTAAAAGAAGATGCTGAGTTCAAGATTTAGTGAGATGAAAGCATCAAATTCTGTACTTGTGCATTTTTTTCCAAATATGACTACCAAAAATACTAGTCATATTTGGAAATGTGTGTGTAATGAACTGCATATCATACGCATAAAATAGGGAAAATATTAAAAGGAAATAATTATGTTGCCTGTCAGAACTGAAATGTAAAATTCAAAGCTTTGCATTAAACTTTTATGAGAGCTTCTGTCTTAAAGAAGAGACATTTTAAAGGATTCGTTGTAAAAATATATTGCTCTGGTTATATCATAGTTATGGCATGTTTGTGAGTATGGATTAATTTTTAAATTAAATGGACCTTGGAAATTAGCAGTATAATTCCACTGTCCTCATCACCACTCAACACCTGTTGACAACAAAAACAAATAATTGCATTTTTACATTTTATTGGAAATCGTATGTTGTGTACCCTCAAAAAGTATATTTTGATAAAACTTTCTAAAACTATAAGACTTCATTCAATAAGTAGATTCACTAATAAATGTTTATAATTATCTAAAAATTTTTTGAAAATCTAAAAAATAACAGTGAAGTAGTGAATTATGTATATGTGATCACTGAATAAAAATGAAATCCCACAGTACCTTCCAAGTGTATATAATGATTCCTGCTATTCTAAGCAGTTTCTATTTTCCCGAAGCCGTGCTTTATAGCATTGTTACTATTATGTAGCTGCCTAGATCAAACTTCACTGATACTTCCCTAATCTTCATGATAAAGTTCAAATTCCTTAGATTTTTATTATTAAGATTATTAAGACTACTCACATTTTAAGTCCAATCAAAAGTCAGAGCTTTCCATCCCACCATCTCTTTTTAACTCCTTGTATCCCAGTACCTGAAAATACTATGTTTGAACATCAGTAATCTCAGCCTAGTATATCCTTGATCTCCTTCCACCACTGAAATCTTTTGTCCCCATTTAAAAAAATACGTGTTGTTGTACCCCCAAGTTTGGCTTCCACTAAGTATGTTGTCAATCTGCCTGTGTCCCTCGAAAGACTGTGTATTCCCTAAAGACCAAAATTATTAGCTTCTTTGTCATCCACTGACAAGCATTGTGCTTTGCACCTAGTAGGTGCTTAATAAAATCTGTTTAAAAGAATTCAGTGAGAATGTATTACCTACTTAATCTTGTTAATCTAGCCAGATTCCCTGTTCAGCTACTTATTTTGCTTTCATTTGTTCAATCAACTTCTCAAAATACTCCTAATGATAGCAAAGGCCAGACAGAAAAATAATATTCATAATGATTTATTTCTAGAAATAATTCTGAAATATGATTCACATCATTAAAGTTTTTAAACATCTGATAAAATCCTCTAAGAGCTTCTCATTATTAATATTAATTTTTGTAGCATTGGCTATTTTATATAATATATTTAAAGAAGAAAAAAAGCAAGTAATCTAATAATAAACAATTGAACTGTAAGAAGATTGTGAATAGGAGTTAGGTTCTCTGAGTAGCAAGCACTGTTTAAATATTGTTCATTAAGCTATAAATAAACAGATGTTAATGTAAAGGCTTCCACTTGTTTTCCACAAAGCTCTTAAAGCAATTTTCAAAGAGCACACACACAAGTGATATAGCGGCTAAAACTGAAATGCTAATACAATATTACGCATCAGTCTCTAATTTCAACATAGCCATAGTTAGGGGATAAAGAATCAATAGGCAGGCTTTATTGACTATCTTCAATATGTATATGTATGGCAAATAAATGTCTAAAAAGAAAAGGTCATACTTTGGTAACTCAAAGATTGTCTTAATGAGCCATGGTTTTCCCAGAAAAGGAGTGTGTATCTAATCCTAATATATAAAAAGCCATGGGTCGTCATGACCTAAACAACCAGACAGATGACCAAACAGCAGGCTGTGTGGGGCGACCAGGCCAGCAGAGGGGTTAGTGATGGACAACAAAACAACTCAACAGCAGGCTGCATGTGGTGACCAGGCCAGCAGAGGGAGCAGTAAGGGGCAGTTAGGGGTGACCAGGCTGGCAGAGGGGAGGAGTTGGGGGTGACCAGGCCATCAGGAGTGGCAGTTAGGGGTGATCAAGCCTAAACTGGCAGTTGGACATCCCCTGAGGGATCCCGGATTGGAGAGGGTGGAGGCTGGGCTGAGGGGACCCCCCAATGCATGAATTTCATGCACCAGGCTTCTAGTACATCTATAATATACTAGAGGCCCAGTGCATGAATTCGTGCATAGGTGGGCCAGGCCTGTTGGGAGGAGGAGATGGCGGGAGGTTGGCCGGCCAGTCTGTCCCAATTGGGACCTGATCAGGGCTAGGTCAGCTGGGGGGAGGGGCTGTGGGCTGATTGGGGTGGTGGGGGCCCATCGGGGGCAGGGCTGGCTGGGGGGAGGGGCCGCAGGCAGTTGGCCAGTCGGCCCTGCCTGTGATGGTGGAGGGGACCAATCTGGGGGATGGGGTGAGGGGCTGCAGGAGGTTGGCCGGCTGGCCCCGCCTCCTATTGGGGTGGGGGGGGGGGCAATCAGGGGCAGGCTGACCAGGGGGAGGGGCTGCAGGAGGTTGGCCTGCTGGCCCCACCCCTTATTGGGGTAGGGGTTGATCAAGGGCGGGCCCAGCCAGGGGGCAGGACTGTGGGCTGATAGGGGTGGTGCTGGCCAATCAGGGGCAGGGCCGGCAGGGAGGAAAGGCCACGGGGGGTTGGCCGGCCGGCCCCACTCCCGATCAGGCCAGTTTGCTGGCCACAGTGGGCATCATAGTGACTGGTCATAATGGTCATTACCACATTCTGGTCGCTGGCTTTATATATATATATATATATATATATATATATATATATATATATATATATATATATATATATATATTTGGAGATAAATATGATATAGACAATCACAGCAATAACTGAGCATATCCACCCTGTAAGATACTGAAATACAATGCTATAAGCTCTTGGCAATGTGGATAATAAAGAAATGTATTTTTGTAAGACTCATGTTTCTTTGAAACTTTTTTTGTGTAGTTTACAATGGGGGTTGGGGAGGAACTGGTTGTTGGTAGAGGGAGAAGGATGATAGAAAAATATATAAACATATTGTCATCCTAAGGAATATTCATTTATCCCAGTTTCACATGTAATCTTCAAAACACACAAAATCAAAGTCTTAAATCAAAGTCTTGTCCATTTCCACCAGCACCACCCTGGCTTGGGATCTCATCACTCCAGCCCAGTATTGCTGCAAGAGCAATTTAACGGGCTTCTTTGCTTACAGTCTTCCTTGCTCCCAATCCACCTGCAGGATTCATTCCAGATGCTGCTAGAATAATCTTTCTAAAGTCCTTTTCATTGTGTCTTTCCTCTGCTGAGGAGCCTCTGGTGGGTCGTTTTCACTCCTTGAATAAAATGTACTCTTCTCAGGCTGGATATCAGCGCCCTCCATTAATCTTTCCCTCCTCTCCCAATAAGGAAGACCCTCTCTTCCAGTCTCTAAAATCAAGCTGAGTTCACGTTGTTACTACTCACTCCACTCTTTCTGCTCGAATGTCCACACTTTCCTGTTTAAAATTTGGATTATTCCATCCAGCGGAGTCTGCAATTAGCCATCCTAGAGTTATTCTATCATTCCTAAGAATCCCAGAGGAAATGTTTATTTCCAATGCCCATTACTGGTCTCTACTGGTTTCCTAAAATATGCCTCCCTCCTCTCTACCTAGTCCTTCAGTCAAACTGGGAGCTCCCCAGGCCAGGTGAATGATCTATTTTTGATACCCTACCTAATATCTGGGTGCTTAGCACAGACCTATTGAGGAATAAATGATTTCTGTTTTGCCATTTCTATTCCACTTGGATCAACTTCCTTTACAAGAAAAATGTTAACTTAGACTAGCCATAAAAATAAAGACAACAATGTTCTAAAAACAAAAACAGCCTGGCCAGTGTCACTCAGTGGTTGAGCTCCGACCTATGAACCAGGAGATCACAGTTCCATTCTGATCAGGGCACATGCAGGAAGTAGCCAATCAATGATTCTCTCTCACCATTGATGTTTCAACTCTCTCTCCTTCTCCCTTACTCTCAGAAATCAATAAAAATATATTAATAAAACAATGATTTAAAAACCAAAACAGACCGGCTGGTGAGGCTCAGTGGTTGAGCGTCGACCTATGAACCAGGAGTTCGATTCCAGGTCTGGGCACATGCCCGGGTTGCAGGCTTGATCCCCTATAACAGATGTGCAGGAGGCAGTGGATCAATGATTCTTTAATCATTGATGTTCCCATCTCTCTCTCCCTCTTCCTTCTTCCCTGAAATGATTTAAAAAAGAAAGAAAGAAAGAAAAACCAAAACAATAAAACTCATAGATAAAAATCATCATTTCTATGTATTTCTCGACTAAGGCCTCTCTGTACAAGTGCCAAGCAGCAGAGACTCAGTTAGTAACAAAACCCAGATTAGGACAGGGAATTCTAGGAAGCATAAAAGTATTCAAGCAGTTGCAGATACAACATCTATTAAGAACACCCTGACAATCAGAAGCAGAATATTAGAAAGCTTTTATTTTGAAATTCCTTGGCCTTGACTACTATGCTCCAGGGATCATCTGGCCATACAGTGCCTGGATTATTTGTTAATTAACTCACTCACTGCCTGAGCCAATACCCGTTATACTATAAAGCATATATATAAAATAATGTGTGCCTGCTGTTGACTGCCTTGCCACACAATGAACACTCCTAAGCATTTACTCATAAAAGGTATACAATGAATCTATAAATTATATTGTGTCATTATCATGATTTTGGAGATGATGAAACTGAGACTTAGAAGAGGTTAAATAACTCTCCAAAGGACACACAGCTAGGACACGGTGGAGAGAAGGTGCCAACCAGGTGTATACTATGAGAAAGTCCTTAAACTCTGTACCTAGTCTTATATAAAATATATTTCATATCTGAATCCTGAACTGGTAGTCAACCTACTCTAAACTTCTTTAACACATTCTGTGCAGTTCTGTTCAGAACATAACCCTTTGCAGTGCAGTGCTATATTAATCTGTAAATATGCCATCATCCCTAATAGGTAGGCAGCACACTTTTTGGAGGGCAAAGGACTTTTTCCTGGTTATCAGCTGTTTGGATTACAGTACACAAAGAAAGACTAAATATATGGCAGGGATATATGGTTTTGTATTTACACAGGCACGCAGAAGTGTGACATTCAGGTCTTTTAACCCTCTATCTATACATTGGACCTTCAAAAACTACACCCAGCATTTCTATTCCTTTCCCATTATCCCTAACACTCTAATGCCTGGTATTGCTTGTCAGACCATTTAAGCATCCTTTGAAAAAAGTTAAACACATATCAGTTTGGATTTTAGTCTAGCTATCATATGGTGGTGGGAAGGTACACCATGTACTCAATGTGGTCTGGGGGGAGCAATACATAGCACAAGAAAATGCCCGGTTTCTTGTCCTGAGATTTATAAATACAGCCCAAAGCCTTGCTCTTCACTTTTACCATTGACAGTTGATGTGCACATGGTTTCCATGTCTTATTTACAATGACATTTTCCTTCCATATGTATAAAACTGTCTTCTGCCTTTCAAGTTCATTTCCAGGATCGTTGGGGCTTAGGACCTCCATTCTATTTTTCATATGGAATTGACATAGTCAGCTGCTGGCTTCTATGTTATATACATGCAAATCTCTTCAATTGGACTTGTCCCTGGGGATTTACTTAAGCAACACCATGTACATTACAACCAAATGTGTAGTCAAGGCTCCTCTGGGAGTATGATCAGCCCAGGATGTGGCTTTCTGGGAACACCAAGGGCAGGTGTTAGCGGTGAGCCAATAAATCTAGATCCTGGAGGCATCACCCTGTCTGTGTCCATCTTTCTACAAACAAAGCCCGCTAATGTCTGCAATCCAAAAAGGAAGTCTGTTAGCTGAAAAGTTCCCCATTTGATCTTTGCATCTGCCTTGCCACCACAGAGTCACTTCATTTCAATTGTCCCAAATCGTACCTCCACTCACTAGTGGGCTTGTGAGATTAAGGAATTAATAGGACTACTGTAGACTGAAGAGCCTTCCAATATTATTGGCTACCTTGTGTTATCAAGCTGCTCCCAAATCCTTACTTAAGATGCCTAGGGGAGAAGTTCTGTTTTGTTTTGTTTGTTCCCTCTTCACTTTGGGAAGTGTTTATGGTAAATAAAATGAAATGTTCCTGCTTTGGGGGCAACAGTAAGACTTACCCTTCTGGTATCTGTTTACCAAGGTTGCTGGAAGTGTTAAACATAGAAAACGAACCAAATTAAACAAAACCAATAAACCAACAAACAAAACACTGAAGTGTCATTTGAAGCAAAATTTATAAGATGCCAACCTATATTTATTAACATCTTACCTTACATGTGTCATTGATTTATAAACAACCCTTTAGGTTCAATAAATCCCTATGGGAGAAACTGATTGTAGCCATCAAACCTATCAGGGAAATTGGAGCTAGGGATAAACTATGTTATCTACAACCTCAAAGGGCAAAGACTCAGACCACAGAAAGATTATGTGCCAGTGACTTTCACTCCCAGAACAATACATATTAATAGGATCAACCTAAATAAAGAATCCTGTGCTGGTTTCTTCTCCCCAGATACTCCTGGCCCACAATCTAGTTTTGCTAATTTGTTTACCCTTTTTAACTCTAAATAAGTGTCTTATCTGTCTGGACTCAACAGTCTGATCTTTCTTTACAACCCCTCTCCCTCATAAAAGGCAGTATTGTACACACACACACACACACACACACACACCAATTATAGACAAGTTATTCTTTAGGATTTGTTTTCATCTGGTTCTCCAAACTTAACGTTCCTCTGAGAAGATTGGGAAGCTTCAGGCACAATATCAAGCTATATAGACCATGCCATATTGAAACTGAGCAGAAACAATATAAGACCATTTGCCATTTCTGCAGGATGTGCCCTTATGTTTGTGGGTTGTGATTCTATGAGAATGGACACATGGGTAAAGACAAAGCCAGCAGTGCTATGACATCTGGATGCCACTCCAAGAGCCAGGACAGTCCTTGCATGCCAGACAGCAATATCAATCAGAGTAAGAGAAAAACATGTTTTGGACCTCTTTCATTAAACCTGTAGCTTCATATAGTACATATTACCCCAACTGAGGCACAGTAACCAGCCTAAGGTCATTTGACTAGGAACCCAACTCAACTTCTATTGTCTACACTGAGTGGCCAGATTATTATGATCTCTGAAAGCATAATAATCTGGCCACTCAGTGTATATACTATATAATAAAAGGCTAATATGCAAATTGTCCCCTCAACCAGGAGTTTGACCAGCAGGCAGGCCGGCCAACCGTCCATGTTCCCTCCCCGTGACCAGGCTGGCCGGACCCTACCAATGCACAAATTCATGCACTAGGCCTCTAATACACACACACACACACACACACACACACACACACACACACACACTGAGTGGCCAGATTATTATGCGTTCAGAGATCATAATAATCTGGCCACTCAGTGTACATAAAATACTAATTTACTGCATCAGTTTAAATCTCTCTCTCTGGGTGACACTTTCTATGGTATTCTTGTCATCAGTTCAATATTAAATCACATATTCTTTTGTACTGTTTCACGTCTCATATCTGCCACATCAGTAAGATATAAAGCAAAGACTATGTTATGATTATGTCCATCACCTTTGTCCCCTGGAAAACCCACCATAGCCCAGCAATCCCTGGAAAAATCTCTCCATCTCTATCTCTCTGTCTCTCTAGCTCTTTCTCTGTCTCTCTCCTTTATTTAATACTATTATTTTATAGAGTCTCCATTTCTATATTTTAAATAAAATTTGCTATAGCCCAACCAACATGGTTCAGTGGTTGAGTATTGACCTATAAACCAGAAGGTAATGGTTCAATTCCTGGTGGGGCACATGCCAGGGTTGCGTGCTTGATCTCCAGTGAGAGGCCATGCAGGAGGCAGCCAATCAATGATTCTCTCTCATCACTGTTGTTTCTCTCTCTCTCTCTCTCTCTCTCTCTCTCTCTCTCTCTCTCTCTCTCTCTCTTCCCCTCCCTTCCTCTCTGAATTCAATAAAAATATATATTTTTAAATTGCTATAAATGTACTAATGATTGAGAAATGTATAACTACACCTTTATAGCACTACATTTTTCATGGTACATCACAATTTCAAATATATCAGCTATTCAATATTTAAAAATTACCTAAATTTTAATGTCACGTTAGCCAATTGCTGGTATAGATCTACATAAATTTAGAAAAGGTTCTCAAGGCTCTCTGTGGAGTGGATTACAAATATAGGTATATTTTAAGTGGAAAAAAATCCAGTTTCCAAATATAAGCTCTGAGTTTTGTTTGTTTACTACCAAAGTCTCCATCAAAGCTCTCTTTGTCTTTGTATTCTTAGTCTGAGAAAGTCAACAATGCTCATTGGGTTGCAGATTAGTTAAAAAGAAATTTTAATGAGAATAAGAGAGATAAATATCTTTAATTTTCTACCTCATTTTGTCTTCACAAAATATAGGCAAGCTGTTTTTTGCTTTTATTTACTGTTTGTTCCAGCTAGGTAGTAAATTACAGCATACTTTAGCAAGAGAGCTATTTGAGATATTTAGACTGCCAGCCTACTTTAAACCACACATTCTCAGAGCTTCATTCCCTAGAAGCACACCTTAATTTGCTTCAGGGAGACTACACCTTTGAAGATATTGTTTTCATATAACATTACACAAAACACCAAACTTCCAAATCATTTATTCGGATGCCTGAAATTCTTGTTCATCCTTCCTCTACAGTCCTCCATGGCCCAGCTCAAATATCACCTCCTCTTAACAGCCTGACACTCTATTTCCTGTGATGCCAATACATTTAACTTATACCTTTATTATGGCTCCTCCAACAATTTGGCTGGAAACATTGGCATGTATGGATCTATCAATAATTCTTACCCACTGCCACCCCTCCCCATGTTCCATGTTCACACAGTAGACTTTGGACTTTCTAAAGGCAGTGCTTATATATAATTCGTTGCATGTAATTTGTCCTTATTAAAGCTTGGCATGGTGTGATCAATAAGTATTAGTTAAATTAAATTTGGGAAAACAACTTGTGTCCCATTCTGAATCAGTCTGATTATATATCTCATCTAAGGATTCTGTATTTGATAATCCAGTGATATACATAAGAGTAGAGCTTTCTTTATAGCCTACTAAAAGCACATTTTGGTGAAAGAACATTGAACTTCACAGGACCCCCGTGGTACATTAAACAGATTAGAAAAATGATGTGTGACTATCTCTTCTCCAGCCATTATTAGCATCACAATATCACTAACATCATCCGTTTGAGAAAAGAAGTTTAATACATCTTAATTTCAGGAATAAAACTCCCTGTGTTCTAGGGTAAATGCTTTAAAAAAAAAATCTGCCCAAAATTATTCTCAAAGCCAACACTGGCCATCTTTTTCTTCATTCCAAATCCTTAACAGCCAGAATCATAGCATATACTTTTATCCTTCTCAGATAATTCCCCAGAGATGGCTTTCATAAAGTGTACATAAGGTTTGAAGACTTTAAGCCTGTGTTTTGTGTATACAATGAAAAAAAAAACAAAAACTGAAGGTGGATTTTTCAATTGAATTGGATTTTTTACTCCTTACTGATAGGACTTCAGCTAATTTTCACCTATCTTTCATTTACCATGCCATCTGCATAAAACTGTATGTCTTCCATCTTAATTTGCTTTACTTTTTTATGTATAGATAGAATCTTTAAATATTTATCATCTTAGTTGTTGAAGTTTAAAAGTGCCTAAGGACTCATATAGCCAAATCTTATATTTCCACTACATTTTATACATAAATGCGTTCTTTCTGACAATGAACCTCTCCTCCCAATCTGGCTTAAAATAGACACGAATTTATTAAAGGTATAAATCATGTGTTGTATAGAATTTGACTCCATGGTTAACATAAATGCTCATGACAAATGTTATGTTAGCATACTAATTACAAATGTGTTTAGACTTGCATTAAAAATATTAGTACCTTGAGTTCATGATAGTTAAAATACCACTTGCTTTATAAAAATATCAACAGATTTTCCTGGATTCAGTATAGCATTACAATATTAAAGCTAGTTATTTCTTGTTAAATAGAAAAAAACAAACAAAAAACCTAAAGACTCATATTATGCCCAAAACACTTAGTGGTAGAAGTTTCTAACACAGAAGTCTAGAGATACTAGTACTTCTAATCTTAACTTCCTCACTAGCAGCTTTCTAATATCTGCATCTGCGATGACCTGAGTGTTACCAGCTGAGTTTTTTTTGTAATTGCTGGAACAGGGAAAACTGTTCCTTGTCAATACCATTTTATGATGAAACCAAACTAGTTCCTCATTAGTTTCAAGAGCAGAATAGATTGGTGATTATACAGCTCTTTTATAGAAACATAAAATTGTAAAAAAAAAAAAAAAAGTAAAAACTCCATAAAAGAAACACTTTGCAGGATTTTCTTGAGACATAAAGAGCAAACTAGTAGGAATTTGATAGTAATGTTTGAAGTTATTATTGGTACAGTCTGCCAAGAAACTTCTGTGCCCAGTATGGCTTCTGGTCCTGGTTCCTATTCACACCCAGTGCTCAGACTCAGAGCTGCTGGGTCTGCTCCACAAGTTGTTCAGTCTGCCTTATCGCTCTCCATCTGCTATCTGCTATGCCATCTCTCCCCAACTATGCTTTCTACTAATGGAACTTCCCCAGTCACTTCCTTTTTGCTTTCTTCAGGCACAGATCACAGAGTGAATTTCACAAATGTTAAAATGTCACCTTCTATCCACTTAAGCAATCTCCTAACTTCTTTTCTTTCACTCTTCATGTTTAAGATTAGTATTATGATAATGATACAGAGCATAATAATAGTAAAGATAAAAATGAACTCTTTAACCCTAATTATATATTTCACCTCTGCCTCTTACTTTGCGTAAGGAAAAATAAATCTCAAAGGAAGCTAAAAAAGGTACCATTTAATGTATGACATGTGACCAAGGAAAGTATTAATTATTCTTTTATCAGTTATGTGACTCACATTATTATTATTATTATTATTTTTGCTTATTTTTCTACCACAAGTGCTTCCCTTCCCCAAAAGAATTCTTCATGCTACAATGAAGGACTATAGTAAAACTGTCACAGCATTCTCGCCTGCAGCCTTTACTCAAGGTGCACTGGAATAAGGAATATTTATATGTATTAGCAAGCCTGCAATCCAGCATAGCTAAGAAGAAAAAGCATCCCTGACGTTCTCACATATTGATCAAATCCTAAGCCTGAGGATTTGATCCCAAAACTGTTTCCATAGGCAGCCTGGAATTTCTGAGGACACGCAATCTTAGTTCACAGATGTTCATCTCTCTGGTGTGAGCCAGGGCACCTGTGTGTGACAGACAGACTGTCTGTCAGTCCACAGGAGGTGCACTGCCTTTGTCCACCTCAAACTTACACTATAACAGAGACCAGAAGAAAACAAAAATATTGAGAATTCAACAACAAGGCAATTAATTGATTGTTCCTTTTCTTAAAACAGTAACCAACACAGAGATGGGGACCATCATTCAGAATGCCTAAGGGCCACTTTCCTGCAGTTCTCCTGAATAACAAACAAGTGTTTTAATCAGCTGCCTAGTTAACCCAACAGCTACATGGATTGGCAGGGTGTCTAGAGACAGGGAGCAAAGGGAAAGACTAAAGCAATTATCAGGTGTTAAGAAAAATAATCAGAAGCTGAAATGTTTGAGAGTCAGTCACTGGACTCTCAGTTAACAAGCCTCCCAGACAGGCTTATCCCTCACCTGTGGTCCCCATTGCTAATCCAAGCACTAATGTCAAGTTCTCATTTTATTGTAAATAGAAATACTCTTCATAGCCTGAGGTGATGAAATTTATGGAATAAATGAATAAGTCAAAACCTCATAAATGATAGATTTTCTTTTCTTCTGAAGAAACTCTGAGAAAAGGAAAAAAAATTGATATAAATACGTGTGAGTACTGCAGACCATCAAAGATATTAAAATTAGCTTTAGGGGTGTGTCTAGCTTGTTCACTGGCAGAATTAAAAATGTTAGGTCATTTTGGCAAAACCTTAGTTCCCCTTTTTTATCTAGGTAATGGTGCTGCCTGACATTCCAATCAATTCAGCATGGATTTAAGAGCACAGCCACTGTACCAAGGTGGTTAGGTTTAGTTGAAGGATTCTGTGCTGAGAGAAGATACACACTTCATGCTCAAAGGCTCGTATGCCATAATGACTCATTCTGGTGCCGCTAATAAGCAACAGTGTGACTTCTGGGCCTAAGATTTCTTATCCGTAAAATGAGTGAAATGGAATTAGATCTGTGATTTTCAAAATAATAATTTTCTCTCTAGCATGTCAAGTCTTTTGCTATGACTCTGTATGGGGAAGGGCAGGGTTCATTCAGGAGAAATACCTGGTAACAGTCCCCTTCCTGTTAGATTCCTCAGGAACCTCAAAAGAACCCTAGACAATCAGCCCAAAAGATCTCATGATGATCTAATATATCCCAATGAATCTCAGGGGTGCTATTCAGAACATACTTAAGAATATAAGTTTAAAAAAGGTTAAAAAAAAAAAAAGACACGATAATAACAAAAAAAAAACAAAAACACCTCCTCTATTTGTCTCCAAAGCCAGAAAATAAAATATCCACCTCTAGAGTGGAAAAGTTTTTAATCTTCAGACGGTGACTATTTCAACAGATGATATTACAGCAGAGAGAATATAGATTTTCATCCCTGAGAGATGGAAAGAAAAGCCGATGCCTGTGCTCTCTGGATATATTGCAACAGCAGGAGGCGGATTTCTGTTTGTTTGATGCTCCCAGGCAGGCAGTGAGTTCTCTGTAGTAAGTTCACAAATTAGTAACTGCTCTCTATGAAACTAGCAGGCCCAATTTTTTTCATAAGATCATCCAGGACTAGTTTGCAAAATCTCACGGACTGGATGATTACACCTTAAATTACATACTAGAGGCCCAGTGCACAAAATCGTGCATGGGTAGGGTCCCTAGGCCTGGCTGGTGATCAGGGTCAATCTGTGGGGTGACCAGTGGGGCAATTGGGGGGACCCCTACTGGCACCCACCTTGGCCAGCCTGGCACCGCCCACTTGCCAACACCGCCCCGGCCACCACCTACGCCAGTTGCCTCCCTCTGTGGGGCGACCAGCAGGGTGATCAGGGGGGCCCCCACTCATAGCCGCCTTGGCTGGCCTGGGGCCTGCAGGCAGATCCTGCATTGAGCATCTTCCCCCTGGTGGTCAGTGCGCATCATAGCGACCGGTAGTTCTGCCAGTTGATTTGCATTTTAGGCTTTTATTATATAGGATTATTGGAATAGATCACACAGAAATCCTCAGTAGAATTATTCATCTATTTAATTGCTAAATGCATTCTTTTTTTCCTGATCAAAATAATGGAAATAAAATCTTGACACTTCGAAAAAAATTTTTAATAAAGTTATCAGAATTTCTCAAAACTAGGATTGCAGAGAATTTAGACTTCACTATTTTTTTTTTTTTAGCTATGTTTCAACTAAATTCCATTAGAGCACTGCTAAAGTTATCCTGGTGTGAATAATGATTTTGCAAAAGAAAATTCATTGCATCTTATTAACAGTTTTACTCTCAAGGACCATCACATCACATAAAATGTTTTTAAAAATAAAACAACTATGAATTTGTATGTGTATTTTCTATCTATGTATCAATGAAGTGCACAAAAGATCTGTGTTTCTACTCACTCTGGCTGATCACAACCATCTATACATTCATTTTTCACTCATTGAATTGTTGTATGCACCCCTGTCTGTGTCTATTGCTATGCTAATGGCTAGTGGCATAAACATGAACAGAGCTTCATGCAGAGTTGAAGGCTCTCAAAGCCTTTATTTATTTACAGGTCAAATGTCAATATTATGAAATATTACAGTATGAAATGATAATGTGATAGTATAAAACTGTTCAGATCAAATAAAATGTCACATTTAAAGCATTTTCACATTTCCTAGCCAGTAGGAAGAACTACATAGTTTCTATTATAATAATTTTCATTAGTGCTAGCATCATTATTTAATAACAAATAAAAGCCTATTGGGAGAAGAGATGAAAACATATAACTATATGGTAATACATTGGGTTGAAAGTGAAGAAGTTTCTGCAACTGAGCCTGGGAGAGGTGGTAAAGGAAGTGATTGGACATTAAATCTTGCCTTAGGAGTAGCCATTCTCCAAGAGGAGAAATCTGAGAAGAAAATCAAAGCAAGCACAGGCTGCAGGGCACCAACACTAAGGCTGGGGAGTAGAGAGTGGGCTGTTTATATTTGTGACATTTTGTAAAGGTGAGGTTAGGGGAAAGATGAGACATGCACCAGCTATGTTGTGTGAAGGGCTTTGGATGCTTCATTGAGAAGTTTGGAATTGATTCCACAGGGAATAGATAGCCTGGAGAGCCCGCTACTCTTTCTCCTTGCCTTTGACCCCAGGGCTGAGTCCCAGCTTTGAAGCAGCTCACTGACTCTGGGATTTGACCACTGGCTGTGTCCCGGAATTGATTTTTTGGTGAAGCTCATTTCATCCTCTGATCCTCTGATTTCTACCATGTGCAGCCCAGACACCAGCTGTCACCTCCCAGAGGTCTGCTTTGGACGGTGATTCCTATAGAGTCATCCCCTGTTATCCACAGGGGATTGGTTCCAGGACCCCCATCATATACCAAAATCCGAGGATGCTCAGATCCCTGATATAAAATGGTATAGTACAAAACATTCACATTCTAAATTGATTTATTAAAATATATTCCTTTGCCTGACCAGTGTTGCTCAGTGTTTAAGCGTCGACCTATGAATCAGAAGGTTAGGGTTCAATTCCTGGCCAGTGCACCTGCCCAGTTACCTGCTTGATCCCCAGTGGGGCACATGCAGGAGGCAGCCAACCGATCAATGATTCTCTCTCATCATTGATGTTTCTATCTCTCTCTCCCTCTCTCTTCCTCTCTGAAATCAATAAAAATATATTTTTTAAAATAAAATATACTCCTTCTATTATGGTTTTAGAATTGCTAAGGTATATCTGCATTGATTTCATCTGAGGCACATATGGAACTGCTCATGCAATCAGGCCCACCATTTGGGAATAGATTTATCAGAATATGTCTGAGCTGTAGCTAAAGTGACCAGTGCCCAGCCAAGCCACAGAGGAAGCTAGAGCAAAGGAAAAAAAAAATCGATAATATTGACCTACTCTCTATTGAAAAGTTTTATAAGTTATTCATCATAAATTTCAGCATTAATTTTTATTTTTTGAATATTGCATTAAAATATCATTTATTTTGATTACTCCTTAAATTTGCACCTAAGGTGAGTGTCTCACTGGTCCCACCCTCACTCCAGCTCTGAAAGGGGCAGAGGTATCAAAAACACTGCACACTGGGGTCTGGCAGGCTGTGTGATGGGGGGCAGGGGGAGGGTTGTACACACTGTATCCCATAACCAAACAGCCATGGAGAAAGACTAGTGTTGCTGGAGAAAAGGGCCTAATGTTTCCAGTAACTTCATAGTTCTGCCCCATGTGGTCCTGTTTCCATATCCTTTCCTTAAAACATATAACACAGAACTCAAGGCATCTTCATTTTAAGTTTCATCAGCAAAACTAAAGTGGAATAAAATAATGAAAATGTTTGACTAATAAGACCCAAAACCTCTGTCCTAGACTTTTTTCTTTTACCTGTAGACAAAGGAACCGATGCAATCTCAGTATTACATGCACTTTAAAACTTAATGTTAATAATAATGTCAGTTTACCATTTTTACTATTAGAATCAGATTTTATTGGATTTTTAAAATTAGGTGGAAATTTAAGAGGTCATCCCTCAGGCTGCACTGTGTTGTAGGTATGGTGGTTGGCATCCCCAAACCCTCTCCAAGGTGGAGGAATGAATGGGAAGGATGATTCCTCAGCTACCAGCAGTGTTGGTGGCTGACAACTCAGAGCTGAGTCTCTGTCCAGGATCTGACCTTAGCTGGCAAAGATGCTTTGCCTAAGCTTATGCCCTAATTCTAGAGCACCCAATATCTAACTGGTCAATGCTAGGATCCAAATTCTTGGCCCCCTTACCTTCATCTGGGACAACTCTAAAGGGTCATTTTAACTCCAGGTAGATGCAGAGATAAAAACAGCTGATGCCCCTGTGACAACTTTGGGGAAGTTCAATTTTCCAGCTCTCCCCAATGCTGCTTTCCCCTCTACCAGGGAAGTGCTGCTCTCAAGATAAACTTCCCGAAAGCAAATATCCATCTCAGTAACCCAGCATGCAATACACTGCAATCCTTAAAAACATACCTGGTGGGGGGGGAGGGGCGGAAGATGAGTCAGAGCTATGAGTGAAAGCAAAGGCAGACATGATATTCTAGCTGGTGAAGAGAGTGGTTTTTACCAGTTGTCCATGTTCTACTTTATCTCAGTGTCACTGTGGTCATGGGTCAAATATCCCTTTAACATGGGCAGGTGTTCTGCTTGTCAGCTACATAAGCTGTCCCAAGTTTCTCATTAACCATCTCTGTTAATGAGATAGTATACACTGAAGCACTTTCTATTGATTTTAACTAAAAGGGCACGCCAGCGCTTCTCATTATTTTATAAGGTCAAAAGAGAAAATGACCACATCTCCATCAGTCAAGGAAATATCAGAAGTCTGTTGGTGGTGACGTGGTGGAGGTGATAGAATAGTCTGGGCAGAGAAAATAATGCTCAGGAAAAACCAATTCCCAGAAATACAATCAATTGCAACTGAAATAATTTAAGAACCAATAAAAAAATAAGCACATTTCTTCTATAAATTTGAAAATATTAACTGCTTAAAATTCCAATTACTGCTCTATGGAATAACCAAAACATTTTTACTTAATGAAATTTCTGGATGTAAATAGAAATGGTTTGTGTGTGTGTGTGTTTCTTCTGAATGTAGTGTTTCTGAGTAATTCTTTCAATATTAAGCAATGAGAAACTTATTACTCCATACTCAGAGATGTTAACTTTTCCTTTTATAAATAAGGGAGCTTAAAATGCTTTTTTAGCCCTTTCCCAAGTTTCTGTCCTGGTTAAGTAACATATTCTCTGATTTATTCATAATTACATGGTTAGGTACACATGATTCAGTCCCATTTGATAGGTATTATTAATCTACTAGAGGCCCGGTGCATGAAAATTCATGCACTGGAGGGGGGTCCCTCAGCCCAGCCTGCCCCCTCTCACAGTCCGGCAGCCCTCAGGGGTGGGAGGCAACCCAGCAAACAGGGGAAGGCGAGGCCAGCCCTGGTTACCTGAGCCTCAGGCAGCCCTGGGCGGCTGGGCAGCCACCATCGTGGCTTGCCTGTGCCTCGGGCCGGCCCTGGGCGGCTGGGGGGCTGAGGAGACTGGGTGCCACCATCCTGTGGCTGTGGGTGCCGCCACCTTTGAGGGTGTGGCAGTCAATTAGCATATTCCCTCCTTACTGGCTGCAGGTGCAGCCATTTTGTGAGGGTGTGATGGTCAATTAGCATATTCCCTATTTATTATATAGGACTAGAGGCCTGGTGCACAACATTCGTGTACTGGGGGGCATCCCTCAGCCTAGCCTGTGCCCTCTCACAGTCTGGGACCCCTTGGGGGATGTCCGCCTGCCAGCTTAGAACATGACATTTAGCTAAAGACCCAGCAAGACCACGGGGAGCAGGCTTAAGCCGGCAGTCAGACATCCCCTGAGGGGTCCTTAGCACTGCTGTGGAGGCGTGAGAGGCTCCCGCAACTGCCTCTGTGCTAGCCAGCTGTGAGCCCGGCTTCTGACTGAGCAGCGCTCCCCTTATGGAAGCGCACTGACCACCAGGGGTCAGCTCCTGCATTGAGCATCTGCCCCCAGTGGTCAGTGCACATCATAGCGACCAGTCTTTCAGCTGTTCAGTCGATTTGCATATTAGGGTTTTATTATATAGGATGTCCCAGAAACCTACAAGGCATGCATTATCTCATCAAATCCTTACCAGAACCTTAAGAGGCAGATACTACTGTACTACAGGTTGCTTTAAAGATGAGAAACCTGAGGCTCTTAAAGAGGTTAAGTAATTTGCCCCCTACCAATCAGCTAATAAATGGGTGCTGGGTAGATCTGACCACCATGTCTGTGCTTCTAACCAGCGCCTGGTACTGACTTCCAACAATAAGATAAAACACATCCCGAGCAACCAACATTGCCTTTTTAGAACAATTTCTATGGAAAACAGTCTTTAATTAAATCTCTACTCTGCATTTTAAGGCCTTCATTTAATTTGTGGGAGCATATTGTCTCTTATGTTGCTAACTAGATCCTTCAAGTTAAGGGCAGACAGCTTTTTACTGAGAATGCCTTTGAGGATTCTTTTTAAAAAAAAACTCTGCTATACTTAGGATAGTTAATCCAGTGCAGGGATATTTTCCTACTGTAAAATATGTTTTAAATACCAGTTCATTACTGGCTTAAATATGAATAATCTGCCAGCTAAATCTGCCTGTCTTTTGTTCCGAGGAAATGTTGGTACCCATTCACTCATCTTCAAAACTTTTTATATTAAATTTAAGTTAAAATATTATTAGACACAGAAAAAAAAAACATAAAAGGAAATACACCCTATATTACCATAATAGGTTGTAGATGATTTTTTTATCTGAATATTTTCTTATTTTATCTCTTAAAATTAATACTAACCACAATTTTAAACATATACCATATCCCTCCAGTGGTAAAGAAACTATCCAGAAAGTAATTATGTGGCTGTTTAATCTGTGTTTGATTTGGAAAAAGAGGCAAATTAATTTTAAAGGCAAACTATACATTTAGAGTTTAAAGACAGAAAATCTCACTTGTGAACACAGCATATCATTAAGATCATTTCTCTAAATGAAACAACGCAAGGACTGAATTTTACGGTGATTTTATTTTGAGGGTGTTACTTAGAATTCTTTTTTAATTTAAAGGAAAATAATCTTGGTCTTTTTCGAGGCAGAATGACTCTGAGGAAGAAGCATCAATCTGATTGAACAAATGTGCGTTTATTGCTTCCTCTGCCCAGGCAAAGCGGTTATGGGAAATGGGGACAGCACAAAGGTCTCCTCTTTTGGAAGAGTGATAAGGTGGATATTTCAGCAGAGATTTTCATTTCTGATTATATTTAACTTTATTAATAACAAAGAGACTCAAAAATTCTATTAAAATGTAATGTTGAAAACTGCAACTATAATGTAACTGCACCAAAGTCGGTATAAAAATATTCTATTAGTTGGGCTGAGGAAATCAATCATCCACTGTGCATATGAAGCAAATGGCACATACTCCACTTAACATCCACTTTAATAACAGTTCTGGAACAGGTTTTCAAGCTAATGAAAAATAACTTTCCTTTCCAATAATTTTCACTTTCTGGTCGGAACAACTACATGTTCAAATAATAGCCAAGCCGGCCATTTTGGTCATTCTTCTGAAAGTTTTCCACCAGCTCCCATTCAAAAAGAATGTTAGCTGGAACCAATTAGACACCGGGGTAATTTCAAATGCATCTCCACATTAGGGATTTTCAGGTGAGTGCTATAAATGTTGTATTATACGCCATTTAAAGCAATACTGCTCTATACAGTAGGAGGAATTTTCCCCAGGTATATGGCTCATTTGTTTTTTTTTTTAAGAACAAGGAAGTCTCTGTTTGCCTCTAGTCATTTTGGAATCTAGTAAAGTGCTGAGCAGAACATCAAATTCCTGACAATTATCATGACTAATTGTTTCTTAAAACAACTAAATGATGATGATGCTAAGAGCCGGTGCCCCACCCCCATTTTAATAAACTAATAGGAAAGAGACAATGATGTTCATGAATTAATTGCATTGTACAGTAAATGACTGCATGCGGAGAGTAGGACCCCCAGCCAGTTGGATATATCCTGCACTTGTCCCAAACATACACAAATGGTTGCCACAGAACCGTAAAGTCCTCTTCAATCTTTCCCTTCCTCTGACTCCATGCCCACTCGCCCAACAGTCTCAAAAGAAATGACATGTTTTATATGATGAGGCCCCTGCTGACCTCCCCCCCAGGACTATGATGTCCTCCCATTCAGTCCCTCCAGCAACAACCGTGCTCTTTTTATTCCAAACTTACTCCACGCTCAGGGCCCTTGCACTTGCTCTTCCTTTGCTTGGAATTTCTTTCTCAACATTCTCTCATGCCTGGTTTCTTCTAGTCATTCAGTCTCCACCAAGACCATGACACCCCATTTAAGCAGACACACCTCTCCACTTCGTTACCAGTGTTATTGTCTTCGTGGGACTTAACACCAGCTGAACCTCCTACAAGAAGCAAAGCTTTGTGGGAGTAAAGCCCTTACCTCTCTTACTAACCTTAGTAACCCCAGGACTAACTGCAGTGCCCTAACATCTAGTAGGAGCGCAATGGATTTTCACTGAATGGATAAGCAAATAAACAACTGCACCAGCATCTTTTGTTCAAATGACTGTAAAGGTCTCTCTCCCTCTTTTCTCCCAAATATGGACAATTCTCCCATAGGGAGAATATTCCATTCTCCATAGAGAAACAAGGAGGATCTCTCTAAACTAAGCATCAGTCAAGTGTCACTTTTCTGTTTCAAATATCCCAATTGATTTCTTTTGCAATTAATAATCTGAACTCCTTGTCATAGTCTTCGAGATCCAACAAAATCTAACTTCTGCTTCAACCATATCTTACTGCCATCCTTCTTCCCCTTCCCTTAGCCCCATACTGAACTCAGCCCCTTTGAGAGCTTTTGTATTTGCTGCTCTTCTTCTGTTTCCAAAGCTCTTCTCCTAGTCTTGGCATGGAAGCCTGCTTCCCTAGGTGATCCCTCAATTCAAATAGCACCTCCTCAAAAACCTAACCTGGGCACTCAACATGACTGGAATCAGATAAACAAATAGGACTATGGTTTTAATTTGAATACACATATGTATAAAAGGCCAGGAAAAGTAACTTTGACTAGGATGGTTGACAATATATTCTATTCATAGTTAAGCTCAGCTTAACTTTGATAACACTGTCGGTGCTGTTTAAATGTTACTCTTTCTAGAATGTTGCTTTCCAATTCTATAAATTATAAATATTTTCTCTACAATAGCAATTTTGGGCAAAAGTAGTATTCTGTACTGTGTGTCTGGAAGGCTATTATTAGGCATTAATCTATTGGTCTGAGTTACCTTTATTCTCCTTTTTGCCTTTAATTAAACAATTATTCTTTCCTTCTTATAACGTGCTCTACAATTCTTTTTCTCTCCCAACATAATGCACACAGAAGAGCACAGGTGCTTCGTAGCTGTAGTTTTGCTTGAATTTGCACTTACTGTAAATTCAAAATTTAAAACTCAGTGTCATCTGTAAACACACCGCTTACTATTCTTAACAAGTTAGGCAAATAAACGCGATAAAAGGAACATCTCATCAAAGCTGGATGGCTGACATGAAGGAACTATTCCCTAGCAGGAGGCAGGTATGCCCTCAAAGGAGAGCCTCACACAACTGTTGCTAATGTGAAGTTTCATTATATCAAAGGTTTGAATTCAATCTGTATAGAGAAGTCATTCTAAAGATCAGTTGAAAGGCAAATGTGAAAATGCAGGTTTTCATTAATTTTCATTGGTTTTCATATGAATTCTCACTTTGATAAAAATTCCAAGGACTCAGCTCCATAATGGCAAAGTAGATAAGAGAAAAGATTTCAAGTGGCAGCCAACATGCAGAAGCTCAGGTGCATACAAGCTTTTCATGTTATTTGCCACCAGCATAGTGTTTTAAATGCAATAAATTTTCTTAATATATGAAGATGCGCAGATTTTTCAAATAATGTTATATATGAAACTGAGCCATGTAAATTTGAAAGACATACACTCAAAGTTATTAAAACCAATTCCATCCTTTTTAATTTGGTGACCTAACTCCCCTATAACTACAAAGAAAACATACCTGTGTATTATATTTATATCCTCATTTTTACTCAGATTTTGACTTTTGTTTAACAACCAGGGTCAAATGTTTCTTCACAGACAAGTAATCTATGATCAGATCAGATATACTAAAAAAATCTTTTAATTTTTAAATATTTTTGCTCTACGTGGCTATTAATAAAAAGAGGAATTTGGAAATCTTTGGATACTCAAGTATATTTTGAATAGTTTTATTTCTAAGTACAATAGAAGTGATTTTGTAAATAAGATATATCTATAATAATAAAAGCATAATATGCTAATTAGACCGGACAACCTTCAGGATGAAGCCAGTGCTGTGAGGGAAGCCTGGGTCCCAGGTGCCAGAGGGAAGCCAGTGCCGGCAGCCAGGGAAAGGAAGGCCTAATCTTGCATGAATTCCATGCATCGGGCCTCTAGTATTCTTATAATGTATGAAAGCTAGTCATGAGTCTATAAATCAGCAGGTAAAAGTGAAGAGTAGAAAACAAAACAAATGCTATCAGAGATATTGTTCTCATCCAAGAGGCTTCTGAAAGGAAAGAAGGAAAATTTTTTGAGATTTTTCCTCCCCCCCCAAAAAAAACCAACAACAAGCATATAAGAGTAGAGAGGATTTATGTACATATGTAGATCTTTAATACATCTCGGTTCCAATCTGTTCTTGCAAGCATGATTTCTTAACCGGTTATATATTTAACAACATTGCCCATGAACAAGAGTTTTATAAATTCAGAATGGCCCAAACACATAGCTTGGTTATCTTTTCTCTCTTTGGTTATTTAAATTTTCAATTATTCTTCAAAAGTTTTCAAAAAATACAGAGATTCTGCCCAGTCCTGCTTCCTACCCCATTTGTTATTTCATGAAGGAAATAATTCAGCACAGGAAAACCCAGACTGGAACAAATATATTCTACTACAAGGGCACTGGTCCTCTGCGTGATGGCCTCTGGGTATGAGAGCTCAAGAAACAACTGAAACTAGTGATGGAAAAGGATTCAGTATCACGTTGTGCTCAGGAGACCAGCTATAGAATTTAGTTAGTCAAAGAAAGGCACCAGAAATAAATGAGAAGGAGAGAACCTTCCATGGGTATTCATTAAAATCCCTTCTTATGACTAACTTGACATTACCCCAAGGCCATGTAGCTAAAAATAAATAAATATACAAAACAAAACAAACAAAGTGCGAAATCAATTGAAAGTGAACCAAGCCCTTGTGAATACCATACATATTAAATAAAGCAAACATTTTCTCGTGCCATTATTTTCCACTTTCCATTATAAAATTGAAACCAGCATTTACACAGACAATTCTGAAACATATGTTTCTAAAACAAGACAAACACAACAAAAACAGAGCAATGAAACTTGGGAGCTTTACATGATTGTTTCTCACTAGAATTAGAACCCCAGTGGCTTAACTTTTCTGAAGAAGGTGAAAGCACATATTTTTCTAGGTCAATTGATTTAATGATCGGGGAATAGAGGAAAAAAACCACTAGATTCAATGTTGGAAGACCTGGGTTCTAGGCCAGTTTCTGCAGTTTATTAGCTGCCTGGACTCCGGGCATTACTTAACCTCTCTGAGCCTCTGTCTTTACTTCTATAACTAGAGGCCCAGTGCACGAAATTCGTGCACAGGTAGGGTCTCTAGGCCTGGGCAGCGATCAGGGCCGATCAAGGCCTTCCTACCCTGGCTGCCGGCTGAGGCCTTCCTTCGTTCCACACCACCCCCTGGTGGTCAGCACACATCATAGCGAGTGATCGAACTCCCGAGGGGACACTTTGCATATTAGCCTTTTATATAGAGAGATAATAGGGGAACTTCTCTGTGTCCCTCACAAGGTCACCTACCATCCGAATCAAAAAAGATGATGCAGTAAAGCTCATGCGAAATCTAAAACAGTAGGCAGTGTGTTTATAAAGTGAACTTCCTTCATCTCTGTCCATTGAAATGTTTGCAATCCACAACGGAATACAGACGGTCCCTAACTTACAATTTTTCAACTTTATGATGATGCAAAACTAATATACATTCAGTAGAAACTGTACTTAGAATTTAGAATCTTGATATTTTCCTTGGCTAGTGATATGCATAACAATACTAGTGATTCTGGGCAGTGGCAGGGAGTGCAGCCCCCAGTGAGCCACACAGTCACAGGGTAAAGACAGACACTCTACTGCATTTCTGTCACATTGAAAGCATAGAAAAGAGCAAAAATATTCTCCCTTAATAGAAACAACTAGGTAGAATTCACAGAGTTTGAAGCATCTTAGCTGGTAGTAGAGGGTGAGCAGAGTTTGGGAAATTGAGAACACTGTTAAGAACCTAGATAGGAAAAACACAAAGCACAAAGATGCAGAAGTACATGGTTGACATGGGTGGTTAACCTGAACCAAATAATCACTCAAAGGTTATGAGTAAAGCGCACACTCCCCAGCCCACACTCCAGGTAGGAATGGTTAATAATTAGGATAGGCATAGGAATGTGGTCCCTGATCAGCCTTTAATTTTGTTTGAGGGGTGCTGCAGGGTTTATTCTTTTGGGTGGGAAATTGTCAAAATCAGTATTTTCTTCCACTACTGTTTTTGTGTCACAATAAAGCTAAGTGACATAAAATAAAATCTAAAAGAGTGAAACCCAAAATAATTTTATTTTTACTACACATGTTTTTGAAGAAGATGTTTAAAAAAATATGACAAAATACAATTTTCCCCTTTTATTTACATATAAAACTACTCAAAGTATAGCATTTTAAAAATATTTTTAAACCAAATTTTATTTTGGAAAACCATTCAAGGAGCAAATTAAAGGGAAAATATTGGAATGAAGGAGAAGATTCAGAAAAGAATATCCCATCAATTTATCTATAGTTTCCATTATTGAAAATGGATGAAAATATCCATTCACCCATCAATACTATTAAGATCATAGTATTTCCCCAAAATACATCATATGGTTTCACTATTAAATCATAGCATAAATCTATTAATTTCTTAATTTCACACTTACATCTCCATGTAAAAATCACTATTTTGTAAAAAGAACTAGGAGATGAAAGTTAAGCAAATGCTCATCAATTTCTGTTGCTTCATATTCTCAGCTACATAAAGTGCTTGGTGCATAGTTGGTACTCAACAAATGCTAGTGTAGTTGGTTCATTCAGGTAGTTACATATATAGTCATTTACTAAAATAGATTTTAAAAGGCTCAGTTGGAGAGATATCGATTATTAAGCACTGGAACAATCACTGCCATCAGATACTCATTAAACATTCCTTTATAATGTGAAATAAGCACTGGAGGTTTGCCATCTGCTAGGGTCACCTTAAGAGTAGAGAGAAACATGTTTTTCTTCAGAACGCTCACTAAATATATCCATTACCTAAGGTTTTCCTGTGTAAATAACTTTTTGTTAAAAAACTCAGACCAACAGAACATAAATTTATTTTATCACTGATAATCATATTTTCTTTTTTCTGCTCTTATAAATAATACTACATCTAACACCAATTCCCACAAAAGTAAGTCCATACTTGTATCAAGATAGAAATGAAGCTAAATATGTGCCTGTTATACAAAGGGTCTAGGCAGGTTTCCAGGTATAATTAATAAAAGGACCTGCCACTTATTTTCTAATTATCACGGTTTGTTAGTCATTGTAGGTATATTGCAGGTATATGGGAAGAGGGTAAAAAGTGGCATCAGACTTTCACTCGTTAAGTAAATAATTAAAGGATCAAATCAGCAGTGTCACTCTACTAGCCAACGTATCCTGCTAGGCTTTGCTTAATTTTGTTTAAAAAACACATTTCTCCTGGGGTAATTTTTTTTCTTTTTCATGAGTCAGAAATAACTCAATTAATAAATTGGCATGTCTTATGAAAGATTTCTTAAGTGGAATGGTACCTTTGATAGGTACACAAAACTGGAAATTATGATTGTTTTGAAAAGTTGAAGTCTATCTAACTTTCAACAGGGCACTGAAAATGCAGTTGACTGGCATAAGTCAAGAATGATATATACAATGAAGCTGATGTTAATCACCAATTCCCCTTATAAAAGTAGAGTCCATCCACTTACTATTTATATCCCTACTCTCCACATAATGAGTATGTCAAGACAGTAGAGTGATTGGTGCAGAATTTTTTAGTCTGGTCATTCCTAAATAATGGAGAAGAGAATGCAATGACTTTTCAGTCACACTGGTGGGTAGAAGCTTTGTCAACAAATCTTTATTACAGAAGCAAGACAGAGCTGTCCATTTTTTTTTTTTAATTTTCTCTTGTAGAATTCTACTAAAGAACGGACTTCTAGGAATATGCCTAGAAAATCACATTGATTAGAGAACAATAATAATAATGGTAATAATCAGAAATGTATTGTGCTTCTACTGCCTGGGAACTTCTTATCTGCCCACTTCTGTCTGACTGCACTAAGTGGGTCTTTCTCAATCAGCACTTGAAAAATTTCACTCTCTGCTCCATGTCTTCAGCCACTACGATAATCAACCTGACATGTAGTGCAGCCAAAGAGTCTGCCTTGGGTGCTGGGAATAAATGGATGTGGACAGACACTGTCACAGCAATCTTTGCATCCACACTGTATGGGACATTGGCTTGACAGTGTGGGCACTGAGGAGGCAAACAGGTCATTAACAGACACCCAGCACCTACCTCCTTGTCCCCAGAAGGTTTGGGGTCTTTTGGTGAAGACTCCAACAAAGGTAGGACCATATCAGCAGCTGGATTAAACTCTCTGCCACAATTCAAATATCAAGAAATAGTAGTAAGCTTTGGGCTTCCTCAGCCTGCTGTGAGAACCTTAACTTAAAAGGTAATAGATCCATATCTAGTAGGGAGAGCCATAGTGCAGAAGATGATGCAATATCTTTGTGGCAGATAGGAGCTTATGCGATATGGGAAACATTAGAAGTTGGTAGTCTTGATGGTAGAGTATACCATTGGCATATATGGATGCAATCATTGCAAATTTGGGTAGGATAAAATTCCCATAGCTTAAGTTTTCCTGGGACTATTTTAGATGCTGCTGAGTATCATTTCTCTTGAGAAAAGAGACACTCTCTAAAGTAAGAATCCAGTGACAGTCACTCCAGAGAGATCTGTCATTGGAAGAAGTTTAATATAAGAATTATAATTGCTTTTTAGAAGCTGCATTATGAGCCAGAAATTCAATGAATGTCCTGGAGTTCTAGGATAGCACTTCGTAAGTTTCTTTTTTACTTCAGATGAAAAATAAAATCCATTAATTTAATATACTCTATAGGTCCATTTATTATACAGTAGTCCTTGAAACTAAAAGGAAAATTGACTTGACAAAATAAATTTGTATCCTAACTGTCAGAATTCATAAATACTGTCTTCACCTGACTTTCTTTTCCAAGTATTATCAGTTGAAACTATGTATAATTTATTTAAATAATTGGTCTGTATTCTTTAAGGCAAGACACAGTTCTAATGCAGGCCTGCTATTCCTATTAAGACCCGTGATCATGTCATTAACTTATAACAGCTTCACCAGCTGCTCTTTCACTGGATATACACCCAAAACCTTAGCTCTAAGTAAGAATGATAATGAAGTTAGGCTTTATGTTTGGTGAAGATAAATGAGTATGATGGAAGTGCTTTCCAAAACCGCTTTTTGTCAAGCAGATGAAAGAAGATAGAAGTATAATCTGTGGTTGATGGTTTTATATTGCAACCTATGAATCATCAATTAAGCCTTACTTTATAAAATAAACATTTTTAGTGGAGAGAATCAACTAAATATACCTATAGAATAAAGTTATTAACAGGTCAGCAGATTTTAATCCAACAAGAAAGAGGTTAAATCCATGATCTGAGGACAATCCTAGCCACACCATTTCATTCATTCATCCAATGACTAATTCTCTTAGTCAAACACCAATAGGTGATGTTCTACCAGGTTGGGTTTTAGAAATGGAAAAGTGAGTCTTATTTGTTTTCTTAACTTTACACTTCTGGCTATTTTATTAAATTATTTCAGTTAATGTCAATACTCCATACCAAATTTGAGCCTTAAATTTTACTTGCTTTTAACTATCACTCTTTCTTAATCGAAAACACTTATCCTATATAATAAAAGGTCAATATGCAAATCAACCAAACAGCAGAACAACCAGTCACTATGAAACACACTGACCACCAGGGGCTCAGCCAGAAGCCCTGAGCCAGGCTCACGCTGGTGAGCACAGCAGCAGTGGCGGGACTAAGCCATCAGTCGGATATTCCCCTAGGGCCCCGGGACTGTGAGAGAGTGCAGGCCAGGCTGAGGGACCCCCCACACACACACCTGAAGTGCATGAATTTTTTGCTCCAGGCCTCCTCTAGTATTTATATAACTCTTAACATTTTACATGTAAAGTGCTTACTTAGCCTAGGACCTGACAATAGTAAAAGCTCAACAAATATTGGCCATAGGTATTCTTGTTATTTTTTTTTTTTTTTTTGTGATTGACTACCTCACAGACTACAAAAGGTTTCTGGTCATATGGCAACTGGTACAGAGTGCTGAAATGACTGTGATATCTCATCTGAGATCAGAGGCTAAGAGGGAACTGGTTGCCATGGATTCAGGATAGAAGATAGACAGCACTCACTCACCATCCTTAGTTTAGACAACACTTGCCCTTTTTCAGCCATGGAATCAAGACTCAGAGTGAGGAAGTGTGGCTCCAATACACAGAGCCTATATGCTAAAGATAGAACCAGAACTCAATTCCAGGCACAACTTCCAATCAGGTCATCTCAGAATTAAGTACTGTTTCTTCCTTGCTATAGCTATCAAGTTTCAATGATTATTGCTTATAGTTCCTTGAAGATTACTTCAGAGTAAATAAGATCGCTGTATTCTTTGTCCATCTAAATCACTAATGTGGGGTAGTGCAGCTGCCAGCTGGCTGACAGTACTGCATGGGGACTGTACACCAAAATGCTGCCTGAATTAACTAGAGTGCATGGAACTGAGTAATCACTGCAAGAAAATGCGTATGTGTATAAGTAAGAAGCTTAGAAGAGCAAATGTTTTATTCATTTGAACTCCATAGGAGCTCTGTCTTCTACACTCTCTCTATTCTGACCATCTCTTCAGTAAATGCACATGGCAGGAACTAGTGACAGTGATCCCAAATGTACTTAATGTGCTGTCCCCAAATTGAAGTGCAACTGAAAGTAAATCATCAACTTTTTCCCAAACCAGTTTCCAATTATTTTGTTCATCTCCTAGGTTAGAATTTTTTGTTTACTTCTGCCCTCTAGCTCAGAAACGGCAAATACATAATACCATGGTATGTGTGCTTGTAGGGTTTAACTATGCCCTAGGCAGACATCACTAATCAATCGCAGCCCTCATTAACTCCTACCTCCATGGAACCTTACTCCTTCTCCTACCCTTCCCTAAGGATGCTTTGCTAGAGCCTGTATTTCAGAGCTGAACACTCATCTCCATCCAAAATTCCCAAGGGAAGTTCTTGGCTGGTCTTTCCTAGCATAATGCTACCATGCATTCCTTAGTTTCCAATTTAATCATTCCACAGTCAATCCTCAATTCAGTAACCACTGCTTTCTCCCTGTCGGCTACCACATGTTAACTCCAATGAGTTTTGCACTGATTTCACTGCACTTATCCAACAACTTTGCTCAGTTTCCTCCAATAGACAGAACTCCAATATCTCCTGTTACTCCCAAATACATCTGAGCACATAATGAACATGCATACAGGACTTTTTTTCTCTGGTCTCCGTCATCTATACAATGCCTTCTCAACCCTGTTACACAAGATCATGTGTCATCTCTTCTACTCTAACTGTACAGAAAGCTTAGCCTTCTCTAAAAGAGCTGTGTTTTTATAAAGTATTAAACACAGTTTAGAGCAGCTATCTAATTATTTCATATGCTCTCAACCACCTACAACTCTAAAGCACAGAGTTGGCACAATCTATTCACAGATAACGTAGTCAGGAGTATTTTTCCTATCTAGGTCTCCTCCCCCAAACCCAATCTTACTTGAGAAGGAAATTAATAGTTGTTCAGGAGAAGAGGTTTGTCCAAGTACGGATAGATTTCTCTTAGTGTTATAACACAGATAGATGATAAAAGCTTGCAAAGAATGCCATAAGAACAATCTCTAAATAAGTGCAAAATGAGGAAACACTACCTTAGCTCCTCAGCACAATGATCCTCTATAAGTTTCCGAGATTGAAAACTTAGATGGGACAAGCTGTTTACCAAACTTTGCAGTTAGGTAATTAATTCTTACATAAGCCATATGATGTAAACCAGATTAGCAAGTTCCACACAAGTTAAAAGTAACTTGCTCAAAGTCATTCACAGAATCTGGGCAGAATGACATGAAACCCTTGTCATCCAGGGCTTCTGGCAAAATATATAACTCTGTGAACCATAATGCCCACATAACATACAGGCAAATCTCAACATCGTTTATTACAGCATATTACAGTTTCAACTTGGTCAACTTTTCTGTCAATTACCATATTCAAACAACTGCCTGTACTTGAGATTTCTCTCCTTGTGTATGTCTGTAAGTAAAGAAAATGTGCCTTTTTAGAAATGTACCATACTGCAAGTGAATTCCTTTGAATTTAATCATACAGTTGGCATTGGATACTTTATCAAATAGCTCAAAGTCAGGCATGATCTGAGCCACAAAATACAAGTTGTTGACTTTTTTCCCAACTTTGTCATTTGAAATTTTTCTAACCTTCAAAAATTAATTATATAATGAAGATGTATAGATCCATCACTTAAGTTTGTCAATTAATGTATGCTTTCTCTTTCTAGTACTAAATAAAATGTATATGTATACATATACTGTGTATATATGTATGTATATATCTTTATGAAATTGATACCTTTTTAAGATTTCAGAATAGCTGTTTTGTGAAATATCTCATGTTCTGTATTTGTCTAATCGTTTTATAATTATTAGACTTGATTTGGCAAGAAAGCTACATGGGAGATGTTATATCCTTCTCATGGTAAAACATCAAGAAATATACTATCACATGGTTACATTATTGATACAAATGTGGTCACTTTGATCCAAGTGATACCATTGGTTAAGGTGATTTAAAATTGATAACACTTAAACCAGTGGTTTATGTCATGATTTAGAAAACACATAATACACGATGACATTGTTCAAACCTGAAAAGATTCATATTTTTAGAAACTTTAGTGATAGAAATAAGTGACTTTTCTAACATAACCTGAGAAATTTTAAAGAACTGACCAGAAGTAAGGACACAGAGTGATGAGGAAAGAAAAGATCCTGGATTGAAAGTCAGGGATTCTGAATTTTCCATCCAGGCTCTATCCACAATTCACTGCAGAGTCCAGACGGCAGATACATTTCATTCCTCATGGCAATTCTGATTGATTTGTGGTGGCTGCTTGGAGCACTGTGTTAAAAAGGATTTTAAAGCTGCATACCAACTTGGCCAAAAAAGTGTCAACTAATTATGTGGCATGGGTTTTGGAGGAAAAAATGATAGTCTTTGTGTGGTAGACAAAACATGGCCACAAATTCTTTGCTACTCTCCTTATCAAGATGGGGACTCTATTTCCACCAACCTTAAAATAAGTCCTTTGTATTGTGTTGACCAGAATAGTACAGGAGAAGTGACATTTTGTAAATTCCAGAACTTAAGCTTCATGAAGCCTGCCAAATTCTGTCTTCACCTTCTTGAACCTCTGGGCTGATATTGCACATAAAGAAGCCAGTGCAACTGCATTATGGGAAATACTAAATTTCTGATGTTTCAAAGACAATAAGTTTTGGGATAGGTTTTTTTTTTTTAATTGTTTTTTTCCCCACAGTACTAGATAACTTACATAATATGCCCTATTTTTTTTTTAATCTTGGTAAATATCTCCTTTAACTGTCAGTCATCAGGTTACTCAACTATGAAGAAAAACTGTTCTATTGAGTTTAAGGAGCCTTCCAGTAGTAACATTCAAGGCTAGAAATAAATGGACACTTCCAGTTCCCAGTTCCATTCAAGAGAACTCACATCAGTGTCCTGGACAAGATGATAAAAAATAATTACAATAGAAACTGAGAATGTTCTACCTAGAAAGGATCTTATAAAGTGAGAGAATTAAGGGTCCTGGGTGTGAAATGATTTGTCTAATGCCATAGGCAAGCTAGTATCAAAGTCTGTTACTGCAACTTCTTTAAAACAGCTGCCAAAACACAGCTGGATCTGATCCATTTTTAATGCCCATTTCTTTGTTTACTCTGATGGCATTTCCACTCAATAACTTGGCTTCCCAATGAAATACCTCAGCTCCCCCAACCAAAATGGATGAGCCAAGAGATAGAGACACACACTGGGTTTAGGAAGAAAAGGGGCTTAGAACATGTACAGACAGAGCCCAAGAAGAAAACAGGTCAAAGGAGGGGGAGGAATTTTGCAAAGAAATAGTAAAGAATGATATGCATTCCTGGCTAGCTATCCTTTTGTATATTTGCTTCTTTATTTCACAATCCAGTTGTCCTGGGAATTCCACTGGCTCAAAATAGGAAAAAAACCCAATTGATACCAAGAGAAAAATAATAATCCACCACTATAATTCAAATAGAAGAACTAGCTTCTCTCACTATTCATTAATTTTCATATTTCATTAAAGAACTTCCCATGCTTAGTCTTGTCTTGCTATTATCCTCTTTAAATATTGAATTAATGAGGTGATTAACCAGAATGGGCTTTATATCTTCTGTGTGATAGTGTTTTTTTAAGAAACCAAGACTGTAAGAAATGTTATTGTTGTTAATAAAAGTGAATGATCACATTTAGAGAATCCCACTAATCTAAAAAATTCTAACCCAGTACTGTTACCATATAAAAAAAAGTTTTATAGGAAAGAGGAGTTTTATTACCTCCCTCAGATAAATAATTTGGCAAAAGATTTCAGTGAATTCTGAAAATTTTCCTGAAAATCATAAATCATTGTAGTATTCACAAATATATACAGTAAAAAATAAGGCTAATTTTAAAATGTAACTTAGGAAGTCAATTAAAGAAGCAAACAATCTACCAAAAATCATCCTTTCTACACAAAACTTAACAGGATGCTTATTTCTATTTTAAATGAGCCTCTGCTGATATAACTTAATTTTATAAAATTCGTTGGAATAACACAACTTATACCAATGTGGAGAATTAGAAAAATGTGAGGAATTAACACTTATTCTGAACCACTGAGATAGTCAAAGCCTAATCCAAAGTTTGGTGAGCCTACTCTATGACTTCAGTCTTCCTTAATTATAGGTTCCTCTTGGTGGCTGAAGTTTTGTTTTCCTTTCCCCCCCCCCTCTCAGACCCACTGCACTTCCTAACTCTCCCTAAAAATATATCAAATCCCAGAACTTGAGTCTTAATCATAGCAGGGTTTTTTTCTCTTTATTCTCTCAATTTCTGTTGAGGTTAATAATATTCAAAAACAAAAATAAAGTTTAACTGTTGTAAAAATGCAGGAAGTCTAAATGGAGATCTAGAACCACAAAATTGTCATTTGAAGGAAATAATCCCTTAGCTCACAGGAGAAATCTGAGCTGTCTCGCGGAATAATGCCCTTTTCCCTCATCCCAGTAGGATAACTTCATAATTTCTAGATGATTACATGAAGACAGAAAGTATTTTTATTTTATAATTTTTATTTTATAATGTATCAAAATTATACCAATAAGAAAGGTATATTAAGACAAAAGTATATTTAATAAAAGGGAAGTTTTATATATACTTGTTTTCAACTAAAATGCTCATATTGAGTTAACTAAATATATAGCTCATAAAACTACTTTAAAGAAAGAGAAAGGGCAATTAGCATGATTAAGCTGATAAAAAAAGGCTCAACTGCCTTTAAAAAACATTAATGCAAACTAATGAGATTTTTTAAGATATGTATATTCATAAGTACATGATTTCCAAAACCCAATTAAATTATCTGGGAAACCATAGACATAGGAAGTGATCAAGTGTACTATTTATTTCTATTATGTTGGAAAATGAGCCCCATAAGTAAGCTTATATTTACTTCTGTTAGAGTCAATTATATGTGAAGCACTGACCCCCAAAAAAAGACCAAGAAGAGCAAACAGGTTTTTTTAAAAAAGGGGGGCTCACTTCACATGTATTTGAAGATTGTTAATTGACTAGTATGGAATAAAACCTAGCTTTGTAGAGCTTCCCAGAAGTCAAGGTCCACAGTGGCTACAGTTGGTAGAGTGCAGTGCTGAGAACATGAGCCTTGGATTCATACCACATGGCCACTCCAGTTTCTCCAACATTCCCCAACCCTGGTGTATTTTGTGCATCAATAAAATTAACTTTATATTTCATTGAATAATGGAGATAGAAAGGGACCCCAGAGAGCATCTTATCCAGGGCCTTCCTTCTACAGATCAAAAAACCATTCATTAGGAATAAGAAGGGTAAGGTCTCACTGTGCACCTGGGATGGAGGGCGTAGCACACTTGATGACTATTTTGAGTGCTCTCTCCTGCCCTGCCCTTGTGCTTATGAAATTGGCTTCAAACTTGGATAGTTAATTAGAAGCAGTACTTGATGGATCATCTTTTAATGGAAAAAAAGCAGAAATGGCTCAAGGGTCATAATACCTAAGTTTCATACATACTTGCAGTCCTTATTAGCACTACTTTTCCTACAAGCTGCTGAAAATTCTCCAGAAGCTGTAAGATATGATGAAAAAGACCACAGATTATAGGAACACCTAGCCTTGCATCCAGGCTTTTATCTGTTCTGTGACATTGGACCACTTCATTAACCTATTTGAGATTTATACTTTCATCTAATTAAGGATAACAACGCTCCCTTTCTCAGAGGGCTTTGTGAGGATTAAATAAGACAAATATGTAAACTGCCAGATACATGGTAGACATTCAGATGGTAGTTTTCTTCCCACAGCCTTATTGTTAATTTATTCATGTGCAAAATAAAGATGGAGCCTACTCTATCTGACTAGTGTTTCTTGTTAATGGGTATTAACCCAAGGGCATGTATATAAATAAGTAAGTAGATAGGCATAATCATTTAAAATATATACTCACAGTAAACCAGCCCATGCTTTTAAAAGCTTATAATGGAATACCTTTCATTTAAAAAATGTCAATTCTTTAAACAAGAGTTAAAAATATTACTCAGAAGTTGATTTCTCTGCAGCTCCTTGACACATGGGTAGAGATTTGTGTTAAAACTTTTCTAACCCCTCTTTCTCTAAGTTCTGTTATACTGTGTTTTTGTAGAACCTAGCATAACATGACTTAAGATAAATTATGCTAATTCCTTATTGGGGGTAAAAATGGTGGTAACTTAAGTCACATTCCATATTTTATGCAAGGTTACTCAGATATGAAGCAAAAGTGTTCTGCTTCACTTTGGATAAAATCCTAAATTCAGAGCATGGTCTAATGTGAACCCATGTACCGGGACTTCACTTTCTCCCCTATCCACCATATGCCCTGCTCTCTCTGGCTCACTGCATTCACCATGGTCCAGTCCCACCGACTGTGGACAATATCAGAAGCCTATTGGTTGTCAGGTGCTATTCTAGGTACCAGAGTTACTGCTATAAAAAAAAAAAAGCAAGCATGTGTACATACAATACAGATAAATAGCTCTGCCCTCATAATGCTTAAAATACTATGACAGAGCTATGGCCAGTGTGGCTCGGTTGGTTGGGCATTGTCCAGTGCACTGAACGGCTGCCAGTTCCATTCCCAGTCAGAGCCCATGCCCGGGGTATAGGCTCGATCCCTGGTGGGGGGTGTGCAGGAGGCAGCTGATATTTCCCTCTCACATTGATGTTTCTCTCTCACCCTCTCCCCTCCCTTCCTCTCTCTCTAAAAATCAATTTTAAAATATCTTAAAAGAAAATACTATAAGGAGAAGACAGTAAAGAAAATAAATAATTTTAGTTTATATTATGTTAGATTTTGAATAATGCTATCAAGAATAAAAGCAGGGAGGAGGGTGAGCTGTGGACAAGGGTGGTCTTTGAATTACTACAAGGAACTTACCTCTCCTGCCCCATGGGCCTTTTTAGGCTTGTCCTTCCCCCACCCTCTTACTTAATTCCAACCAGTCAAACTGGGGCCCATCCTTCAGTTCTCAACTTGCCAGATCAGTATCAACCCTTGTTAGAATCTTTCACTGTAAACTTTGTATTTTTCTTTCAAGGCCATTATCAC
The DNA here is from genome assembly GCF_951640355.1 of Cnephaeus nilssonii. Lineage (NCBI taxonomy): Eukaryota > Metazoa > Chordata > Mammalia > Chiroptera > Vespertilionidae > Cnephaeus > Cnephaeus nilssonii. The sequence goes on from NC_137079.1 coordinate 45,163,344, forward strand.
AATTTGCAATAATTCCTATGATTACTTCTTTAATCCTTGGCATCCTCAATGATTGTAAATGCTGTAAAAGCAGGGTCCCTGACTATACTTTTTAAGAAGTATTTAGTACCAAGCTTTCTAGGCATTCAATAAAATGTGCTGAATGGTAGAAGAAAAGAAGAAAGGAAGGGAGGAAGAAAAAAGGGAAAAGGAAAGAAGGAAGATTTTTTTTTTAAAAAAAAAAGTAAAATGCCTCAGACTCTCACATGAACTGCTGCAGCAAACTAGATAGAATTCAAGAACAGACCAGGAGCATCCTATATAATAAAAGGGTAATATGCAAATTGACCAAATGGCAGAACGACCGGTTGCTATGACGTGCACTGACCACCAGGGGGCAGACGTTCAACACAGGAGCTGCCCCCTGGTGGTCAGTTTGATCCCACAGGGGAGAGCCACTCAGCCAGAAGCCAGGCTCATGGCTCACAGCTGGCGAGCACAGCGGTGTTGGCGGGAGCCTCTCCACGGCAGCGCTAAGGATGTCCGACTGACAGCTTAGGCCCCCTGGGCTGAGGGACACCCTTAGGTGCACGAGTCTTGTGCACAGGGCCTCTAGTTTTAAATAATCACAAAGCAAAGAGAGAAATCAGAGCTCAGGATCCGTTTACCAGTATCCCTGTGACTTGTATGAGTCACAGAGATTCACAGAAGTTCAGTACAAAGTAAAGAAAATCAGCTAGCCCTAACCGGTTTGGCTCAGTGGATAGAGATCAGCCTGCGGACGGTCCCAGGTTCGATTCCAGTCAAGGGCATGTACCTCGGTTGTGAGCATATCCCAATGGGGGGTGTGCAGGAGGCAGCTGATTGATGTTTCTCTCTCATCAATGTTTCTAACTATCCCTCTCCCTTCCTCTCTGTTAAAAAAAATCAATAAAAGATATTAAAAAAAGAAAGAAAATCAGCTGGTCAAATTAAAGTCAGCAACAGCTGGCAAGTCTACAATGAAAACATCATGAACCCCCAGGTGAGAGAAGGTAAGCGAGGAGACACAGTTCAGGTTGGAAGAGCTAAGCTTAAAAAACAAGTCGCCCAATTGGGTCCGACGCCACCAAAGGGCTAATTGCATCTCCTCCTGCACTGAATTTAGGCTTCCAGGCCAATCTTTCCCTAGCCAGCCCTGAAGTGTTTAATTAGACTATGCTTTCATGTGGATTGCCTTTTGTGATTATTTCAACTTACTGAGTTTCACATGCATAAAACTATGGTGGTATCTTCTGAACTTTTAGCCAGGGTCCTAGTCATCTGAAACTCCAAGTTCTAGCCAGTTATTCTCTCCTGTGAACTAAGAAGCTCCTGGAATGCACACCCAGGCCTCTCGGGAGAGGTCCATACTTCCTTGGATAAAGGCCTCTAGGAATCCCTGATTGGGGAAGCTGGGTAGGTGTGAGCTGCCCATCAAACACCACCTGGAAAGAGCGCTTGCACACTTGCAGAAAAGTCAAGTTCGTGTCTGGACTTAATAGGGACATAAAGTCTTCCTTTCTGTGTAAGTATGCTCCACAGCCAGAGGAACAGACCCATGAGTCACAGTGACACACCCTCTCCATTCTTTTCACCTAAGTCTGGCTGTTCACTGTAACATATAGTATAAGTGGAGGAAATATTAATAATGATTTTTTGTGTGGATATGGATTCCTGTGTCCCAGCCACTCAGAGAACTCACACAATATTTATTGATTTGTTTCACCCAACGTGGATTTACTAAGCACTTGCCATATTCTTGGCACCGAGTTAGGTATGGGTAGATAGTGGAAAACAAATTCAATGTGGTCTCTGCACTCACGTATGTGATAAGAGAGGAAAGAATGACAGTATTAAAACAAGTAAATAAAAAGAGTAAGATTACAAAATGCAACAAGAGTGATGTAGAAAAGCAGCACATGCACTTTGTAAGAAGACTCATTTCCCCTGTGCATATTGCTTGTATGTTTCCAATCAAAATAATCATCATTAAAGGTCCCGGACATTTAAAATAGCACACGAGAGATGAGAAGGCAGAATGAGAAACCATGGTAGACTCGAGGGAAATTCCCCATACATGTGCATGTGTGAGGGGGTGGGGTGAGGAGAGAAAACTGGTCAAGCAACAACTGAAGGAAGGCTTCTCTTTCTCTTTCTTCCGTGAAGTGCTTATTTGCAACAGTGGCCAGTGGGGACAGATGTGGCCATAGACAAAAGCGCTCTCTCTTGAGAAAACTGATTAGTACATGGTCAATACCCAGGCTACTCTCAGGCATACTCAGTTTAGAATCCCAACCCTACCACCTCGTGGGCATGTGATCTTGGAACATTGTTTACTCACCCTGGTTGTTTTTAAAATGCAAATAATAACTGTCTGCCTCTTGAAGTTAATGAGAGAACTCAATGAGATAATCCATGTCAAATATTTAGCATAGTGCCTATTTATCCTGTAGTTAGAGCTCCGTACATGTGAGCTGCCATTAATTAATGATGGTTCCACACATCCCACACACCTGGATGTAGTCCTAGCCCCTAATCAAATGTCCTGCTGGAGAACACACCTGCACTCAGCTGGCTGCTACTCTAGCTCAAGTCAAGGGATGCAGACCCCCCAGACTGGATCAGACTTGGCATGCTTTAGATTCCATTCAAATTACTCTTGTCCTGATATTCCTCCCTTGCCACAGCCAGAGGATGATGCTAAAGAAAAACACGGTGTTGGATAGCAGGTTTCTGAAAGCCAAGTGGAGTCTGCAGAATATGAGAGGAAGTGCACCATTTCTCCAATCACCATTACTCATTCTGAGCAGACATACCTCCCTAGGGTGCAATCCAGTCCAGACCGGATCCCAATCTGACTTCTTAGTTGGAAAACCCTGCAGGCAAGCTTAATGGGGGAGAACTGCAGATGAGATTTGTGAACGTAAAAGGAAGATCCGAGTTTTTGCTCCAGTGGACTCAGTCTTTCTTGTAGGTGGTTCTATTAATGTTATCTTTCCTTCTGCTTATATTATTTCAGTACTGTTCTATGCTCTGCTGTGTTTTGGGACTGATCCAGGGTGTATTGAAAACTGTTCTCTCAATGTAGTTTCAAAGTGCTGAAATAGGGATTGGGACAGGGCAACCCAGAAGGAAACCCAGAACAAAATTTACTATTAGCAGAATAAACATTTAATCCAAATTTTTAAAACCCTCTTTTGGTTCCATATAATCCTTTTCAGATACTTCAGCAGCATCTCAGAGTGTTAGGGAATGTTGTCAGTTTGTGCTAAGAATATATATTTCACACTCTGTACAGGGTCACAAAATACTATATAATTATACTTGGCAAAGGACAAGCTTCCAAGCTGAAGAGGACATTTCGGTAAAGAAATAGCTTCTGAGTTGGGAAAAAAAAAATAACATGGATAGCTAGCAACAATGAGAATAAAACAGACACCCCTAGGCTGTGGTCACCTGAAAAGTAAGACATAAAAAGCAGTACATATGTCGGTGCCCAGCAACCCAATGCAGTACTTGGCACATAGACATAATGAAAAAAGATTACAAATACAAAATCTAAGGAGCCTAAAACTATCTCTTTCATGGTAATCATTTACAAGCACAAATTTAGAAAATAATTTATTTAAACATAAATAGAAGCCTATGTTCTAATCTCCAAGAAACTTCTCTATTAGAACTACAGGCAGAGGCAATTTTGACATTATGAAAACCAGTTAACTTCCGCTTAAAATATATTTGTTTAAATTTTAAGCCATGGAATAATATAATAGTAAATCACACATATCTTCCCAAAAAGGTTGAAGGAGACTGGACCTTAGTCCTTCCTGTTTTGTGGATGTTGCTTTAAAGTAAGTACTGAAACACTTTATATGAACAATATTTCAGTATGGTGGTTGAAGAGGGCCATTTTCCATCCAAGCCAGAGACATTCCTTTAAAATGGCTGCAGAACTTAGAAAAGAAGGAAGCACTGCCCGCTTGTTTGACTTGGTGTTCTCTTCTCCTCTCCCAGGTCATCTGCTTCTACCACTTGGGCAGCGAGTTTGACGCTCAGCCGTCAGTGTGTGCAGGAGCTAGGAGTCCCCTGGGACTTCCTTTCATAATTTTCTAATTGTTAACATCTCGCATTGGGGTATTTCTGCAAATTAGAAGATCTATTAGCTAGACTAAAGAAGATCGATAGTTACGGAGACTCCTTAAGGCAATGCTGATGAGTTTATAGAAGAAAGAGCAACTGCACTTTGTGCAAATATCTTTTAAGGAAAGAGGGGATGGAGTTTCATTATTTCTGAATAAGCTCAATAAAGTAAAACACAATTAGGGGGACCAAAAATCATTGCTAACGATTGGCTGCAGTTGCCGGGCTAATGGTACAATTGGAGCTGAAGCTTTCAATCCCCAAGCAGAGCAAGCGGTACAGTGGAAATTGCGATGGATGTGCCCTTCAGTTATCGAACAGCCCTTTAGACATTTTGTTATCAGCTTAATTGAATAGGAAGCAATGAAGACAGAGAGAAAGGACTGATATTTGATACTCTAAGATTTCCAGAGAAACCTAAGTCTTCCATACCTAAGTGTTATTCTATTTTACTATAAATCCTGATCTAAGAAAACTAAGAAGTTGTTTCCTGCAGAGTAGCATCTGGCAACAGAACACCTTCTGTAAGAGAGCTGGGTAATTTTACTGATATATAGCTCAAAAAATACAGCTGAGCAGCTGAGAAACTAGACGCTCAATAACCCCCCATCCTTTTAACTGCCAAAACACTATGAGGGCCCATCTACAGGAAAAAAGAAAAATATATATATTAAAGAATCGGCTATAACTCATCTGCCAGAGCGAATGCAGCCGATGGGACATGCTGGCCAGTAGCAAGATGTGTCTTTTAGTATAAGCCATTAAACCTAAAAGCTAAGAAAAACAACAATGAAGAAATGAAAGCCCACTTTAAGGGGTGGCAGAATCACAAGAAACGCTGAAATTCAGAAAGAGTGACTGCAAGAGGTCCAAATTAAGTTATCCATACATGTTTTCTCTTTAGCAAAAGCAAATACATATGCATGTGTATTTACCTTAGTGTCTGAAACTGAGTTGAAATTAGAACTCTGTATTGTGCGAAGTAATCTTTCCTCTAAAAGATCTTTCCATTAGTGTAAAATCCAATAACTTTTTGAAAAGCTAGAACATACTTGAGAAATATTGTCTTTCTCTAGTGACCACAGGTAACTGGCAATGTTGTCAAGACTCAAAAGCCGTCGGATGCAGGTACACACCAGTTATGTGGAGCGGCACTGGCTGTAATTGTGTCATTTAAAATCTCTCCACTATGTCCTTGAAAAAGGACCAGTTAACTTTATACTGAAGGTATGGCTTAGACGATAGTTATTAGAGCTATAGGAGAGGATAGTCCCTCTCTTAATAGCATTCTATGTTCCATTTATTTCCCAGTCATGCTGCTACCTATTGACATGGTGATTTATTTCTGGTATACTGGCAACAATCTAAAATGAACCATGCTTTGCCTATATTATTATAATAAACTTGGTGATACAGCACATAAGAAAGTTGGTAAACGTTCCCTTTCCATCACCAGGTACACAACCCTTAATAAAGTAGATCCCTTCCCCAAAAGAAAGGAGACCAGTGGAGTGTTTGTTCATTTTGTTTTGTGGGTTTTTTGTGTTTGTTTTGTGTGTGTGTGTGTGTGTGTGTTTAGTTTTTTTGTCTGTTTTAATTGAGGTATAATTGACATATAACATCATCCAAAGAGGAAACCAAGAGAAGTGGGACATTTAGTGACTTTTCACAGAGTTTATATGAAAATAGTAAATAAAAATAGCAATGACCTGAGTGGCTGTGACAACAACAGGCATGACAAGAGGACAAAGAGAAATAAGACACAATGTCCCCAAGAATAAAAAAATAAAAATCACTGTAAGCAAAGAAAGGTACAATAACACTGAACATGTAAGCTGATTAAAGGTTATTTTTGAAGAACATGTTTTGGACACATACATATTATTACACTATAATAATAATTAATATTCCGAAGAGCAAATGATTAATAAATAATGGTTTACAGACACTCCTAGACATTGAAAATAATTGCCTGTGAAGGAGTGAAGGCCACACACAAACCTTGGAGCTGTTCTTGGACACACGGTGTCTCAACTCCTGCACAGACCACACTGAAAAGCAATGAACTTGATCCATTTTGTTGTGCTTCATAAGCCTCAGAAGCTACTTTAGCAACTCGGTTGGGTCTCCAGAATATACTATATTGATGGCTCTATTACCTTTTTCATTGTCTCTATACGTTCCATTACTGAAAAGGAGAAAGTCCTAATGGAATAGGAATTCACCAGCAGCTAAAACACAGAGCTGAGCTCTAAGTAAATGCCTCCTTTCTCTCCTATTCGCCACCCCCAGTGCCTTGACCCTCCTTCGCCATTATTGCTCCCAGAACTGGTTATCAATAATCTGCACTCAATCCTGTAAGGCAAATTGAAAAGCTAAGCCTTCTAGTCAAAGGAAGAAGAAAAAAATAGAAATTTCAGCTCCCACCTCCTCTCTCTTTTCCTCAGGCAAATAAGTCCTATTTTCCCCTCTGTGCATCACCCTCCCTCACCAAAGCATGCCCTTTACTAAGAGGTGCAGGCATCTGGTAGAAAAAGAAATGCCTGAATCTGCTCCAATGCCAGGCCTCCCATTAGAATTACACATCCTTTCTAACTCCTGAAATCCACTAATAGTAAAAGCTAGCAAGGGTCACCATTCTTTTTTTCGTCCTTTTCCCAGGAAATTCATGTGCAGTCTCATATTTTGTAGAAATCAATAGTTAAATTTAAATAAATGTCCCCAGCCTGAACTTACTGGAGACGGTTTAACAATATATCCCAAATGGTTGTTCTGATAGTAAATATTTATTAATATTTATTTATTAAAATATATAAAGCCATTCCCTGCTGGTTTTCCCTTAACAAAAGTAAAAATAAGCTCTAGCCAGTTTGGCTCAGCAGGTAGAGCGTCAGCCAGCAGACTGAAGGTAAAGGGTTTGATTCTGGTCAAGGGCATGTACCTCGGTTGCAGGGGGCCCTGGTTGGGGCATGTGAGGAGATAACCAATCGATGTGTCTCACATCCATGCTTCTCTCTCTCTGTATCTCCCCCTCCCGTACACTCTCCCTAAATATCAATGGGGAAAAAATATCCTCGGGTGAGAACTAAAACAAAAAAAAATAAGTAATTAAATAATATATGCATATATTTTATATACATATATTTAATATCTATGAAAGGCAGTGTTTCTATATGGTATCTAAATAAATGGCAGCATATATATGTATATGTGTATATATGTATATGTGTGTGTGTGTGTATTACAACAATCTATATTTATACGCAACTGTTGCTGTTTGCAGCATATTTACCCACTCAATCTTCCTACTGCTTTAGCTCTCTGGTTGAATTGCATCCAATCGTAATTATAACCTTCACCCCACATCCTTACACCACAGGAAAATACTGCTGCCCAGTCTTAATACCAACATTTAATCAGCATTTAGGGCTCAGTTAAGTCCTATAATTTCCTCAAAATAAGTGAAGAAAGAAAATAAGTAGGTATGAATCAATCACTGGTTTAACCATATTCACTCACTTACTCACTTACTCACTCACTCACTCACTCACTCACTCACTCAGGCTTTGAGCATTTGTGCCAAGCCCTTTCCTACATACTGAGAATACAACAGTGCAAAGGACAAAGTTCTGGCCCTCATGAAGCTTATGTTCTACTGATGGACAAAAATAAAGGGCTGAATAAATAGACATATAAAGTGTATCAAGTAGGGATAAGTGCTACAGTGAAGAATGGAGTGGCACAAGCAGACAGGGAGTGACGGAGAGAGCAGGAGCAGGCTAGCTATGTTCCTCACAATGGTCAAGAAGGCAGCTCCACGGAGGTACCATCTGAGTGTGAGGGCACCTTCCAGTCTGGCAAACATACTCGAGCTTGGCGAGATGCCAGTATTCACGCTGCTTGGTGGCCTGAGTCTGTATCCAAACTGATGCAGCTTCCAAATCTTAGTTGAAAAGGGAAAGGTGGCCCAAAGGCAAATCATCTCAGCCATCCCTCAGTATCAGCCGCTTGTGCTCAGAGCTGCCAGCCAGGATTCTGGAGACACAATGTGACCCCCCCCCCCCGGCCCCCAGGTGATAAAGTTGGAGAACTCTTCCTCAGTGAGCATCCTGGCAGGGCACATTGAGACCCAGCAACTAAACTCAGACTCAGGAGTCTAGGCTCAATGTGACATTGGATTGACAGCAGATAAATGTGCACATCTCCTCCTATACCCAGGGTGAAATTCCTTAGAGAGAAACATGGGCAGTGGTCAAAAGCGTGCACCCTGCAGCCAGACAGACCTGAATTAGAAAGCAGTTCTTTTGCCAACACCCTGCACATTCTTGGGCAAGTCATTTAAACTTCAGTTCCATCACCTGTAAAATAAGGGCAATAACACCTACCCCAAGCTCAAAGAGGAGAAGGATCTATGTCAAAGCAGTACTGCTCCTGCGGTAATGCTTAGGATGCAGGACCATATAATATAATGGACTAGAGGCCTGATGCATGAAATTCGTGCAAGAGTAAGCCTTCCTTCCCCCAGCTGCCAGCACTGGCTTGCCTCTGGCACCCGGGACCCAGGTTTCCCTCACAGCCCCAGATTCGTCCAGAAGGTCATCCAGAAGGACACCTGGTCTAATTAGCATATTATGCTTTTATTATTATATATGGGAATCAGGCAGAGTCCCAGTCCCATAGTGAGAACTATGGGATCATGATAATCAGAACTGAGACTGAACAAAAACAAAAACAGTAATATAAAGAAAACTGAAGCCTAGAACTTTATATACATACATAAAAGGCAAATATTTCTCAAGCTACAACTTAATTCTATGTCCTAGAACCAATACTCCAAGCCCAGTTAAATGAAAGAGTCATAAATTCCAACCATATTTGGAAATAAATTTCTTTCAAAGTTTCCTTTGCAAGAGTTCAGTTGAGCAAAATTTTAATAACATTTTACAGTTAGATGAAATTCCTTCCGTGATGAATTCTATTCCCTTACTAAATATGTATAAAGATTTTTAGTAATTTAATCTTCTGACAACCCTATAAAGTAATTCTCTTTATTTTATTCTTAGAGGAAAGCATCAAGAATAAGCTGCTTCTTGAAAAGTTGATAAAATTAGGATTACAAAATAAAACCAACAACTCACGTGTCTTTGCTTCATGTCCTGAGTCAGTGACTATAGTGGGTTGAATAGTGTTCCCCTCCAAATTCATGTCCACACAAACCTCAGGATGTGACCTTATGTGGAAATAGGGTCTTTGCAGATTAAGTCAGGGATGAGGTTGAGATCATGCTGGATATGGGTGGGTCCTAAATCCAATGAGAATGAGAGAAAAGGACAGAGACTCGGGGAAGAGGCATGTGGAAAAGCAGAGAGTGAATTGATATGGTCACAAATCAAAGAACTCCTGGAGCCCCTAAAAGCTGGAAGAGACAAGAAAGAATCCTCCCCAAGAGCCTTTGCAGGGAACATGGCCCTGCCGACACCTTGCTTTTGGACTTCTGGCCTCCAGAACTGTGAGAAATACATTTCTGTTGTTTTAAGACACCACGCTTATGGTAATTCATTGCAGCAGCCACAGGTAAGTAATACAGTGATTTTCAGAAATATTCCGTTCTTTCTATGTGTTATAATGGCCTCCATTAGCCACATAGTTATTCTCACAAAACCAGGATAAGACCAAAGAAGAGAGGATGACAAATGGCCCTTTCTGGAATTTTTGCCCTTTCTGGAACTTTAACCCATTAAGGATGTGGGTGGATTTAACCATGTTTTCTGGAAGATACTATTGGCCCTCGTTGTGTACTATTAGTGTAGACACTAACTGGAATCTAACACAAAACAAAATTGGTTCCCATGGGCTGTGTTTCTTCAATAAATTTTATTCCTGACGAGAGGAAAACGACAGGATCGTAACTGCAAGTGTTAGAATGGTGTGGGGAAATGTAGTGGGAAACAATAAACATTGTTTTAAAAAGCTCAAAGAGGAGAATGATCTATGTCAAAGCAGTACTGCTCCTGCGGTAATGCTTCTACCTTCCACTTAAAGACAGATACATTTTCCTTGACAGCTCTTAATAGTCTCTACAGTTATTCACTGAACTTGCCCTTAAAATTACAGAGTAATAAAAGGAGAATAGCATTGACTGACTACAGTCAAAAGGTGGGGTTTTTTTTTTAAATAAAGTGGCCATTTCATTTTACCCTATATCCAAGATTGTCCAATAAGGGTACTCGATATGTCTAAGGATTGAGAAATAGTTACAAGGCATCTTACATCACTACAATACCATTTGACTCCTTCATTTATTTATCCATTGAAAAGGAGAATATTTATCTTAACTAGACACCACACATCCACAAAGGAGAGAGGGAGGGGGTGAGAGACAGAGGAGAGAGGGACGGAAACATCGATGTGAGAAAGACACATAGATTGGTTGCCTCCTGCATCTGCCCTGACCAGGGACAGGGCTGGGGATCGAACCTGCAACCCAGATACATGCCCTTGACTGGAAATCTGACCCCAGACCCTTAGGTGCAAGGGCTGGCACTCTAACCACTGAGCAAAAAAAACAGCCAGAGCTCAACTGGTAACATTTTTATTTATCATGGCACCCAGTTTATGCCATAACATTTTTCTCAATTTGTTTATGTATGCATATACTAGTTTGGATTACTTTATTTTCTGGGTCTCTCTAACAACATGGAATCTCCCTGGAGGCAATGACCATGTCTGTTTCCCTCAAGATGCTACATTACTAACACAATGCCTGGCCCAAGGTCAGCAAATATTTAATGAATGAATAAAGTGTAAATGAATGAATGTATGTTTTAAATTTAGGAAAATAAAAGCTAAAAAAGACAGTCTGTCTAAACCACACTAGGGCATCTCATTCCACCCAACTTGTTTGCTGCCTGCTCATGGGCATATACACTGAGTGGCCAGATTATTATGATCTCTGAACGCATAATAATCTGACCACTCAGTGAATGTATGTATGTGTGTGTGTGTGTGTGTGTGTGTGTGTGTGTGTGTATATATTAGAGGCCCGATGCATGAATTTGTGCATGGGTGGGGTCTGGCCAGCCTGGCCAGGGGGAGGGGACATGGGCAGTTGGCCAGCCTGCCTGCTGGTCGAACTCCTGGTCGAGGGGACAATTTGCATATTAGCCTTTTTAGTATATAAGATATACACTGAGTAGCCAGATTATTATGCGTTCAGAGATCATAATGGTCTGGCCACTCAGTGTACATGGGCACATTCCTTCTTCTCTCATCACTCAAAGCTTCAAAAACTCAATACACAAACAGTAACTAACTTTGTATTGAATCTAACATAATATTCAGGGTTGCTGAGACCAGTTCAATGCTTTAAAGAATCATTTTCTTTCATCACTCTATCTCTCTACTATTGTGTTAACCTTCTAGTTACACTTCTTTGTGTAGGCAGAGATCGTTTTAATGAGTTTCCCCCTCATAATCTCAATGTTAACCCATTAATTCTGTTATGAATTCTTTATAAGTACCATCACATAAGCATTTACCTATCAAATCATGTGATTCCAATTACCAATCAGAATTAATTTGTTTTAGCCCTGGTCAGGTAATTCAGTTGGTTAGAGCATCACCCGATGTGCCAAGGTTGCAAGTTCGATCCTGGTCAGGGCACATGCAAGAATCAACCAATGAATACATAAATAATTAGAACAACAAATTGATGTTTCTCACTCTCTCTCAAATCAATGAATAAAAAAAATGAATTACTTTGTTTTGCCTCTAAAATGTATTTTTAAAATGTTTGCATATTCAAAATGGTACTGGTAAAAGTACCTAATGTGATACATCCCCATACATCTGGAACTGAAACAAAGTGGAATCAGATACCACCCCTTCAAAGAGACCACCCACCCCCTGCCCCTGATCTCATTTTAGTCTCTAAAGCAAGACTTGACAACTTTTCAAAAATTTCAGTTATGTGAAAAAATATCACTTGTATATATTTTAAATATATGTCTAGAAAGTACTTTGGAGTTCTAAAGCATTATTCACATAAATTAATTTTAATATCAACATTGTTTTTGTTTTTCTCAGTTAATGATATCTAAATCTAAGAAATGTCATAAAATAACTGATAACTTCTGTGGTATAATTCCACTGTTTAGCAAGTGAGAGGAAAACACTAAACCAAGATACACAATTGTTTGTCAGCAAGAGTAAAGATTAAATACAAGTACTGTTTAGGTACAAACATAAAAAAAAACCAAAAAAATGCAAAGTGCATTTAGGTGCCACATAATAAAAAATATTCTTGGCCTATACAATGCCTAGGGTAAAATCTATAGGATCAATAAGCAAATTTTTCTCAAATTAGCATGATTGGGGGAATTCAACTTCCCAGCACTAAATAAAAATAAGTTGAAAAACAAGTAGGCAATATTTTAATTCAGAAGGCCACTATTAAAGTATACCTAAGCTATGGTAACTGCATGAGGAACGAGAAGCTGGAGAAAACCTCTCTCAGTACATTAATAGAAATTTCTTTTTTCAGATGAGTTAGTTGTCAAGATCTTAAATAGACACCAAATTCACCAGTGTGACAGTTGGTCTCAGAACAAGCTAGAAAAGCCTGGCGTACCCAAGCCCACGTTCATGTCAGATATCACCATCTGACCATAGACCTTTCCACTAATCTGAGCTGTAATCTTAAAATCTTTCTTAGCACAAGACTCCAGGCAGCAATTATGGAAACATGTGAATTGTTGGAAATATGACACCAACGTTAATGTAATATCAGAGGAATCCCAGAGAGAGAAAGAGTTGGTGCACAATGTAGGAAGGGATAAGAGGATGGAGGAAATGTTATATTCGGGAAAGTTGGGACAATGTATAAAGTGTTGAATCCTAAAGATAAGCTTAGCGTCATTCACCATTTCTTTAGAAATAGTTCTAGGCATAGAATCTTAATTTGCTTCTAAAAACATGAAGTATATTTCCTCCGGTAAAACTAATATCATGATATGACAATTTTTGAGATATAAAAATGCACAGAACCTTTATGTCTTTATAAGAATTTACTAGAAACATAGTTGAGAAACCCAATGGTTCATAAATTGTATATTTTCCTTTCTTTAGTACTATTTAATAAATTATAACTACATAATTGTCAATGATTTTTTCACAGAATCACAGGCTAGATAATAATATAGACATTAGATTATTTAGTGACAGTAGAATCATTAATCTAAATATAGAAGATACCTACATTAAAGATTATTAAGAATTACATTAGATCAATAAAAAAGCTAAAGTCAAATTTTATGTTAAATGTGATAAGAGTCCTAATTTGAAATAAAATTTTTGAAACATTCAATCAATATTTAATCACAACATTCAATAAAGAATAAGAAAGAATGGTCCATTATATCAGTTTTAGAATTTAAGATAATTAGGAAACAAGGCATTACAGTTGAGTGTCTTATTACATTTCATAGAACAGATGTGCACACTAATGCACAGTTAAATTACAATGCTGGTCAACATCATCACTAGTAAGGATTAGTCAAAATATCAATCAGGAGATTGCCTTATGATCTTGTCCAAACATTGGAAAGTGAATCTGTTTCTTCAATGTGACTTCTTTAAGTAAAGTTTTGAAATATATCCCATACATATTTATCAAAAATACTAGGGGCCCAGTGCACGAATTCATGCACCTTGAAAGGAACTGTGGGCCGTAAGGCTGCGGTGGGCACAGGGGCAGGTCTCAGCCCATCCTTGTGCCCCCACCTGGCCCCTCCTGCCATGGCCCCCAGTTCCCTGTCTTCTGGCAGCCCCGCTCTCACCTCCGCTGCTCCTACATGCTGACAGCACCGGCCCCATTCGCACCACCACTGACAGCACGAAGCGATTGGGGTCAGCACCATCAGTGGTGCGAATGGCCACTCCTGCACCGATTGCCCCTCAGGAGCAGGGGGAGGTGGAGAAGCCCTCAGGGGCAATTGGGGCCAGCAACTGCTGCTTTCACTCACCGATGGCACCATTCGCTGCTCCAGTGACAGCTGCAGGGCCAGCACCAGCAGTGGGTGCGAGTGGTGGCTCTGGTGTTGGCAGCAGGTGTGAGCAGGGCCATCGCTGGCAGTGGGTGCGAGAGGCGGGTGCCAGCCCCGATCGCCCATCAGGAGCGGGGGGGGGGGGGGAAGCCCTAAGGGGCGATCGGGACTGGCAGCCATCTCTTGCACCCGCTGACAGCACCAAGCAATGGGGGCTGGCAGCAGGTGCGAGCGCCAAGCGGGACTACGGCATGTAGGAGCAAAGAATTTTCAGTAACTACCAGAGGCTTGCCCCAATAACAGCAACCTGTGGCCTGCCTTGGTCTGGCACTCCCGCTCACCTGCTCCACCATCCCGCCGCAGCCAATGCCCACCATGTTCCCCGCTCTGCCACCTGCTGCCAATGCCTGCCATCTTCTGCGTGCACCCCCTGGTGATCAGTGCATTCATAGTGACCGGTTGTTAGTTGGTTCAGTTGTTCAGCTGTTCCGTCACTCAGTCTATTTGCATATTAGGGTTTCATATATATATATATATATATATATATATATATATATATATATCCAATTGAAACAAGTTAAAATTGGAGAGTATGTCTTTGTTTCCATAAAACTACAGTATTTCAAATACTTTCACTGAAGAAGATCCAAGAAATTAACACATTCCAAGTGGTTTATTAAACCCCAGCACAATGATTGGTAAATAGCAAAGAAGCACTGAAATGTATGTGGGAGTAGATTGTATGAATGAATGAATGAAACAAAGTGATATGGTGAGGAAACCCCATGATTAAAAGTTAGGAGACCTACATTCTGGTGCCATTCTATAATCTCATGGAATGATACTAGACAATTTAGTGAAATCCATTATACTTCAATTTCTTCACCTATGAAATTAGGAAACTGAGCTAGGTGATGTATAAGATTTCTACTATTGTCCTCGCTGGTTTGGCTCAGTGGATAGCGCATTAGCCTGTGGACTGAAAGATCCCAGGTTCAATTCCAGTCAAGGTCACATGCCTGGGTTGCAGTCTTGATCCCCAGTGGGGGACGTGCAGGAGGCATCCAATCAATGATTCTCTCTCATCATTAATGTTTCTATCTCTCTTTCCCTCTCCCTTCCTCTCTGAAATCAATAAAGATATATTTTTAAAAATTTTAAAAAAATGTCTACTATCACTATGATTTCATTACATAGTACCAGACAGAAGGGAAATTTCATCTTATAGATGATTTGGTGAAAAATATTATGCATAGCTCCTCTAATCAAGACAGTGAAAACAATGCTCAATTTTATATCAGTAACCTACATATTAGCCAATAGTCATACTGGTCCTCTAGATATTATTTTAAAGAATTGATCATGATGATTTAATTTAGGTTATTTCATAATGCCTTCTTACAATTCTCCTCCTTTTTGAAACTATAGAATGTCAAGTTCAAGTCAATAGCATCATAAACAACTCCACCCTAAATCCTTTTAGTAAAGATATTGCCTTGATCAATGACACCTTCAGTCATGAGTAAGTCAGATCACAATGTCCATTATGCAGAAAAAATAAAACATCATAAACACTGAAGAAAGGAATAAACAGTGACTTCAGGTATGTGAGATGATTCTAGCATTCTTTGGCAATATATTCCTCTTTTAAAGTGAAATGATTTAAGGCTGATATAAAAATTTAGTTTCTCATTTTCTTTTTTTTAAATTTAATTAATTTTATCATTAGCATCATGTAAATTTAAATCTTAAGACTGGCCTATAAGATACACTTTCAAATTAATAATTTCCAGTGAAACACAAGAGAAAATTTAGAATTTTTTTTTCCAAAAATGTCTCTGGCTACTGACTGTCTCTAAGGGTTGCTACATATGAGCAAAACACAATGTTCTTTTTCAAGTATTGAATAAGATTATCCTAGAAGTAACAAGAATTCAATTTCCTATTCTCTAGATCTTTGAAGACAGCAAGAATAATTCAGTGAGAAAGCTTCTCTTTACACATCATACTGGGATGTATTCTAGAACATTTATATAACTCTAAATAATCTATTATTTATTTATTTATTTATTTATTTATTTATTTATTTATTTAATAGAGAAGGAGAAGAGAGAGATTTGTTATATCACTTATGCATACATGGTTGCTTCTTGTATGTGCCTTGACCTTGGATTGAACCTACAACCTGGGTGTATTGGAAAGGTGTTCTAACCAACTGATCTACCCAGACAGCATCATGACCCTATATAGCCATATATTGGTATCTTTATTTCTAAGTGTAAATAAATGCATCAGTCTATTCAGAATTTATCCTGGGTCAATTTTTCCAATATTCCCTGATCTTAATGCACTTCAGGCTTGGTTACAAAATCTATGTCTAGGTATTTTAATGAAACCAGTTTTTATAACTCTCCTAAAATGGATTTTCCTCACCATGACTCAAACTTTTAATTCAATTAGCTGAAATCATTTCTCTGGTTTAAAACTACCTTTTTTCCCATTTTTTTCTCATCAGCAATTTGTAAGCTTAAGTAATAAACACAGGTGATAAGAGAGATTCTTTCTCCTAAATATCAAGAGCACAAAGAACATGTAACTATTCCTTGACAACATTTTTCCACTTAAAAGAATCATGGAACACTAGTGGCCTGGTGCACGAATTTGTGCACATTGAAAGGAAATTAAATAGAATAAATATTTTAATATCGCTATTCACCCTTTGTCTATAACAGAAGTGTCAACCAAATTCACAATCAACAAATCAAAACACATGGGTGTGATTGGCGCCAGCTAGAGCTTTATATGTATTGTGCATGCAGGAGTCAACTTAGCCTTTTATAGATATAGAATAAACGTGCTTAATTAGACCTGCTTTCTAATTTAGCTAAACTTTTTCCAGCCCAATGAAGCACCCCAACTTCTCTTTCAGGAAATTGTCTGCAACACAGAAGTAAATATCAACACAAAGCAGATTATTATTGTAGATCATGCAGGGAGAATAAAGAGTAAAATATTTTAACTGCAGCAGTGTTTGACTATATTCTGCACAGTGAGAAAACCTGAAGTCATTTTCAAGTTCCACCATTTCTTACTTCTTTTCAGTGGGGTCAAGTTTCTAAGCTTTCTAAATCTCCGTTTTCCGGCTAATGAAAAGAAAATAGGATTCCACTGAGTCTCCTATCTACCTACTCCAGGACTTCTGTGAGGATCAAATGAGATGAGGCACAAGAAAATGCTTCACAGACATCTGGTTACAGTGTGAAATGTTTCCACCTGGCTATAAAGCAAGTCATGTTCCTGGGCTGAAGAAACTGCAAAGCGGCTAGTCGCTAGGGAGAGGAAGTGGGGCATTGCTATATGACATCATTACCTGGATGGTTGGACACTTAGTATATTAGCCTTTTATATATATAGATTACCTTACCCCTCCTAGGAGATGGGCAAAGAGAGACTTGCAAAGGATCATTTTACAGGAAGAACTTAAGTTGTTAATCTATTCTATAACCAAAAGCAAAATTTCTTGGCTGCTTCTCCAATTATTCAATCCCACTATTTTTAGGAACTGTGGCACAATTTTGTGTCATTCATTGTACTGTACACCAAGTTTCATGTTCTGTATGCAATGTGTGGGATTAATAAAAGCTACACAATTATTTTCCCAATGCTTAAAAACTTGTAGGTATAACAGCACTTTTTAAAAAAGCAACTAAGAAGGTAATTCAATTGGATATTCTTTATTGCTTTATGGTATTTCATTTATAAGGGATATCCTATACCATATTTTAAGGAACTAAGAAAAGTGGCTCAGAAAGACTGGGTCTTAGGTTCTCTAAATTCCAGGAGTATATACGATGAACAATAATGACAATTCAACATGTATATTTAATTTTTTCATTTACTCCTGCTTCCTTCAAAAAACTAAGTGGTGCATACATAAGAAATCTAAATGCATCTATTGATACGTGGGCAGAAAACTGATTAGTCACTCATTTTCATCCATCAAGTTATTTAAAGTTCTTAACAGATTTCTGATGTAGACCAATCCAATATTTTGAGACACACTCAACTGAAACTAGTGAGTACTACACACCTGGGGTACTAACGGAACTCTCAGTCTAGTATTACAGGCATGGCCATTTACTCACTGTATAAGTAGTGAGGTAAATGGTGAGTTATACAGTTACAGGCTTGGCAATAATGGGGAAATAGTCTATCTCAGTTTGTCTCACTGGAGAAGATACTGTGCCCTAAAGTGCATTTTAGAAATCCACAGGGAACATTTCTACCTTGTAGCAGAATTGCTCCTGAGCACTTACTATTGAAAATTGTATTATATAAGTATATTTTAAAATAGTTTTATTTTAGTTCCCCTTATATTAAAGTTAGGGGATCATATTAATTTTTAAATAATATAGACAGGTCATAGATCTCAGGATTTCATGTTTAGATAGTAATAGCACATTATGAAATGTTTATTATAAAAAGAGAATTTATGGTCTAGGAGTGAGAACCACAAATCTAGAGGGATAGACATGTAAACATATAAAGTTACAGTGTGAAACATACTAAATGCTAACACATCTCTATATACAAACTGCCAAAGGGACACAAAATATGGAGGAATTAAGTGATACATTACAGAAAAGCAAATAAGACAAACAAAAATTCAGAGACACAGACAGTAGTATGAAGGTTGCCAGAAGGAAGGGGGCGGGAGGGGGGGTTGAAGGTAGAGGAGGTCAAGTGTATGGTGTCGGAAGGAGATGTGACTTTGGTTGGTGGACACACAATGCAATACACAGGTGGTGCATCACAGAATTGTACATCTGAAACTTACATAATTGTATGAACCAATGTCACCCTAATAAATTTAATGTTTAAAAGGGGGCTTTGAAAGGTAAGTAGATATTTCCAGCTAGAGAAATGCAAAGGCCAGCTTAGGCTGGGGAAAAACAGCAGAGGCACCAGGTTATAGGAGAAACATAAAGAACAAACAGTTGAGCCAGAGAATGAAGTTAATTTGTGGCGCTGGCGCTAGTGCCCGTATTTCCTTCTAAGAAGTTTCATGCTTATCAGGTAGGCAATAGTAGAAAGCCATCAAATTGCATAATAATTTATCTGGTCATTTCTGATTTCAAAAATATGCAATTATGTTCATTTTTTTTTTTTGCCAGAGAAATAATTATTATATTCTTGATACTTATATTTTGCTTACTATATTACTTCAAAGGCTTAGTTATCGGCTGCAGGCTTTTAAAATACCTTAAATGTTCAAAGCAAGCCCATGATTTTGAATGCCAATAAAAAGAAAACCAAAAGAAAAGGGAAAATGAGTTTAAATATACAGTGTTATTTCAAAAATATGCCTTTGAAATTGCTATTCCACATGAAAATTCTACCAATTTTCTTGAATTAAATACACATTGTTTAACTTTTCAATGTTACCTTGTTGCTTCCTTTGTAGCAAAAGGTGTTCCTTTCAAAAGATAAACTTCATTTTGAAGTTTCCAGAGGAAAGTGTTTATTAAACATTTATTGTAGATAGCCAAAATCTTTTAGTTCTCTTCCGTAGTAGATAAGAAAGTGGGGTGAGAACATAACAGAGGCTTTCACATCAGGTTCTTCCTCAGGAGATACTCATGTAACATTTTACTTGCATCAAACCTAATGGCGCCAAGCAATGACATTAAAGTATTAACAAAAGGACTTCTTTTCCCTCCTCAGATTGTGGGTTACAGCGGCTGCTGGAGTTGTGCTGCAAACAAAGGAGGCTCTAAAGTGATGGATTCCTTTTTGTTTTATCACTGTTTTCTCAAACCAGACCGATGAACTCTCCACCCCTGACCCTTAACACCAGGCTGACCCTCTCACAAACTAATCACTGTAGGGCTCATAAAAGCGAGTTGTAAAACGCCAACAGTTGTCCAGTCTAGGAGATAACTCAGTGCCCTCCCAAACGTCTTGCCTTTTCCTGACACCAAACACCTCCACTTTCTATCGTCTACCGTGGCCAGGGCATCCTCTGTGATTTCGGCCATCGTGACTTTCCACTCCTGACTTGAACTTTCACACAGATTTCAGCTTAGGAAGTCATGGCAGGTTGGCATCAGAGCTCTGATATTTCTGCAGCCCATCCGGACCCTTCCCTAATTGTACAGAGTCCTTTGACACTCACTCCAGGACTGAGAAGTGAGCCTTTGTCTTTTCTGAGGTTATAGACTGACTGAGATTGTATGTGTGTGTGAATACACAATATATAAATCAGTTTTCATTTGGAGAGTTACTGGCCATCGAATACCAACCAAAATAACACGGCAGTTAGATCTGCAGCTGAAGATGGTTACCCAACATTTATGAAGTTGTCGGGTATTCTCCTGTTTTGCCAAAGCTGGTCTATGTTGCTGCTATAACGCTAAAGACACAGAAACCTATGGCATACACCCATCTGCTATATGAGGCCCAAACGAAGCAAAACAAGGGGCGTGGCAGGAATTCCATGATATTTATCCTCATAGGCCAAGGCAGCTTTTTGAGCCGAATTAACCTGCTTGATGTTAATTACGGGTATATGAATCTTGACATGAAGCTAGAAAATCCAACCCTGAATGCATCTTTAAAATTAATTTTCTATGTCTAGTACTGCACTCACTCAATTGTTTTATAATGACATGCTTTACATTATGGATACGATGATTAAAGGAGGTTAGGTTACATGAGTTCAGTGAAAGCATCCTATAATATGCTGATACCGTGACCTTTCCTAGCTCTCGGGCTCAGGATCACAACAACTGAGACAGGGGCCCGTGTTCCAGGGAAGGGCTCTGTTCTTGCTCCTTGCCCACGTGTGTAGACAACATCAGCAAGCAGGCCCAGGAAAGCAAAGAGGGCTTCCTCTGGACCCTCTCCCCCTCCGCCACCTCCCCCTAAAACACGTGCATAATCTATTCCATAAATAACTAGGGATGCACTCAGCGGTGTTCTGAGGTAGCCCACTGCCTGTGGCATATTCGTAATGTACCAACAAGTCTTTGAGGTTATTTTTTTATTTTCCAAAGTTCTCAAATCACTCTCAAGAATGAATTGGAAAGATCCCTGGATTCACCAGTTATATTTTCCTGTTACTCCAGGGAAGCTGCGAAAAGGGAAAACCCACATTTCTGCCTCCTTGCATTTCATCCAACTTCTGCTGCCCATCGCAGAGAAGCTGTGGGAGCAATCGGCCTGGCACAGGAAGCTGTGATGCAAGGCGGGCCGCCGGAGGAAGGAGGGGCTGCCAGGCGCCGCTCCCCACTCTCAGGTCCCCTTTCAGGCTGCACAGGGTGTACAGCCAGGGCAGCCTTTGGGCCAAGGGTCCTCGGAAGCTGGCCTGCGGGAAGGGAGAGTGAGAAGGACTATTCTTCCCTGTGTTGTAAAACGGTGGCGGAGCACACTGAAGGATTTATGACAACCCACATTCCCATTTCCCTTGTACTAGTATATGTTGGTGGGGGGGCGGGGGGCAGCGACAGACCCAGATATGTTCACACAGTCATGGACTAATGTTTACCCATATCACACCACCCAATATTTAAGATTAAAAAATCTCCTTCTGCCTATGGGAAAACACAAGTTCTTTAAGCAGTGCTCAGTGTTAATAGAATAACCTCGCTCCCACCCTTACTCTGCTTTGTGATTACGTTACTGCAGACAAAGACGGCTTCTGGTTTACCTCCCTTAAATCCATTGTTTTGTTTGCTTTATGCATTCCAATAATAGACTCCACATTTTAATGGCCTTTATTTCAGAGTCAAAAGAATAATCAGGAGAACAATTTATGAATCATTAAATGGGCCTCATATCATATTAGAAAGGAGCCGTTTTTAATTTACAGAGGCCAGGATAACATGGATTTCCAAGTAAAAAGGGGCATGTAGCAATTAAAGAAACTGACTGATGGAAGAATTGATTGCTTATCAATGACCATATCATCACAGATTGGACTCCACTGCACTCCTCTAAAACTAGGACAATTAGTCTGGCTGGTGTGGCTCAGTGGTTGAGTAGTGTGGCTCAATGGTTGAACATCAATCTATGATCCAGGAGATAGAGTCCCAGTCAGGGCACATGCCCAGGTTTTGGGCTCAATCCCCAGTCGGGGGCGTGCAGGAGTGGGCTGATCAATTATTCTCTTTCATCATTGATGTTTCTATCTCTCTCCCTTTCGCAGAAATCAATAAAAACATATTTTTAAAAAACAGGACAAATAGAGATAAATGTATCATAACAATATAACATCTCAAGACATAGGGTTAATTTTGAATAGAAAAATATTTTCTGTTCATGAGAAGATTAGTTATATCTAAGCTTACCTTCATTCGAAGCTCACAGTAACAACAATAAAATGGAAAATCTGATTATCCTATCCATACTTAAATGATGAAGACAGGAAAACTATAGTAGTAATTAGTTAATATTTGTATTTCATTATCTTTTTTTTTTACTGATTTTTATTCAGCCTACTTCTAAAATAAAGGAGGAGACTTAAAAAGGTAGAATTATTGAGGGATAGTGACATAATTCCAAGTTTCCAAATGGCAGCAAGGGCCACATTGGGAATATTTAAGCTAAGCCACAGATAGGCTTCCTCTTGTCCTTCTTATCTACCCACAGCACAGAGAAAGACTGTTGCAGGAGAAGGTGCTCTGGACAAACACCTAGAGAAGGACAACTGAGAATAACATTACTACTCACAACATCCAAGCTTCCATGGAGATGGGAATTTCATTTGAATATGGAGAACATTCTTAACCAGGACTCTTAATTCTAGTTTTGCTTCTAGCATCAGCTCTGTGAGCACTAGGCTTCCGTCTACAATAAAGGTGGTAGAATAGAGAGATGTTCTCTGCAGTCTTTTCCAGATCTGAAGTACTATACTTATTTTAGAAACTCCCAATTCTTTATCCCAACCACAAAATGCATGATAGAGATGCTAATTATTGCTACAATGGCAAGCAGGTTACAATATAGATATATCAAAATAATATGTTATACGTCTTAAATTTATGCAGTCTTATATGTCAAATACATTTCAATTACACAAAAGGGGGGGGGGGCTTCTGAGTGTTTATTGAAGTCAGAAAATCTGGAAAAAGTCCTAACTTAGACCCACTAAATCAGGACCTCCTACTATGACCACTCTGAATGAGCTTCTAAAAGATCCCAGATGGTCCTGATAAATCACCAGGTGATTCTGAAGATGTCAGCTACTGCATTAGATCCCTGATTAGAAACTCCTCGAGGGCAGCACTATATCCTGTGCCTCCTTGACTCCCTGTGGAGGGCTTGGGATATTAGAGGCACTCAGTAATTTAGCTGCCTGATGATTAAATATCTGCAAAACGTAACTTGCACAGTTTTGGGTTGTTACTGAGCTATATTGAAAGAGAAAGAGGATATGCAATAAAGGCAAAAGGGTATGTTTATTTAATTTCCTGTAATTATAAATACACAAAACTGACCTCAGCTTCAACTCAACAGCCAGAGATATAAATCAGAAATTAACAATGGAATTAACATAAACTTTGAGTTCATCCTATTTTTTTGAATGGCTCATTCTCATAGGCATTGGTTTTAGCATTGGTTTTATTAATTTGACCTACAGAGTTTATTAGTTTTACAGTTTGTCGCTATGGAGGACACACTTCTAAGTAAAATGGAGCGTTGAAGAGAAATGTTCCCATGGATTCAATACATGGGTCATTCTAATGTCATTCGCTATTCTTTCTTGTTTTGTTTGTTTTTCAGTTGCTGATTAAATGAAAAGTCAAAAAATAAACTGATGTAAATTTGCCTCTGAATTAGATCCCTGTTTAGAGTTTAGCAACAATGTCAAACATTTCCTACTAGGAAGCTATTAATTCTGGAAGCAGAGGCTCAAAGTGAAGAAAGGAGGTTGTGTATCAGTGTGTTTATTGCATTAGGATGTGAAATGTGCTCCTTTGCATTTAAATGGACAGAAAAAGACCAAAGCATTAACTTGGGGTTCATTAAAAGTAAGCAGGGGCCTGTCCATTCATTACATTCCCCCAAAAAATCCCCTCTGGTGAAAACCGAAATCACTAGCACAAACAGCTGGGTGTGTGTGAGGCCATGCTGCCGGAATGCCATTGTTTGATAGGTTTAATGTCACTTTTGTACTATTATATACCACAGAGAGAGATGCTGAGCTGCATCCAACAGGGTGGCTAACATTCTGTAGCTAATTGCATACAGCTCCATGGCAGTACTAAAGGAAGGACGACCCTGCATATGTCTCAGGAGGGAATAGAAAGATATTTTGTTTATAGTCACCCATCTGTCTAGTCACAATAGAATTACATATGAGTACAAACCACAGTTTAGTGCGTCCTTCAAGAATGATTTCTCATTATATTCATTCTATCGGCTACCACTCAGATACAGGTTACTAGAAACTGTTTCTGTCTTCTTTACTAACAATAATACATCTGATATTCTAAGATTTCAGCCAAAGTAAAGTCCTTCTAATAGACTCCATAACCATACAGAGAATATTGTTTTGTAGAATAAATGCTGAATTCAAGTAAAAAAATTTTTTAAAAGGTTCGGGAGAGGCAAAATGAAATATCAAATGCCACATTTAAACTCTAGCTGTGCCTGTTTTTTTCCAGGACTAAAATAATAGAATGCACACTAGCATGCATGCGAAAGGTTCTAAAATTGTAGCTGCCCATTATCTCATTGAATAAGTGAGGTTCAGAAAGGTAAAATAGCTTGCCTAAAGTGTGAAGAGTGAATGACAAAACATAGATCTCCCGATACCTCATGCCTGTGTATAAATGAGCAAGCAGATTCAGCTGAGAACCTATTAGATGCACATCTTGTCATTGTCACTGTAATCATTTAAAATGCTAAAATATTAGCTCAGCCAGAGTGGCTCCCTGTGTACCAAAAGGTTGCTGGTTCTATTCCTGGTCAGGGCATATACTTGGGTTGTGGGTTCAATATCTGGTTGGGGAACATACAGAAGGCAACTGATAGATATTTCTCACATAGAAGTTTCTCTCCTCCTCCTCCTCCTCCTCCTCCCCCTCCTACTCCTTTTCCTCTTCCTCCTCCTCCTCTCTCAGCATGTCCTCTGGTGAAGAATAAAAAAATAATGATACAAGGAAAATTCTAAAAATAATACAATAAAATACTGAAACATTACTAGATCCTTACAAACCGAGTTAGAATGATATAAAAACAAGAACAAGCAAACTAATGGTAGATAATTCATCTCCTTCAAAGTAGCAGAATATCTACTTCTCTTAGGGCATCTGAAACACTCTTGTTACTACAAATCTTTCTTTACATATTGTATCTTACCTATTTGAGGGCAGTGTCTATGTCCAAATCGTGTGTTCCACCCAAAGGCTATTCCACCCTCAACCATTTCTTGAAGTAGTGATTATGAACTTTTTCATCTCATGGCACACAAACTAATTACTAAAATTCTGTGGAACAACAACAACAACAACAAATATATATATATATTTTGCCAATCTGACAAAAAAATAGTTATCATTTTTATTCATTCACAACAGAAAGCTATTGGTGTATTGGCTGTTGTCATTTTTTGACAACCTAAGGGAAAAGAGGTCTGTGTCTCTAACTAAATAGTCAGTTATTGCATATTTTAAAAATTCTTATGGCACACCAGTGTAATGCAGCACACCAGTTGAAAACTGCTGATTTAGAATGTGTTAATTTGTTAGATCTTTTTCAGTGAAAGTATTTGAAATACTTCAGTTTTATGGAAACAAAGGCATACTCTCCAGTTCTGGACAGTTTTCTCAGTGATTAGAGCATTAGCCCACAGACCAAAGGGTCATGGGTTCGATTCCCAATCAAGGGCACGTACCTCAGTTGAAGGCTAGGTCCCTGGCCTTGGTCGAGGCACATGGGGGAGGGAAGCAATTAATGTGTCTCTCTCACACTCACATCTCTCTCTCTCTCTCTCTCTCTCTCTCTCTCTCTCTCTCTCCCCCCCCCCCCTCCACTCTCTCTAAAAAAATCACTGGAAAAAAATATCTTTGGGTGAGGATTTTAAAAAAAAGACATACTCTCCAATTTTAATTTGCTTAGCTTGAATATAGACCTTTTGATAAATATGTATAAATATGTATGAGATATATTTCAAAGCTTTATTTAGAGAAGCCCTATTAAAGAAAAAGATCCACTTTCCAATGTTTGGACAAGATCATAAGGCAATAAGGCAATCTTCTGATTGAAGTTTTGACTGATTCCTTACTAGTGATGATGTTGATCAGCATTGTAATTTAACTGGACATGAGCATGCCTGTCTGTTCTATAAAATGTAATAAGATACTTAACTGTAATACTTTCTAATTATCTTGAAACCTAAAAATGACATAATGGACCATTCTTTTTCATTCCTCATTGAATGTTATCACTAATTATTGATTGAATATGAATGTTTCAAAAATTTTATTTCAAATTAGGACTCTATCACATTTAACTTAAAATTTGACATTAGCTTTTTTTCATTATTTAATGTAACTCTTCATAACTTTTAATGTGGGTGTTTTCTATATTTAGATTAATGAATCTACTACCACAAAATAATTTAATGTCTATATTATTATCCAGTCTGTAATTCTGTAAAAAGTCATTGGCAATTATGTTGTCATAATTTATTAAAATAGTACTAAAGAAAAAAATATCCAACTTATGAACCATTGGGTTTTGAGCTATGTTTCTAGTAAAATCTTATCTACACTAATAAAAGAGAAACATGCAAATTGACCATCCCTCCACTACGCCCACCATCCAATCAGAGTGAGTATGCAAATTGACCCAACAAATATGGTGGTTAATTTGCATACGCCGGAGTGGAGCAAAGACTGACACCATAGAAGGAAGCCAAGCGCTGCAGAAGGGAGTGAAGTGGCAGAGACAGGAGTGGAGCCGAGGCAGCGGAGACAGGAGCGAAGCCCGCCTTCTCTGCTTCGCTTTGGCTGCAAGAAGCCCTATTCTTGCAGGAATAGGCTTGAGGAAGCCCTATTCTTGCAGGAATCTTCCTGCAATGGGCCTCTAGTAAAGACATAAAGATTCTGTGCGTTTGTACATCTTAAAAATTGTCATGTCATGCTATTAGTATTAATAGAGGGAACACAATTTTTAGAAGCACATTATGTTTATATGTCTAGAACTATTTCTAAAGAAATGGGTGGAGTCAAAGGAGGCCTAGAAAAGAGTAAGCACTCCACCACCACCCACCAGTAACAAGGCTACTCCTCCCTACCTGTGGCAGTGGAGGCCATTTGGGGAGCCAGAACTCCTAGTCATCATATACCATGCAAACACTAATCAAAAAGTAAACTTCAGAGCAAAGAAAATTACCAAAGACATTACATAATTATAAAAGGGTCATGAAGAACACATATCAATCCTAAATGTGTATGCATCAAACAACAGAACTGCAAAATATGTGAAACAAAAACAGAACAGAAGGGGAAAATAGACAACTGACAATTGCAGTCAGAAACTTCAACAATCATCTCTCAACAATTAGCAGAGAACAACTAGACAGAAAATCAGCAAGGATACAGAAGAACTCGATAACACTATCAAACAAATAGATCTAATTCACATTAATAAAGCGTTTCGCCCAACAACAACATAATACACATTCTTTTCAAGTACCCAGAGTACGTATACCAAGATAGACCACATCCTGGGCCATAAAACAGAAAAACAAAAGAAACAACTCAACAAATTCACAAGCATTAAAAGCATTCAAGGTGTATGCTCCAACCCCAATGGAATCAAACTAGAATACAACAACAGAAGGATAACAGGAAAAATCTCTAAAACCATGGAAACTAAGGCAGCACACCCCTAACCAATATGTGGGTCAAAGAGGAAGTTTCAAGGGAAATTTTAAAAATACATTAATCTGGATAAAAATCAAAGTAGAACATATCACAAATTTTGGGATGCAGCTAAAGCAGTACTGAGAGGAAAACTTACAGCATTAAACATATACATTGGCAAGAAAAGGGAAGCCTCAAATCAATAATCTAATCTCCCACCTTCAGAACCTAGAAAAATAAGAGTAAATTAAACCCAAAGCAAGCAGAATAAAGGAAATAATAAAGATAAGAACAGAAATAATGAACTAGAAAACAGAATACAATAGAAACTATCAACAAAAGAAAGAGCTGGATCCTTGGAGAAACTAATAAAATGAACAAACCTCTAACAAGATTAACATTCTGCTAACCTAGCAATAAAAGTGATAATGATAAAAAAAAAAAAAAAAAAGAAAGTTTTGTTGGAAGGAAAAATTCTTAAAGAAGACACAAATTACCAATATCAAGAATGAAACATGGGGTACCACTTGCTTCTTTGTGATATTTAATCCCCTAGTTGCAGGGTAACTGTTGCATAATCAATGCTACTACTAGGAGGAGCTAAAGTTCGTTCTGATATTAAGTTAAAAAGTAAGCTCCTACAGTAGGGACTCTGAATATGCAGTTCTTTCTTACTTAGCTTCCACTACTGCAACCTCAACTAAGCAATGCAATGTTTTCGGTGGTGATGAAATTTTAAGGTTGGAAAGGATAAATAATGAATAAGCTTCCCAAGGGTTTGGATGTTTCTTTTGTAATCACAGTACATTCCCAGCATGAAGAACAGAGTCCACTGTATCTTAGAGACAGTCAATATTTGCTAAATGAATAATTGAAGGAATTAAAAATTGGAAGGGGTACAAACAGCACAAATTAAAAAAAAAACAGAGTAAGAGTTTAGATAAATGTTTGATTTACTTGATATTAGTAAAAAATATATATATAAATCACAGCAAAAGTTATGGGAGGGGCAGAAAAGCTGCGAGTGAAATTTGGCTTAAGAACAAATATGACAAATTCTTGCTCAGGCTTTTCAGGTCCCTGCTGTATTTCAAACCCACTCAACTACATGGATTACAGGTCACCGGCAATCTGCTCTATGTGAATAAGATTCTTTCCCTATTACAAGAGTTACAGAAAATAAACTGTAAATAAACTAATGTTAGTTAAAAGTGGGTTGGAATACACAATAAAAAGACTGGGAAAATGCAGATGGCTTATTTTAGAAAGTTAAGTAATTTAATACAAGTGATAATTTCTGAAAAGGAAATTGAGCTCCAATGAAGCATGCATGTCCTTTACTACATTATCTGCAGCAGTGCATGTAATTTGCACACATTTAATTAACTAATAAAACTCCTATCAGTAACATCAGGTTTGGAAATGTCATTGTTGATAACATGCTGTTCCATCAGGCTGAGTTGATTGCTTTTTGTTTTGTGAACACTAAAGTACATACCCAAAGGTGCTGTCTAGCACTGCTACTTGCTTTCAAATATTTCTTGACATAGTTAAAGTTTGTTGGGGGTATCCACATAGGATAGAATTTATAGAAATCTCTAAATACCCTGCCCTAAATAAACCATAATTCAAAGGAAAACTGGGGCATATAAAGAGAGCATGATTACCAGGGGGTTCACTCAACCACCGACTGTGATCTGCTGGAGACAAATCAGGGTGCCAGTTTGACCGGAGATAACATAGTGTGTCTCTTGCTTCACAACATGGATTGCTTCTTTCCTTGTTCCTTGACACAGAACCCTATTAGGAGCTTATAAAAATTATTATGAAACTAATCTCAAAGACATTGGATAAGTATGAATAATATCTTTTCATCTATATTTCCTACAACATGGTAAGTTTTTTTTATATATTGAAATCCTATTTTTCTCTGAAACTGAAAGAATCAGAAGAGCCATTTGTTCTCTATATTGTCTCATGGATATAGTGTTATCTTTGTCCAGAAAGAAATTTTGGTTGGAATCTGCCAGGTAAAGAGATAGAAGGCAATGCCATACATAGCCATCTATCCCATTGCCAAGTCAGAAGGACAATTGTTCTCTTAATATATACGTATCTATCTAGATCTAGAACTAGAACTAGAACTAGAACTAGAACTAGAACTAGAACTAGAACTAGAACTAGATATAGATATAGATATAGATATAGATATAGATATAGATATAGATATGTGTGTGTATTTCATTGTTGAGAATTAAGGATTTTACCTCTTAACACTTGGAGACTGATTTAAAAGCAGTCATATGTCACCCTAGCCAGTTTGGTTCAGTGGATAGGGTCCGCCTGCTGACTGAAGGATCCTGAGTCTGATTCAGGTCAAGGGCACACACCTGGGTTGCAGGCTCCTCCCCAGCCTGGGTCTGGTCAGGGCTTGTGCAGGAAGCAACCTATCAATGTGTTTGTCTCACATCGATATTTGTCTCTGTCTTTCCCTCTCTCTTCCGCCGGAGTGTAGGGGAGGCCAGAGGGAGGTCAATGGGGGGAAAAAAGGAGACATACGTACTACTATTTGTAATACTTTAAACAATAAAATAAAATTTTAAAATAATCAATGAAAAAATATCGAGTGAGGATTAAAAAAAACTTAAAAAAACAAAAAAGAATAAATGCAATGGACTAAAATTCATCCAATTTGTTAAATATTCATGAGCTCATAATGATAAAAAAATAAAGAAGCTCCTTAAGAGAATCCTAAGGAACTGACAGGTAAATAAAGAAAAAAGAATCAAACCTTTAACCTACCTTTTATAAAAAAAATAAATTAAATAAAAGCAGTCATATTTCAAGTAGGTAGACAATGATAATGTTAATTAAAACCTTACTGTATACAAGAGAATGTGATTGTTGCTGTGCACTTACTTCTGTTGTTGATTTTTAAAGGCAAAATATTTGACTACAAGTGTTGTAGTAAGAGAGTAGGCTTGGAAATGAGAGTTTGAGGATTAGATAGAGGGTCTGCAAAGCCAGATCGATAGAGCTTGACACACGACCAGATACGAGAAGGAATAATCCAAAAGAATTCTTTTGCCAATAACACAGATCAGAAAATCCCAAGTACTGATTTCATGTTAGGTGTCAAGAAAGGATGGCTGAGAAATCACAAGTTTGTTTTGGAGGAATGAACTTGCAGTTGACTATAGGAGGTCCTAATGAAGGCGTGCTACAGGAAGTCAACATATTGGTCCATGGCTTAAACATAAGGGTGCTTGTCATTAACCTCTCGTGTGTGTGTGTGTGTGTGTGTGTGTGTGTGAACTGACATATATATTGTTTTAAATTTCAAAGGTAGTTCAGGTAGTTCATTTATTTCAAACAAGATTCACTTAATTCATAGTGTTTACTATCCCATCACTTGCTAATGGAATAAAAGGGGAGAATACTAATAAATGTCATAACATAGCAATGTGTAGCACAAATAATTAACCCTGAATAGCAATTTTATTAATATATTTCCTTCATGGAAAGTAAAAACAGTAAAATTGCCTTAGCTTTTGAAAAATTATTGACTTACTATGTATCACTGTGATTTTCTTACTAGCTGCTCTAGTTACATGACATAAATTCTCCATGAACTTTGCTTTTCAGCTCCAATTCCTGCCCATGATGATTAAACCAAATTTTTTTTTCTTTTCATTCAACAAGAGTTATCTCTTTGGGAATTTTATCAGTGATATTTATTAAGGCACAAAATCCACTGACATCATTTAGTACTTACAAAATGTCTCAGTAGAGATACTAGTAAATTTTGTAACCATTTAGGAAATAGCCATCCATCAGTATAACTTTAATTCCTAACTGTCCTGACCTCTCTTTTCACCTAAAAATGAATACTTGCACAGCTAGGCTCAAGTCAGTGGGGTGAGAGAATCTTGGAGACTCACATTTGTACTTGCTAAGCAATGCATTTATTTTAAAAAATGCAAAATGCTAAAAATGTTAATGGCCACTTGAGTACTCCCTGAAGAAACATTTATTTAGGACAAAATGTACCACAGTTGCTTCCTGAAGATTAGTAAAGTAAGTTAGGACATTAGAAAATCTCTTCTATGCAAGACCAAAAACCTTTCTTTATTGACAAAGTCACTTCCAAATCCTATTACCTCTTACTTCACTCAATCCAATTAAACTCATATCTATTTGGAATTTATTAACTGTCTTATAGTATTCCCAGCTGATCTCTATCATACACTGTGTTATTTTTTGAATAAAAGTGACTAAGACAATATGTAATATATTTATGCACCTTTCCCTTGAAGTTATTTGGTCCTGATATTGCAGAAAATGGTTCCTCCCACCCTCATGCTCTCCCCTTTATTGGGTTTATAACGCTTAGGGATTAAAGAGACTCAATCACAGGTAACGACTTTTCGTGCATAAGCAGAGAGTATATTGGATCCACCAACTGGAAACTTAAAAGCAAAGGAGTTGGCTGAGAAGAACTAACACATGCTAGATAAACAGTGGTGGCTCCAGAATTACGCTCTCAGAAAAGCTCAGGTAATCTGATGTGTAGAGGCACTGGGGGCATCCAGTGACCATACACAGCAAGCACATGGGTTTCCCTTTGATTACTTGTTTGTAGTGGCCAGTGGAAGGAAACCAGCAGGGCTATTATGGAGCTATTGAACCCCCAAAACATTGAACCCCACAGCATCCCAACAGCAAAGGTTATTCGTTACCTTATTTAGAACAAAAACAAGGCTGTCCTTTAACTGCTAATTCACCAGTTATTAATGCTTGAGATGTGACATAATCATCTAGACACAGACGGAAGATTAGCCATGGAGAGTGAACAAAACCCTCAGCTGCAATTCTGCAAGTGAACAATCTCTGTCTTCTCTCAGAATTCCACTAGTTGTGACTGGCCACCTAGACTGGCGACATCTCTGAAAGAACACTGGCCCAGGGCTCTGCAAACTCCTTTGCCCTTACCAAAGTTGGGTCTTAACGCCCAAAGTCTTCTGCCTGGTCGCTACTGCTGCTCCTGTAGGTTTCATCCATCTGTCTGTTAGCATTTGCACAATCCTACATCTCATAACAGAATAAAAGGCATTTCTATAAGCAGCAAAAATCGAGATTCTTTTCAGTTATATTTGTGGAATTTTTAAATACTTTTTTTTTTATATTCTGAATATATGCAGCATCTGCTCATTGTAGAAGGTTTGGAAAATGAAAAAAAAAAAAAAAAAAAAGGACATGTTTAATCTCATATAGTCCCACAACCCAAGGATAACAATTTTTAAGTTTAGTCTACATCTCATTTATATCTATGGCAAAATGCTTATTTCCTTAGATATGGTGCTTATGCCACAGGCCAGTCACACAGCAGGAAAGGAAACTTTTATCTCAGGAGATGGGTAAAGAATTAGAAGCAAAGGTAAGAAAATCAGGCTGCCAGAATCTTCCTCACTTGAGTTTAACATCTTGGGAATGTGGTGGGAAAAGACAGAAGCCACGTACTTTTGAAAATTTTCCATATTTGAAACTCTGGTTGGAAACCTCCTATGGCCCAGGCACTGCAGGGGAGTTTCAGAAGTTCAAGCACATGTAAAGGCTTACCCATAAAGTCTGGATTCTGGTGGGAACCAAGGACACTGCAGCCTAAGGTTAAGGGGTGTCCTCCAAAAATGTATACAGACCCTAACAGCTGATAACACTTAATTTTCACTGCTTTTTAGGTTCAACTGATTTAAAGTAATGGGTGAAGCCAGACTAAGCTTCAAACAAAGAAAATGTCTCCTTAAGTGCCACTAGACTTTTTTTATGGGGATACATGGAAGATAAAGTTTATGGTACAAAACCGGCAACTGGCTACAAATTGAGGGCACACGAATAAAAAACACAATGCGCCTTGATGCTTGTGATTCCAATGCAGTGCCTAGACCAGAATGGTCATCAGTTTGAAAACAGGCATTGACAAAAAAATTTTCATCTCTGTAGATTCTTTTACAATTTTTAAATGAACTGTATTGTTATAAACAATGACTTTATAACATTTGAAGTGTGAATACATTTTTTTGTGGGACACCCTGTATAAGTCATGGCCAGGTATCAAGATGGGTTCTGTAGGACCAAGCCAGAGATTGTCAGCAAGAGAGAACTCCAATGTGAAGATTTCAAGAAAAAACAAAAGCAGGATTTCAGAGGATACAATCAGACCAAACACTCCACAGTAGATGCAGCACCCACACCCCAGAACCACAACACCAGTCATACAGTGGACAAGACACAATCAAAGGACCTCCACAACCCTCTCGAGAGAATCCTAAGTCTCCCCCATACACAGATCTTGGGAAGGGAAGAAGGAGAGGAGTAAGTGTGATAGGGAGTGGAACTATGAATTTACTGGATAATTATCCAATAGAAAGTGTTTGGAAATCAAAAGCAAGAATTCAGCAACTTGAGTCATGTTCCATCTCACTTCCACCATCTCTACCTAGATTCTGTTCTCCTGAATATCTAATTGGTAGGTGTGTTCAGTTTTTATTCAGATACACATGTATACATTGCACAGCAGTAATCTCATATTTCATAAATCTATTTTATTATTGTATGTGCATACATGTCCTTGAATTGTACTAACATTTGAGCTATTGCAAACTGACCTCTCATTCTGTGTTGCTCTCCAAGACTTGTTTTTTGTATGTGTGTGGTTTTTTTTTTTTATTGCTTGTCTCACCTACTCACACATCTATTCTCAAGCCCTGGCCACCTGTCCTGAGGGCCACTGTCCATACTGGCACCCTGACTCCTGTCTCCTTTGCCATCCATTTTGATTTCACACATTGGCAGATCCATGTTCCAGGCCAGTCTCCAAATCCCTACTGAAACCTTATGCTTGACTATTCTAATTCTCTAAGTGGTTTTCACTCTGGGGTTTCAATGAACCTTCTGCTCTCTAGTTTCTGCTCAATGGGAGACACTCTTTATTCTGCTCTGATGTTTTTAAATTGGAGACAGTAGCTTCTGAAATGATGGTCCTTTTCAGACTCCCACTAGGTGCAAGAACTTTTCTGTACAGTAATGTTTCTAAATTTCTCCTTTGAAAATTTTTCCTCTTTTCCCAATGACCTGGGGTAAACAGCAAAAATTCTGTTTAACACAGGAGCAGAGGAGGGAGAATAGCTGGCATTTTGACTGTTTCTTTTCCAACAACATGTTTAAAGCTTTTAAAATGGTTTTTTTTTTCTTGCCCTATTATCCATCATTTATTCACGATAGTAAAGCATATAGATAAAGAAATAAAATGTTCAAGATATTTGGTATCAACTCTGCATCAAAGACAATGACATACTATATATATATATATATATATATATATATATATATATATATATATATATGTTATGTTATGTTATGTTTGCTATGCTCTAGGCTCATCCTACACCTTCTTCCAAATAACTCATCATCCAGATAACCTCTGGCTCAGACCTGTCATGCTATCTTGAAGTGTTTACTAACATTTAGAGTCAGCTTTTGAATTCATGTCTCCAATGCCTCAGAAATGTTTTCCATGTTTCAAAAGCACTTCAAAATGTACTTAATATTATTTAAACTCCAGACATAATACCACTTTAATATGGAACCCTGCTGCAGCTTGCATAACCAAGTATTTCCATATCAAATATACTCTTACTATAAATGTGTATCTATATCTATACACACTCACACACAAATGTATATAACTTTATTCTTTGCCTTCTCACAAATTCACAGACTGCATTTTCACAATTAAAATACTCTGGCCAATTAAGGGTGTTTTACACAGTATTGCACTGAATACAGGTTAGGAGGTATATCTGACTAGAAAAATCAGCCCCTATACTCTTATAAAGTTTTCACACTGCTGGAGTCACATGATATAAAATGAAAGAGCTAAATTTATTTTCCCAAAAGACACGGAAACAACAATAGAAGAAACCAACTTCTAAAATGTTCTCTCTTTGGAGAAAAAAAAACAGATCAATTACTATTTGGGCCTCAAGAAATGTGTTGGATGATGACTCCATGTTCCTACATGAAAAAAAAAATGGTGGTTCAAATCTTTATTATTTACTTCAAGGTAGGTTTTTCAATGCAGCCCTTGAAGTCAAGCTGCCACTACTTAAAAGCTGTGGAATCTTAACTTCTCCATGTCTTGCTTTCCTCAGGCATAAGATGGGGATGATAGTATTGACTACCTCACAGCACTGTAATGATTACATCCGAGAATGCAAGGAAGAATTTACAATAGTCTCTGCCACATTGTAAATTTTCAATAAATGTCCACTAATAATCAGAGAATTGCAATCATGGATGTCTTTCTAAGAATGAGAATGTTCACTGGTGCTGTATACCCTGTGAGGAAGCCACTCACAGGTCACTTCTAACCAATCCCCTGTGAGTTCTTCTAAGACATACATGAGCAAGATTTCACAGATTCTCAGAGCACATCAACATGTATAAGTTCAACTTCTAGCATGACACAAAGAACTGTGGTATTCGATTATAGAATTTCTTATATTTTTAAGATAAAATACTCATTTTGCCCAGAGAATATTGTGGTGTCAGAAACAGTATCTGTCACAGGAGACAGAGTCAAGTATTGAACGAATTGATGTTGTTAGGATTCTATGATCTACTTTTTCATCTCCTTTCTATTCACAGATAATTCAATAGCAGGTAATAAGAAATAAATTTCATTATAGTTCCAAGTAACTGAATAGAGAGAGAAAATAGCGCACTGAAGCAATTACAAAATTGAACAATTTTATTTACTGACCCTGTTTATTTTGGATATAGCTTTTTTTGAACTACACAGATACAACCTGCAGCATATACCAATCACCCAGGAGCCAACTAAAACTCCCACTTGCTCAGCGTGCAGAAATTCAGTACACAATGAAGGTGACTCACTTCGAGGGAAATGGAATGACCTGTCTTGATTTCACAGCCACCAGAGTATCCACTGGAGGAAACAGGGTTATACGCTACAAATGCAAATAGCAGAAGGAATATTACTTCCTTATTTCTTTCTGTTTTCTAAAAACTTAGAATTGGAGTTGCCACTAAGAAATCTGCTTCGAGGACTCATCAAATTCTCCTAATGCTGCTTCCTGCTGTAGCCTGGCGACCCTGGATCTCATGCACAAACTCAGTTCTATATAATAATCAGATACACATTTCATCCTTGCACCTGTACCCATCTCCCAACAAGTCAATTCCATGTACTGGTCTCAACACGATTACGTTATTGACATTTCTCAGCTGAAAGGCTCCTGCAAATACCATCCAATTTTCTAGCTCTTTTTGAAAAGATCAAAAGATACACCTTGCATAGTAGACAAGAATTTACACTGATGGCTGTCTTTTGTCTTGAATACCAATGCTGCTGGCAGTGTTTGCCTGGAGCTAAAGGTAAGTCTCTATGATAACTAACTACATTCAGTCAACTACAGCGACTTTTCCTGGACATAAAATATGTTTGTGCCTGTGAATGCCTTTTCAGCTTGAACAACCTTGAGGCAGTGATCTTCAAGGCCTCCTAATTAGGGAGGTTGGCAATCAAATAAGAAACCTTGCCCTTGGAAATCAAATGCATGTCATGCCTGAAAAGGAAATTCCTTCTTCACTGATCATGGCTCACAGTCAAGGAAGAGTGGGCTATTATAGGCACAAAGACTGACGCTGTCTTCAGCAGAGTTCTTGCTACAAACCTTGTTCAAGAAAATTATCTTGAACTCCTGCTCTACTGGAGACAAAAGAAGTGTGTTGTA
Organism: Cnephaeus nilssonii; assembly: GCF_951640355.1. Classification (NCBI taxonomy): domain Eukaryota; kingdom Metazoa; phylum Chordata; class Mammalia; order Chiroptera; family Vespertilionidae; genus Cnephaeus; species Cnephaeus nilssonii. The sequence continues at coordinate 45,201,216 of NC_137079.1, forward strand.
TTTCACAGCGTATTGCTTAAAGTCTAGGGTTTCTTTTAATCAGCTAGAAGATTAATTGTATAAATTCACCTGAAATCATTGTGTTATTTTATCCAGCTTCAATTATTATCTTGCAACAAATAAGGACCAAATCTTTTTCTGTACCTCTAATCTCTCTGCCAAGGCCAGGATCATAGCAACGGGCTGTGAGACATTTCCAACTGTGTGTGTTTCAGGTACAAGTGCAGAATTAAATTCATCCTCCTCCCATTCAAACCAACTCTTGCTCATGGCAGCTCTATTTTAAGTAAGACTCCACCATTGTCTCAGTCCCCTGTATTCAATACCTCTGTCCCAGAATCCTTCCCTTTGGTTGTTCTCGTGCCCAACCACTGCCCAGTCCTATTTCTCACATCCCAACATTTCTCTCCCCAATATTTCTCATATCCATCTCCAGGACCTCACCACTTCCAGACTGGACTGCTACATCAGACTACATTCTCTAAATGTTTGCATTTATCTTCTTAGAGCACAATTCTAGTTATAGCACTTCTCTGCTCAACTCTGCTCACTGGTTCTCAAAACAGCCTCTGGAGTTCAGAAACAATACACCTTGAACTGAGTCCCAGGGACATATCTGTCTGCCTACCCAAACACCTCTGTTGGTGACTTCCTGATGTCAATTCATTAGCTCATTTGATGCAACCTCTGTAATGTGCACCTTACTTTATTCTCTCCTTTACCTTCAAAACCCGTTAATCCTTTAAGACCAAATTCAAAGGCAGACTCTTCCATGAAAACCCATTTTGATTTGCCCAAATTCGTATGACTGCACTCCCTTGAGTTTATACTTTGCTTTTGTCACATCATATTTCACCTTGTATCCCATATGCTCTTGCCCTATTGTGTTAGTATGGTCACACACGCCATTCCCCTCTAAGCAAAGTCATATACATCTGCTTTTTATCGCTAAATCACATTTATCTGGAGAACAGCAAGTGCTTATGCCAATTCAAACTATGAAGGAGAAAAAGGAGAAAACTGAAAGAAGAATGTTAACATACATGGAGCTATAAGTACCGGTTGCTTATCTTTGGAAGTTAATGAAATGCCTCTATTGTCATAATCAACTTGAGGGCAGGTGTTGTGATTAAGGACTCTCTCAGCTTCTGAGGCATCCACAACTTTGTGAATAAAAGAAATAGTCAAGAATTACTTTTTTTCAGTTTGTTGAATTGAATATAACAGTTTTCACTAATGTTTTTCATTATAAAACCAGGGAGGGGGGCAAGCTGATCCTAGGGTTTCTCTTTCCTCAAAGCTCCCACCTGCCTCTTCAAGCTCCCCTCTCGGATTCATTGACACTTTAGTTTGACACACACACACAATTGCTGAGCAAAGAAATGCCAATGTAGCCCTCTTCACAAACTTAATGTCTTCAAACCCTTTATTCTAAACCAACTTTGGTCATTTAATATGAAGCACAGGTTTAGATATTTGTTTGTTTGTTTGTTTTCCTATTTTAAATCCCATCAACAGAAACACTTCTGATTGTGACGTGCCTTTTAAATTATGTTGAGCTTATGGTGGTTAACAAAATCTGAGAGTCCCAGTTCCCTTTGGAAAACTCAGTGAGGGTTCGGCATATATCATCCTGCATTCTAAGTCACTCAATCCCCACAACTGTTATCGGTGGAAGTTGGGTTCTTGGGGTACGAGTGGAATAAACATTTCCAGAAGTCCCCACGGGAGGATGAAGTATGGTAGAAAGTTTCATTTCCGTGGAATCACATCCCTTCGGTAAAACTAGAAGCAAAACCAGTGTCCAGAGTTTTCTTTCCATGTTGGAGTCAGGTCCAGTTCAGTATCAGGCTAGTTGCAGTCCATTAGTCCATTGTGCCTGGGGTCCACATGGCTGTGGGCAATGTGGGCTAATGCAGGAGAGCGTGCCCCAAGCAACAAGAGTCCCAAGGGTCCCAAAAGCACAAGAGGAACCAAGAGAGCAGAAGGGAGAAAACGCATTTGTTCAGGGGATTAAATATCCCAAATCTTCCAGCATTTGCAGTGGTCACACCCATTCTGGCCAACCATCTCTGTCCCCAGGTGTGATTGACAGCAAGCACCTTCTTCACTAGTCCCCCCCCAACTATACTGGGCATGCCTCTCTCTCCTCTTTATTGACCCCCTGGGGAATGTAACGTTGTAGCTTCCTAGCTAAGCTGCCCAAATGGCATGCCTATAATGTATGGCCAACCCTTTGCTCCTTTCCTGTTATTAATAACTAGGTTAATTACAATGGTATCACAATCACTGGAACCTTAAACTTAAATCTCTGGGATATAAATGAATGGTCAAAGCAAACATTTTTTTTTTTTAATAAAGGCCTAGGATTTGATTTTTTAGTCTTGTTTCTCAATTCCTGTCTGATCCTTAGGAAAAGAGATCACAAAATAGTAAATCTAATTTCCCAAATCAGGTCCTTGGAAAACGTCAAGAGTTCCATTTGTTTCCGCTCAGATTATCTACCAAGAAACACACCTTTGTGACTAAAAGATGTTACCTTTCTGTCTTTTTACAGATGTATATGAATATTGTTAGACATGGACAAGAAGGAATTGCAAGAGAAGAGGATTGTTAGTATTTACATCCTCACAAGATGTTATTAAAGGAGTGAAAACGGCAGGGTACATTAAACATAATAGCAAATACTCCCACCCAAGTTACCTACAGCACTTAGGTGAGTAAAATCATACACACACACACACACACACACACACACACAAAAAAAAAAAAAAAAAACAAACATGACTCAGAGCTTAACACACTGCAGAATCACATAAATCTAGGAGTCCTAAAAATGCCAAGTAATATACTAAGATAAAACAAGCCATTGTTCATTTACCCAGAGGCTTATTTTTGAAGACCTTTTGAATGCCACCCATGCTCTCACACTGAAGAGCTCAGAGTGTAATGGAGGAAACAAATGAGTGAACCATTTATCTTATGAGATGTCCCTAAGTTCGTTGATGGTGTCTACACTTGGTGCTACAAGTGTTCCTAATTATTATCCTACAGCTTCACTTGGGTCAGTTGTCCTCTTTGGATGTTTCTCTTCTTCCTGAGGCTCAGGGCTGAAATGTTTCAGATCTCAGTTCTTAGAACTTACTCTGCTCTAGTTACTGATTCTCTGGGTGATCTCATCTGGTCCCCTATACCATCTTATGCCAGTGGTTCCCACATGTATAGTTCTTGTCCTAATACAATATGTCCAGATATGTATATCCAACTCCTTCCTTGTGTGTCTACAGGCACCTCAAACCACATTCTTCTAGAAACGCCTGCTCCTCTGTTTTTCTCTTTTGCAATAAAAGGTTCCCCTATTCATCCTTCTTTTATCTCACACTCATATACAATACATCAGCAAACAATAATTTAAAATATATAACCTATATGTCACCATTGGTTAACACCTTTGCCTCAACTACCCTATCACAAGCGAGCCTCATTTCTTGCCTAAATTAGTCTTTCTCAAACTTGAAAGTTTGCACATATTCTCAGAGGATATGTGGCAGGAGGCTTGAGGTCTGCACTTCTAAGAAGATCCCAGGTGATGTTGATGCTGCTGGTTCAGAGACCACATTCAGAGCAAGTAGAAAGGACTTAGAGACTACTGCAAGATCCTTTTAATTGTCTGCTTCATTCCATCTCTGCCCTTCCACCTATAGTCTACCCATCACACAGCAATCAGAGCAATCATATTTATGATGGGAACCTGATTAAGACTGTCCCCTGTTCAACCCTCTGGAACATCATTTAGAATAAAATGTGAGGGTCTAAGCCAGTTAGAGAAAAACAAGCACCATATGATTTCATTCATGTGTGAAATCTAATGAGCAAAGTGAACTGAGAAGGTAAATAGAGATAGACTCATAGATAGAGAGCAGACTGACAGCAGTCGGGGAGGGGGTGTCCTGGGGTAGAGGGGGTGAGAAAAAAAGGAAAGAAAAGAGAGAGAAAAAACTCATGGACATGGACAACAGTGTGGTGACTGCAGGGGATGGGGGTGAAGGGGGATAAGTGGTGATGGAAGGATACTAGACTTGGGGTGATGAACATACAGTACAATATACAGATGATGTGTGGTGGAATTGTGCACCTGAAACCTGTATAATTTTGCTATCCAGTGTTACCCCAATAAATTCAATAAAAAGGAAAAATAATAAAGTGACATAGAAAAATGATGTAAAGGTCTTCTCAGGCCCTAAAGGTTCTGCAAATCTGGCACTTTCTTACATCTATGAATTCACCTCCTTCCACTCTTCCTTCTCACTCTCTAATCCAGATACACTGGTCTCTTGAAGACTTTCAAAAATACCAAGCACACCCCTACCTCAGGCCCTCTGAATATGATGTTCCCTATACCTGGAATGTTCTTTCCCTAGATATCTACATCAGCTATTCAGTTGCTTTCTTTATGTCTTTGGTCAATCTTCCCTCAGTGGGGTCCACCCTGACCATGCAATATGAAGCTGGAACAAAGCACACATATGTACATACCTATGTACCTTCCAGATCTTACCTTGCCATAGTTGTCTCCTAACACTCATCAGTACCTGGCAACCTATTCAGTATTTGTTTATCCTGTGTCTTCTCAGATCTGAGCTTTCTGCTGAAGGCAGGGACTTTGTTATTCAGTACAATAGGCACTCTGTATATACTGAATAAAAGAATGTACTTTTGAATAATACAATGTAAACTGATTGATTTAAAAGATATTCACGGGCACTTACTATAGCATATCATTTTTGTCATGCTCCTTTGTATATTTAATGCTTTAACTATATAATGAGACCATAATATACTCCAAAACATGCCACTGAATGAATTTCAGCATGGCACTTTGGGCAAACCCAGTAATAAACACTTTTACCCCTAAAGAAATAACTTATTTTTCACTTTGCTTCTGGTGGGCTGGATTTAGGGACTGTGACCCCACTGAAAATAACTCATTGTTGTGGAATGTATCTGATTAGTGAAAAGCTAGTCTAGCAGTTACAGAACAAGCTTGGCTATCAGTCCCAGTTCAGTCAAATATAAACCTTGGTTTTCTCAACTATGAAATTGGTAAAACAGAATTATTTCATAAAGCTGTTTTCAGGAATAAATTAGATAATGCATGAAGAACTTGGCTCAATACCACCCAAGAGTAAATATGCAACAGCAAACAAATGTGTGTGTAGAAAATGTGTGCCAATTATGAAACTTCTCATGGAGGTTTCAAGTTCAACAAATTCTATCCAGATCAAAAAGTTCAATTCCCTGTCAGGGCACATTCCCCAGGTTGCAGCTCAATCCCTAGAAGGGGATGTGCAGGAGGCAGCCAATCAATGATTCTCTCTCATCATTGATATGTCTATATATCTCTCTTTCTCCCTTCCTCTCTGAAATCAATTTAAAAAATTATTTTTTCAGTTTAGAAAATATAAATTGTCAGAATTCACTAAGCTAAATAATATTTTAATTATTTGAAATGTTAGGTATTTTAAGAAGTTATAATTTACCAAAGTCTAAATAATCCTATAGAATAAAAGCCTAATATGCAAATTGTCCCCTCAACCAGGAGTTCGACCAGGGGGCGGGGCCAAATTTTGTGCACTGGGCCTCTAGTCTTAAATAATCCCTAATGCTGCATTATTAATACTAATTTATAACTGCATAGTGCTCAATTTTAGAAATAATAAAATGTTTGTAAATAAAAAATATTTTTTAGGACACTGCAACACCCATTATTTTTAAAAACAATTTGAGGTGAAATTCATATAACATAAAATTATCCACTTTAAAATGAATAATTCAGTGGCATTTAGGACATTCACAATGTTGTGCAACCAACATCTCTATCTAATTCCAAAACATTTTCATCACCCCAAAAGGAAATCGCATAACCATTAAGCGGTTACTGCCCGTTTTCCACTCCCCCCAACCTTTGGCCAACAGCATTCTGCTTTCTGTCCCTATGAATTTACATATTCTAGATATTTCACATGAATGGAATCATATAATATGTGATCTTTGTGTCTGGCTTCTTTCACTTAGCACAATTTTTTTTGAGGTTCATTCACATTTTAGCATCTATCAGTACTTCATTTCTTCTTATAGCCACACTAGAGGCCTGGTGCACTTAATTCGTGCATGGGTGGGGTCCCTCCGCCTGGCCAGCGATTGGGGCTGGTCAGGGCCATCTCACCCAGTCCCAATCAGGGCTGGTGGCCAGGGCTGGTGGCCGCAGGAGGGCTCCAGGGCATATCTGGCCCCATCTTGCTCAGTCCCGATTGGCCAGACCCCAGCAGCAAGCTAACCTACTGGTCAGAGAATCTTCCCTCTGGTGGTCAATGCACGTCATAGCGACCAGTCAGTCGACCACTCGGTCTGACACCTAGCATATTAGGCTTTTATATATCTCATGGTGTAGAATGCTCGGCACGCACTTTCCCTCCAGCCCCTGGTCTTGGAGACCTCGTGTCCTTCCAAGGCTCTGCTCACCCTCTTCAGCTGCCACATGAAGTAAATTGCATCATGTGCATGGAAGCCCTTTGCAGACTCCATGGGTGTGTCTTTGCTGCAGTTCTCGTTACCCCAAAATAAGGAGAGACATCCTCATTATCAGGTAACACCATCATGGTAAGACCCCTGCTCAGCCTACTGCAGCAGTTTTAAATAGGCCATGGGTTGCCCTAGAGCCACGGCCTGTGGACTGAAGGGTCTTGGTTTCAATTTCAGTCAAGGGCACATTCCTGGGTTGTGGGCTCAATCCCCAGTAGGGGGCATGCTGGAGGCAGCCAATCAATGATTCTCTCTCATCATTGATGTTTCTATCTCTCTCTCCCTCTGCCTTCCTCTCTGAAATCAATAAAAATATATCAACAAAAATTAAAAATAAATAGGCCATGAATCAAACGTCGCTGCTCTCCATCTATCCAGTCCCCTCACACCCTCTTTTGTCTTTGCCCCCCTCACACACACTCTGCCGGGGTCTGTAAAATGGGGTCAGGATTTCTATTTCAACCAAGGGCGACGCTTCCACAGGGCCCTCCTTCCCTGCCCATCTCTGTCCCCAGTCCTGTGGGGTCTCTCCCTCCCTCCCTTCCATTAACTTGGCGGGCCCTGCTCTGGCCCCTCCTCCTGCAACTTCCTGTCTGTTACCTCCCCCTTTCTCCTCCAGGGGCGGAGCTCCCCAAAGGCTGTGCAGGGCAGGGCTGTGTGGAGCGGGCCAGGGCTGTGCAGGGTGGGCATGGTGGTATGGGCGAGGCAGTGCGGGCAGGGTTGTGGAGCTGTGTGGGGTGAACCCAGGTGGGGCCTTGGAGGAGAGCTGGGATGAGGGGTCATGGGGAAGAGGAGGAAGGGACGTGGAGCCTGTGGCATGGGAGAGGCACCAGGCTCCTTGGCTGGCCCCACCCAGCAGCTTTTCTAGGCCCTTGCACAGCTGTCGCCCGCTGCCCCTAGTTGCCTCCCACTTCCTTTCAAGTTTTGAACTCAGTTTCTCTGACTCAGCCCCGCTCCCCTTTCTGCTGCGTCCCTAGGAGCCTAAGGCCGCCCCTTGGCCTCGGGCAGGCACGCCTGGCCCGACTCTGTCCCCTCTACCCCGGTAATGGTGCTACCCACTCTCCTGGAGTAGTGAAACTTAACAAGTAAAAAGAAGCAGCTCTGAAGATTATAAATTGCGCACTGAGAACGCCACAGGCTGCAGAGGGCTGCACAGTCCATGGCTCTCGGATCACGCTTAGCAGCCTCCTGCGCCACCGGGTCCCTCCTGGCTCCTGCCCCGGATGGCCTCTGCCCTGGACACGGGCCAAACCCTGGGAGCTTCCTGAGGGCTCTCACCTCACACCTCACTTTCCAGTCCAGCCCACCAGTGCACACAGCAAGCTAACCTATCGGTTGGAGCGTCTGCCCCCTGGTGGTCAGTGTGCACCATAGCAACTGGTCAAGCAGTCAAACTCCCAGCAAAACTCCAGGTCAAGGGGACAATTTGCATATTAGGCTTTTATTATATAGGATAATATTCCATTGAATAGATATACCACAATTGCTTTACAATACATCCACTAATGAACATTTGGGTTGTTTCCACATTCGGTGATTGTGAATTGTGCTTTATAAACTTGTGTGAACATGTACCTGTCTGAGTACCTGTTTTCAACTTTTTTAGGTATGTATCAAGGAGGGGAATTTTTGGGTCATGTGGTAATTCTATGATTAACGTTTTGAGAAACAAATAAAAACAAGCTTTAGAGATGCAATAAGTATCTAACACTAAAAATCATAGTTATCTTAGAAATTCCTGTTTTTAAAAAGGTCAAGTAAGGCACAGTACTGAATAAAATAATTGTATGTTAAATTTATCTTTTCTTAAATGTATATGGATAATTAATGTTCTTAAAAAGAAACTTGTCAAATGTAAGTCTAGAGTATTAATAATAATTCTATCAAGCACACTCAGAAATTCTGAGTTGAAGCACAGATAATGGCTTGATGTTTCTAGAGGTTGGGAACCTACAAGCCAGCTATGGACAATCCTTGCAATACTTTAAATGTTAGTTTTTTTATCTGCAAAAGTCTGATGAATCTATAATTCTATAGCCTTAGTTTAAAATGGATGTTCTGTTAGTCAGATGGCAGTGACGTATGAAATGGAAAATTAATTATTGTCACCTAAATATAGACACACACATTGAGAAAAAGGAAATATGGAAATGAACTATTTTTGACTACTAAAACATATCTAGGAAAGTCACTTTAAAATAACCACATTTTTATAATGATCATCTACTTTGCAGGGTAGCAAATATGTTTCGAATATATTGTCCTACAAACATATTATATAACGCATTATAATTCATCTTATATTTTTATTTTATATCAAAATGCCTGAGATATTAACCATTGCGACTATGATAATATTAGTCAATTTGTTTAACTGCTACCACTATTATCAACACAATGAAATTGATATTCTGCCTGTTGGGAAATGATACTTGATGTATTTCAGATTAGCTTAACATAGTGGAACTTGAATTTTTAATAATATAATAACTGTTTTACTATAGGAAATGACTTTTTGCTTTCTATGTGCAATTCTGCCACTACCAAATATTCCATTAGACATAGTATGTTTATCTCGGATATGTTTTACTTTATCACAAAGAAGTTCTTGATCCAAATTTCCAGGATTCAACTACACTTCAGACTTCATTTACTATTATCTATTTGTGCCTCTGTAAATGTGTGTCTTTAAGTGTGCCTATGCGTGTGATGTGTCTTCATCAGAAAAGCAATAAAAAAATACAGTAAACACAACCCACAAATCAATGAGATGTCTCTCACCAAAGCAGAGATTTTCAACCTCCTTCATCTCATGGCACACATAAACTAGTTATGACAATTCTGCAGCACACCAAAAAAATATATTCTATTTTTTGCTAATCTGACCCCCAAAAAAAGTATAATTTTGATTCATTCACACCAGACAGCTATTGTGTTGGCTGTTGTCATTTTTTTATTTGACAACATAAAGAAAAAGAGGTCAGTGCCCCTAACTATATAGTCAGATGTTGTGGCACACCAACTGAAAATTACAGACGTAATGGATTCATTTAAAGTCAACATTAGAAAAAAAGATGGCGACCGGCAGGAAGGTAGGGAGAGAGAGAGTGTGAGTGAGGAACCCATAGAGGAGAGTGTAGATGTTTGTGGTGTGTGTGTGTGTATGAGATAGGGTCAGTTAGATTCTGCAGGTCTTCCAAGGGGCTCCCGAACAGGGCAGCCCTAGACGGCGGAGCCCCGCGCACAAAGCGGACACTTCTCGGCGGCTGGTGCGGACACAGAGACCACGCCATCTTGGGAAACAGAGCTGCCCGAGACTCGGATCCTGGCTTCTGACACAAACCAGGACCCTGCAGCCACCGGGGACAGAGAACTGCTATCACAGCTTCAGACAAACAAAGAAGAATCCAGACTTCCCGGCAGATTTCCGTGAGTCAAAGAGCCTATCCCCCTCCTCGCAGGCGCTGATAGCGCCATAGTAACTGATAGACCCGCCCCTCCCCCAAGCTGCTGAGCGCCCACAGGCGTGCGGAAAGCGCCATAGTAACTGATAGACGCGCCCTTTGCCCAAGCTGCTCACAGGCGCGTGCACAGACAGCGCCATAGTAACTGATAGACCCGCCCCTGGCCCAAGCTGCTGAGCTTTGAGCAGGGACGCGCTCCCTCTTAGGGAATTCGGCGCGCGCTCGCGCACGGGACAGAAGCAGCTCCCCTTCGGGGAAATCTGTCAGTGCGCACAGAGGGCTCCCCTTCGGGGAATTTGGGGGAATTTGGCTCGCGGGGCACAGCTCCCCCTTCGGAGATTCTTAAAAGCGTGCACAGAGGGGCTTCCCTTTGGGGAATTTGGCGCGCAGGACGGACTCCGCCCCCCTTCTGGGACTTTGGGAGAGTGCACTGAGCCGGCTCACCTTCAGGTTTTTAAGAATGTGCGCTCTAGCCGGTTTGGCTCAGTAGAGAGAGCACACACAGGACGCAGCCCCACTTCAGGGAATTTGGCACGCCGGACACAGCTGCCTGGGATCCCTGACTCACAGCGCATTCACACTAAGAGCCAGCGACCCCAATTGTTGGTGCGTGCACACACAGGGACCCTGATTCTCAACGAGAAACCGCACAAGGCAACAGAGACTTTGACACTCGAGTCTTGGTGCAGACACAGGGAAACTCTGACTCCTGGCACATGCTAAGGATCTCATTCTCGGCACATACCAACAGTGTGGTGCAGACAGGGCCCCTGATTCTAAATGTGCACACGAGACCACACGGAACACTGGGGACACTGATCCTGGGCAAGTTTGGTTCCCACCAACCAAAGACAGTCACACGTCCTAGTGTCAGAGCACTTCAGTGAAACTAGGGTGGAGCGAAGTCCCCACAGCACACGACCCAGGTCCACGCAAACAGAAGCTTGAGCTTTCTGGTAATAGCCAGAATGGGGAAACGAAATAACTCACAGAGGAAAGAAAATGTGGAGCCGCCAAGAAAGGAAATTAGTGAAAATGAAGCTTGCAACATGACCGAAAAGGAGTTCAGAGTAATGGTCATGGAATTTATACATCGGATGGATGAGAAAATCAACAACTTATGCAAGAATCAGGAAGAAATGAAAAGTGATATAGCTACAATCAAAAACACCATGGAAAGTTTCAACAGTAGATTACAAGAAGCAGAGGACCGAATTAGTGAGTTAGAAGATCAGGTACAGAAACAAGCTCAAGCTGAACAGCAATTGGAGAAAAAAATTAAAAAGCAGGAGGAAAGCCTAAGGGAGCTTCGGGACAACATGAAACGAAGTAACATGCGTATAATAGGGCTGCCAGAAGGACAAGAAGAGCAGCAGGGATTAGAAAATCTATTTGAAGAAATAATGACAGAAAACTTCCCGGATATGGGAAAGATAAAAGTTACGCAAGTAAAGAGAGTCCCAAGCAGGATCAACCCCAAAAGACCCACACCAAGACATGTCATAATTTCAATGGCAAATATAAATGATAAAGAGAGAATCCTAAAGGCGGCAAGAGAGAGACAGAGAGTTACCTACAAAGGAACACCCATCAGATTGTCAAATGATTACTCATCAGAAACACAACAAGCTAGAAGTGAATGGAAGGAGGTATACAAAGTGTTGCAAAGCAAAGGACTGAATCCAAGAATACTATATCCAGCAAGACTATCAATCAAAATTGAAGGGGAAATCAGGAGCTTTGCAGACAAAAAAAGCCTCAGGGAGTTTATCACCACCAAACCAGCAATGCAAGAATTGCTAAAGGGAATACTGTAAAAAGAAGAAATAAACAGGTAAGAAGGAATACAAACACAAAAATAGATATGACTGCAAACAAATACCTTTCAGTAATAACTTTAAATGTAAACGGACTAAATGCTCCAATCAAAAGACATCGAGTAGCTGAATGGATAAAAAAACACGACCCATATATATGCTGTCTACAAGAGACCCACCTCAGAACAAGAGACTCACACAGATTGAAAGTGAAGGGATGGAAAAATATCTTTCAGGCAAATGGAAATGAAAAAAAAGCTGGGGTAGCAATACTTATATCTGACAAAATAGACCTCAAAGTAAATGCCATAACAAGAGATAAGGAAGGCCACTTCATAATACTAAAGGGAGAAATCCAACAAGAAGAAATAATTCTGGTAAACATATACGCTCCCAATATAGGAGCACCCAAATACATAAAAAAACTCCTGGAGGATATCAAGGGAGAGATTAATAGCAACACAATCATAGTAGGAGACTTTAATACCCCACTATCACCACTGGACAAATCCTCTAAACAAAAAATCAGTAAAGTCAACATTAAAGACATGGCTGTGAAGGTGGGTCCATCTCTTCTTAATACCATTTTAGCCTTTCTCGTAAGGTTTAAAGCCAAAACATCTAAATATGTTGCACACTACGAGGTTCCCTGGGTCTTAATACAAAATATTCTACAAGGCAGGTGATTAGTACACATTACAGTGAGAAATGAACTGGTAAAATTCTGAAGGTCATCAAATAATTTAAATCCTAAGGTCCAGAACCAGGTCAGTCCATTGCAAATATATATCCAATAAAATCACTGTGAACATTAAAAAGTGTGCTTCAGAAACTTTAACCAAAAGTATTTCGTTGTGTCATAGTCATTGAAACATTTGAAGGTTTATTTTCTTTGAAAGAAAAAGTGAATCAATTATGTTATACACTTATGTTCTAGTTCACTGGACTCAGACCATTTCCTCAACTATAAAATGGTCCGTTAAAATAAAGACTCTCTCATAAGGTGATCATTAAAATTAAGAGAAAAAGTAAAAATACTATAGCATATAAAATTACAATAAAATACTAGTTAGCAATTTTTTCAGTCGGTTAGCATTTAACCTAGTAATTGACACAAATTATATACTTACCTAGCGGCTACTGAATTTCATCCAATAATCAAAATTTATTTTATATTAGCTTGAGTTCGTCATCTTTGTTTTTGGCACAAAAATATTGTATTATATTAACATAAAGGAGGAAAACTTAAAACTGCTGTCTGATTCAAGGGACATTAATAGTGAGACGTGGAGAAAATAAAAAAGCCACTTAATTTAAATTATTACTTTTTCTGTACAAATGAAGAAGCATCTTTTAGAACTAATGTAAGTGTTCTTAGAAGATCGGCACTTAGCAAAGTATTTAACTGAAAGTTTCTAAACATGTTCCCTTGAAAGTTTTAAGCTTTGGCATATTTCCAGATCAAATGTATCAGTGTAAATAGTCTGCCTGGCAAATTAAGTCATGCACTGAATTTATTTTAACATAATCATCGTAAATGTTTTTCTAAGGCATTGCACATTTTTATATTCAACATTTAGTGTAGCCTGCAGAGAAAGAACAATCTATTTAATGAATTAAGCTCTTTAGAGTTTGTGCATAAAGCAAAATCAATTTTTCTGAAACTAATTAGTATTTAAAACAGGGCAGGCCCTTGAAAATCTCCTTCATATCATATTTGTCAGTGGCACAATTTAGTAACTTTTATGAGGGAAAAAAAAAAACCTAACATGTTCTGGGAGACTGCAAAGATCAAGACACTCCCCAAATTTTGGCAAAATATCCAAATAACGGAAATCAGCTCCAAAATTGAGAACAATTATCAATGCAAGTTAGCTAGGACTTTATTCGTTTCTCTTCTGAACCAATAAAGACTCAAATTATGTTGATGCGAGGAATGTAACATGCAGAGCAAATGTAATGTCACATCTCAGCACATTACTCCACCAAGGACTCAGTCACCGCAAAATTGAAGCTAATGCTTTGATGGTGACTGATTGGAAGCATATTCAAGCTGGATGTTATTTCAGACACAAAACAGTGACATTCGTGACCTCCATATTCTCTACGGAGGCAAAAAAATCCCCCTGTGTTTGTGACTCTCATTTATACTAAGCCTAAGGGAGAAAATAAAAGACCAAACTAAGAAGAAATGTGATTCTAGCTTCTATTCATTAAATTTCTATGGGCTTTCTTTGCTGCTAGAGGAAAAAGAAGAAGGAAAAAAAGTTACCATGATAGAATGTTTTATCCAACCAAGATCTGGTTTAACTTTATATATTTCGTAGTCTATCCAAAATATCACTAGAAGACAAAATATGTCCTACAATGCTTTGATCAGAAATGGTAGGAGTGTGTGTTTTTTTGTTTCTGAAATTGTTTCTGGGTGCCACAGGGCAAAATGCATCCAACCATATGAACACTACTAATCCGCAGTGCCTGACACTTTCATCAGACGTAGGGTCACAGTTAACCTCATACTCTACACGTGTGAGCAAAATCTTTCCCAGGAAATAAATAATGCAAGTAAGATGCCAGCAGGATTAGATCGGCTAAAAAAACGAGGTGTTGAAAATTTAGCATACAACTACTACCTAATTATAAATGTTTTATGTGTTATAAAAATTCACCCTTTACTTGAGAAAACATTCAAGAAATGTTTTGTTTTCATTCTCAAACTTAACTTCTTTAGTGTACAATGGCCTGTCTCTAATAACATTGAGATCTTATATTCACTTGCAACTACAAAAATAAGCCACAGAGTTCTCACACTGGCTAATCAATACCTAAAAGTGAAGAAGAATATGCCACTAGAACTCTTGGTTCACCTTCTTGGGCCAATAAACCAATTTCCAATTTTTTTGTCATTCATAGGAGAGAGTTCACCAAGTTATGGTATATTAAAAAGCATTATGGGAAAAAAAACACACACACACTAAAAAACAGTTCCATAATCAAAGAAGTTGTGCAGAGCCTGGATTGAGTGGCCAAAAGATTTTACAACTGCAGGGCATCTCAGAACCTTCACTTGTGCGGGCAGCGTGCATCCTGCAGAGAAAAGCCGACATCTCTCCCCACACAGGCTTATTCATGGGACCTTGCTTGTGCGTGGTGATCTCAGTACGACTCATGTTTCATAAAAGCCCTAAAAGGCTGCCCTACTGTCCTCCCAGCGAAGTTTTTGGTAGAACTCAGTCCCTTGGAGCATTTACAACTTTTACATAATCATCTCTCTCTGGTGAGCCTGAGGTGCAACAGGGGGCTTGAGTTAGGATCACAGAACTAAAACATAAAGATCAAAGGTTCCAGGCTGCAGGACACAATTCAAGTGCATCATTAAAAGAGAAAAAGAAGTAGAAGAAGAAAGGAAATCTATAATACCTGGAAGCACTTTTATTAGGGTGGCCTCTGGTATGAGGGAGCACCAGACTCTAAATTGGGATACTTGGGGATTCAGAAAGCATTGTCCCTCATTCCTCAGATGACCAAAAAAAGAAGAAGAAAGAAAACACACACACAAATGAGCACTTTTTGGTCACAGAAATTCTGAAGACACTGCTAAAATCCTTTCCCTCACCACATGTTTTATGGTGGGAATGTGGATTTACATTACAAACTATTTGCTAATGCTTTTGCAATACTATCTTGAAACATCAGGAACACAACTAAACTTAAAAAAGTATGTCACCACAGAACTTGAAGATGGTCATGCATGATAAAATTATTTCTTCCTGACCCAGTTGTGTCAACATAAATAAGTCCTAGCATTGATTGCTCATCTATTTTGTCTAATGAAATATAAGACCATTTCTTAAATTAGTTAGGTATTAAAGAACTCAATTTGTTCACGCATATTTTCATAAAAACTTGATGGGAACTCTTCTGTCATTCATTTGATGCTTCCATAAGTCCTTTCCCATACATATTTAAAAAGAATATCACCAAGAGAATAGTATTTACTATCTATGCCATTTTGTTCCTTTTTAGACACTGTATTTATCACCAGTGGAAAAATTAGGATAATAAATTAACTTTATCATTAATCTATGTCTAGTCAACCAAATGGATAAATGGATGGTATTAACAACAGTAATAATGTAGCAAAGTTATAGAAATAGACCGATGGTATTGATCAGCTGTAGAAAAAAAAATCAATGATCAATAATGATCTTATTCTTCTTCTGTGAGGCAGGCTGAAGGTTTCTAGCTAAAGTATTAAAATGGCACCCAGTTTTATGGATCTTTCTTTCTAAGTTTAGCACTGGTTTTCATTATGGCCTTGAGTGAGACATTTAGTATATATGTGTTCATTATAATATATGAAATAATGACCATTGCTTACTAGTATGTCAAATGAGCATTATAAAATGTGTTTTTTAGGAATTATCCTGGAAAACACTAAAATGTACATGCAAAAACATGAGTCCTCCCAAAGCTGCATTTATTATATCACTAAATATACCTACATAATATTATACTTCATTCAGTAACAAATTTTAACATAACAATGCCTGAACTTTTCACAAGTAATCATTCTGTGAGACAAAAAAGCATGTACAGTTCATATGATAGATTCAATTTCCATTTCAGTCCACTATTTAAGTCCTTTTTTCTTATTTATTTCCCTATTGTTATCCTAATCCAGCAAAACATGCATTTAAGTATTCATTTTATCCACCCAAACTTACTCATACACTAGGCACTGGACAATAAAGAGGAGCAAGATACATGTTTTATGCTTCAGGAAGGGCACAAAAAGCAAAAAGTATAATTCCTTAATAACCCTAAAGCCACAGGGTACCTTAACGTAACTTAATGGTCCTGTGTATACACTTAATGCTGAGGTGACTATGACAATAGTGATTTTACACCGCGGACAAACCAACAGGTGAGCTTCTTTGGTTTCACTGGGTACATGTGAAGTCTTCTCTACATGCCTACTGATTTCTTAAAGGCTAGGAAGGACTCAGGCAATTATAATTAGGAAACAATTATTAATTGATTTAGCTTTACATTTATCCACTTATGCTTTACTGCACTGCCTGCCCAATTGCTCCAATTAGATCCTTAAAGAAGTGCATGAATGTAAATGGACATCATAGATGTCAAATTTGGTGTGTTTCATTCTTCAACCCTTCACCTTCTCTTTAAAATGTAATGAAAAAAAAAAAATTAACTGCAGTACTCTGACCACAAAGCACTTTGATCTATAGTGATTTACTTAGCAACAATTCGGCTTCATTTGTATGACACTAAAAGCAGTCATCCCATAAGGCTTTCTTAATCAACTAGCCCAGCAGCTTTCAATAAAGAGATTAACTACGGAATTTTAAAAGGGCATGCTGGTCAGTCCATTCTTATAAATTCCACATGAACCAGTCTTGCAAACTATGGTGAACTTTTCTTTACCTCACTGAAGAATTCTCTTACATCCTCAGATCTCAGTAAACATACCAGATAAATGCATAGTAAGCTTTTCATTCTTTAAGCCATCTTGTATCGGAACATCACTTGAAAACCATGCATAGTGTGGCAATATTCAGAAAGGTAGGCTTATGATAAGCATTACTTAAAAGAATTTAATTTCTAAAATACCAAAGAAAATTCATCGTTACCTAATTTTACCAACAAAATGGCCCTATTGAATGTATTAAGGACTCGATGTTTTTTAAAACTCTATTGAATTACATTGTTCCCTTGCTTGTAAAACCTATGCAAATATACTATAAAACACACACACACACACACACACACACACACATATATATATATATATATATATATATACACACACACACACACACACACACACACACACATACCCCCTTAATATTACATATTAAGGGGGTATATGTAATTTTTAAAATTCTAATTTTACTCATTCACATTTTTAGTGTATATGGTATGAGATACTTTTTTATTAATTGAGTAGAGTAGACTCAGGTCCTCTGTTATTACAAAACAATGGTGAAATACTAGGATAATAGAGCAAAATAACATCAGCAATAATAACATCAATAATAACCATGAACAACCATAGCAACAAGTACAGAATATGTGCCATGAACTTGCTAACTTCTTCACACACATTACCTCACTGACCTCTTCTCAACAATCCTATGAGATGGTTTTGCTTTCAATTTGCACGTGAGGACAGAAGACTCAAAGAGACTAAGTAGCTGGTCCAATGCCATACAACTGGTAAGTGGGTTAGGGCAAACCTCTGGGAGTCCAGGTCTGACTCCAGACTCAATGATCTGAAAACCAATGGTCCCCAAACATTTTGATCGTACATTCTTTTAAATATATATATACACACACATATATATATGTATATTTTTTAATTGATTTTTTTACAGAGAGGAAGAGAGAGGGATAGAGAGTCAGAAACATCGATGAGAGAGAAGCATCGATCAGCTGCCTCCTGCACACCCCCAACTGGGGATGTGCCTGCAACCAAGGTACATGCCCTTGACCAGAATCGAACCTGGGACCCTTCAGTCCACAGGCCAACGCTCTGTCCACTGAGCCAAACCAGTCAGGGCTGATCGTACATTCTTATCAGTGAAATCGCCTGAGCATGTAGCATCGATGGATGTGTTTTTATAAACTATGTCCATATCCTACTATAAAAATATTTCATGTATATTTAAAAACAGAGATACAAAGGCATGATATAAAAATAAATATAATGGGATTGCCTATGCATGCCCCAAGGGGCTGTGCATAGTACACTCAGCTTTAAAGATACTGCTTCTAGTATAAAACAAGTAAAGGTCTTTACAGCTTTACCCAGATTCCTAGAACATAGGTTTATAATGAAATAAATCAGTTAATCTTTAACACTTAGAATGTGAAGGTGCAATTCATTAATAATTCTGAGTGATGCTGCTGGTTACTTGGTTCATTCGGTTCAAAGTCAGCGGTGGCAACCAGAAGAGCAATGAGGTGAAGAACACCACACAAAACGGCTTAGAGATTGTCAGGCTTTTATAGTCCTGGCAATTACAGAATTAAATGGTCCCATTCAGGAGTGGGAATCGGAAGTGGGAACGTAGCCAAAAATAGATGGGGCCAGCTCTACAATGAATAAGCCAGAACATGGATCAAGAGAGCAAGGTTATGGAGGAGGTAATGGAGCTCAAAAAAGATGTAACCTACTTTATTGATGAAACCAGAGACCTGGAAAATAGGGACTGCCAGGCAAGCTTCGATTAACTGGCTGTCCTCAAGGGACATACGGAAGCAAACACCTGGCAGGCTTTAGAGACTTCCAAGGGGAATAATAATCCAAGAGAAAGCCTGTCCTGTTCATTGGGCTCTCTAATGGTAGCCCTGCTGAAGATACACCTGGCCTCTCCCCAGCCCAGCCCACTCTGCAGGGCATTCCTCTCTTTACATTTATTTTCCACTCAGAAAACAAAGAGGCTGGACCGCTTTGACCATAGAACAACAACAAAGATTAAACATCTGCATAGCCTTGATGGCAGCATGATCCCTCCCAGGGTGGAAAGTGGGAACTAAAGAAGTATGCCTCTGGCTTGGTTATTTCAAAAAACTTGGCCCGGAGATGATTTTCCTTTTGTTGCTTATCATTAGACCATAGTTAGACACTGAAAATTCAGTTCAAGTCTCAAATCCTTGCTGGTGACATCCTCTGTGTAAGGCATTGCTGGCACCAGAAAGAATTTGAAAAGCATACAGAGAAAGGATAGTAAAACCCTTAAGATGTACAGTGAGGACAAGCGGTAAGAGGTAAAATGTCAAAAGGGACGAACAAACAAATTACTTGGAGAACAAAGTGTGGAGCATTAGGCAGGCATTTGAAATGAGTCTAATTTGTGACAGGCAGAGACTAAGGGGGTGAAGTGGTATTTCTAAACGGACAGAACCCAAGGAGCAAAGGTGAGAACAAAGGGTTGTTGAGGAAATACCAAGTAGTCTAGTTCAACCTGGCATGGAGACATTACGAGATGATAATTCTATGAGAAGTCCTGGCAAGTCCTAATGAGGGTTTTGGATGCTGGGCTGATTAGTAAAAAGACAATGGGGGTGGCATCTTTGAGTCATAAAATCAATAAGATGCAAAAAGAGGAACAAAGAGTGTGTAGGATTTTGCAATCATCTGAGTACCTGAGTAACGGGCAGGAATGATAGTTCTAGAATAATTGACACGTACATTAGAACTAATTAACATTGTTACTGGTGAGTAACTGGGGCACCCTAAACCAATTATGTGGCACTGGGTGTCTGCAGCAAAAAAATTTAATGCACACAGGCTCGCTGGTCTCCGGCCAGGAACCAAACAGATGGGACCCTCTGCAAGCAGGAGAATGCATGGGAGTCAGCCAATTTAAATGAATGTGTGAAACTTGATCCACGGGCTAGATCTCCTTGAATTTGCCGGCCAAATTATTCCAGGTTATGTAAATGAACTGTCTTATCTTTGCAAAACCTTGCACTGTTTTGAAAAGCTAAGCAAATTTATACATGTGCGGGTCAAATGCTGGCCAGTAGTAGAGAAGAGTTGTCATTATTGCAAAGAACTCAGAAACAAGTGTCAGATATATTTATATTTTAATGGATTACATAAAGGTAAGAGAGAGCTATGAAAGAAAAAAAAATCAGTGCATCATTGACAGACTGGTGTCTACATTATTGCTATGAACTTACATAAAAGAAGGCTACTAAGATTTAGGATAGAAATTGGATATTTTTAAGACTTTCCTCACATATCTCAAAACTGCATGGTTGTGCCTCAACCATGGGGATATCACTTTATGAACCGAATGTCCATTTATATACAAACATTGATGATCCCAGAAACAAAATTTAGTAGGGTGTTCTTTCCCCAACTTCTTGCCATTATATGGTAAATGCCCCCCTCATTTTCTCTCTTCCTTCTACATCAACCCCCACTCAATCCTCTGTAAGACCTGTCAGGATTACCTCCAGTACCTATCTCAAATCCATCCACTTCTCTTTATGACCACTAGCATTAAGGTAGTTTGAGCCACCATCTTTCTCTCCTAAGTTACTTTCAACACCTCCTATAGGTCTCCCAGTTTATCCTGTGTCCCTAGAATCACTGTCCACCCAGCATGAGAAATCCACTTTAAATCCCCTCACCGCAGCCCATAATGACTTCATGATGAGGCCTGTATGTCTCCAACCTCATCCCAAGTATCCCAGCTGCCATTCCTCTGCTATAGTTCACCAAACTTTCTATACCTTGAATGTACTGAGTTCTCTCCCACCTCAGGACCTTTGCATTTTTTCATCTGCTGAAATGAGGAGCATTTTGCATGGCTGATCTCAGCTCATTGTATCACCTCCTCACTGCTGTTCTTTAGCACATTGTTCTGTGCATTATATCATAGAAAAATTTGCCTTATATCTTATTTTTTAAATTTAATTTTATAAGTTGTCTGTCTTCCTCAAGTAGAATATAAGACCCATAAAAGCAGGGACTTTGTCCTTATTATTTTTCAAAAGCCGCCTGACCGGTTTGGCTCAGTGGATAGAGCGTTGGCCTGCAGACTGATGGTCCCAGGTTCGATTCCGGGCAAGGGCATGTTCCTCGGTTGCAGGCACATTCCCAGTAGGAAGTGTGCAGGAGGCCGCTGAATTGATGTTTCTCTCTCATTGATGTTTCTAACTCTCTACCCCTCACCCTTCCTCTCTGTAAGAAATCAATAAAATATATGTTTTTTAAAAAAGCCTTCAAAAATGTTCAATATGTATAAGACATTTAAAACAAACATTTGTTTTTAAATGAATTATGATTAACTAAATTATGTGTCACATTTAGCAGTAAATATTTTCACTGACTTGCCTATTCAAATTTCCAACAAATATTTATTCTTTCGGGATTAATACTCTTTTTAAAAGTATTCTTTTTAAACTCATAACTTCACAAATTGAGAAAAGGAGTTTTATTAAAATAAACCTATATTTGACTAAAATATTATTTCTTTGAGTGTGCATGACACTCTGATAGTCATTTTAAGCCCAGAAAAAAATCAGAAGCAGCTGAAACAAATAAGGTAAACAAGCATGAACTTGAAAAGCCTTTTTACTGAGCATTATGCAAAACTGACCACTCCCCAAGCTCTGAAACATATTCCACCTTGGACTGCCAATTCAATTGCCAGTGCCCAACCCTGTGGTGGGCGGTGGGGTTCATTCATTCAACAGTCATTGAATTAAGTCATCACTATGTACCGAGCACTGTGCATTGGGATGGAATACAAGAAACAAGGTCAGCTCTGCATCCCTGGAGTTTCTGGTCTACTCAGGAGAAAGACGGCAAGTCAGTCCACAATGAGAGGCCTATGTCTGCCAGAGGATAAAACAAGAATACACACAACATACATCAAGCATTTAGTAAACCAGAAGGTGCTATATGTGTAGAGGTGACTATGAAGTTTCTCTTTAAAATATGGTGCCTTCTGGTTTACTAAATGCTTTCACATGAAGGAGATACAAAGAAGGGGAATTGTGATTGTGAGAGATTTTCAAAGTTTGAATATGGGAAATGGTGGCATGACCAAGTGTGCATGAGAATAATCAGTAGGAATATTAAGATGGCTCCAGACATTTATAAGGCTATCTGGTAGAAAAGGAATAGATTCATTCTGTGTTGTCTCAAAGATCAGAACTAGGAACTAGTGAATGTAATGAGTCACTCTGCTAGGCATAAAGAAGAATTGTTAAATGATTCTCAAAGTGGAATGGCAGATTTCCAAAAGACTGTGAATGTACTGTTCATCACTGGAATATGCAAGACTAATGCAGACTATTGTGTATTTCTCATCTTTGAGGAAGCAAACTCAGAAGTCTCCTGGGAAGCTTAAACTGTAGGTAATCTAGCTCATCAGATATCTCTCTCTCTCTCTCTCTCTCTCTCTCTCTCTCTCTCTCTCTCCCCTCCCCCGCCCTCTCAATACCACTCCACACCAATCTGGGACTCACTGAGGACCTGGGTTCCTCTCGACCACTGAGATAGAACATTCCTATAGTTAATCTCATGCTTTAAAAAACATTGGGATAGTAAAATATTGAGTGATATCTAATCCCTAATGGGGAATGAAAAATGCATTAAATTCTAACACGCTTATAAAATTCAAAGATAATCACTCATGGATAGCCACTAATGACGGTGATTAAGGAAGATGACTTTAGTTCAAACAAGCAAATGATTAAGCTTACAAAATGTTAAAGGGCTCTAATTAATAAAGTAGCAAATTTTTCTCCTCAGCCTACTTTCTAGAACATAAATATGTGAATCATCCTTCCAGGATATAGATTAATGACCTTCATGTTCTAAAATTCAGCGAGGACAGAAATTGCTGCCTGGAAACCAAAGTGCAATTCAAAAGTTCTACTGGAAAAGTATCAGAGATACACGTAAGAAGCCACCACTCAGAAAGGAACTTGAGAAACTGTAATTAGGGCAGAGAGAAAATCCAAACTTCCTCATTTTCTGGTCTGGCGTCTCGTCATGAATGTCAGTTTCATACATATCTTACTGAAGAAATTATCACTGTTTACATTTATCTTTAAAATCTACCTGTTCATCTGGCCAGTGTGGCTCATGGTTGAGCGTCAACCTATGAACCAGGAGGTCACAGTTAGATTCACAGTCAGGGCATAAGCCTGGGTTGCGGGCTCAATCCCCAGTGTGGGGCGTGCAGGAGGCAGCCGA
Source organism: Cnephaeus nilssonii (assembly GCF_951640355.1). Classification (NCBI taxonomy): domain Eukaryota; kingdom Metazoa; phylum Chordata; class Mammalia; order Chiroptera; family Vespertilionidae; genus Cnephaeus; species Cnephaeus nilssonii. The sequence goes on from NC_137079.1 coordinate 45,224,825, forward strand.
TCGATCAATTACTGTCTCTCATCATTGATGTTTCTATCTCTCTCTTCCTCTCCCTTCCTCACTGAATCAATAAAAACATATATTTAAAAATCTACCTTTTCATTCTTCCTCTATATCCATTCAGTCATCAGGTACTGGTGAATTATAATGCACATATTCAACTCACTGGGAACAATAACTTCACAGTCGGAATCACTCTTGTTATTTGTTGTTTTATATTTGTAGAATAAAACATTGAGAGACAACATGAATCCCAATTCTTAAAATCAGTAGCTTCCTCAGAATATTATAAAATATTGAAGTTTAAGTTAGTAAAAACAAACAAACAAAAATAATCTGTAGTGAGTCCTTTCCAAAGAGGTGCCCTACAGGTATTAAGGGTAGCAGATGAAATTCAATTCTGCTGTGAATTTAGCACCATCTGAGGTTGCAGACTACAGTAGCACTTTGGGAGATGAAAGACCCATGATAAAGAGAAGGATAATGCAACCCAGAAACATCCACTCTTCCTGCTCCAACTGTTCTCCATTTTCAGCCACGGAAAACGTGACCAGAAGGGCAATCTAAACTCTGTGATCCTAAACTATATTTATAAAAGAAGTATGTTCTCTTTGTTAACTGTAAAAAAAATAAAAAATAAATGGTCAGACAGGCAGGCACTCAGTATGTGTGCTCCCTTTCAAGGCCAAGGGTGTATTTGTGTCATTTCAGTCGATTGGATGCATTAATTTTGGTTAAGTGCACAAACTTTGAAACCAGAATATCTAAGTTCCAATAGAGGTTCTACCATATCCCGTCTGTATGGCCATGCACAAATTATATTTTATTAAATTATAGTTGGCATAAGTATTATGTTCATTTCCAGTGTACAACATAGTGATTCAACATTTCTATTCCTTATAGTGTGATCAAAACATTAAGTCTAATAACAGTTTGTTACTATAAAAAGTTATTACAGTAATATTGACTGGGGGGTTTTCCAGATAAACACCCAGTAGAGTTGCTGGGTCCTACGGTAGTTCTATTTTTTTATTTTTTGAGGAACTTCCATCAAAAAAATTATTTAATCTCCTGTACCTTAGTTATTCTCATCTGTAAAATGAGAAAAGTACAACCTAATAAATAGGTCTGTTGTAAAAGTTAAATAAATACATATGTGTAAAGCACTCGGAACAGTGCCTGGTACAAAATAAGCACAAAGCATGTGCTAATTAATAATCACAGTAGTACACTAGTAAACTCGTATTAAGTAGCTGCATAAACTTGAACCCTGAGCCACAGATGGGCATCTCATAAGAAACCCTTGATAGAGTTATCATTCTTAGTTGTACCTGAGTCTTGAGGATAAATTCATGTCTAATAGGCGCTGAAAACCAAACTAAACATACTCAACGATTTCACAGCAGGTATGTATATCTATTATACTTCAGGGAGAAAATGAATGCTTAAGAGTCAGCATAACTGCACAGTTTTTAATTGAAGAATTTTGTCATTAAGGGTCACTGGAATGAGACATTGACTGTTCTCTGTGGCTAACAGGACGGCTCCAGAGACCACACTGTGTATTAAACAAACAACAACTGATATTTGTTTTGTCATCATTAAAATAAAAGTTAACATGTTAAATACAGCAGAAAATCTTTGCATTGAAAGAGCTTTGACAGCATTTGTCAGCTTGAACACTTTATGGCACCAGCGCAGCTTGTTAACAGTCAAGGAAAGACAGCGCTATTAAGCTCAGGGTAGTGCTGAAATGATTTCATACAGCCCGCACTCATTTTCCCTACCACCAAGTGAGGATGCCCGTGGAGAAAGGCCATCAAATACAGGAGGTCTCTGCAACTCATCGGCGTTGATTATAATGAGGAAGACATTCTATTGCCACCTGGTGTTACAGTCTACCTAGTAACCAGGCAGCTGTTTTGATTAATAAATGGAGTTAACATTTAAAGAAAGGACTTGTACAGCAGTTTTACCTAACAGAGCTTCCTTTATAAATTCCAAATAAAACAGAGCTTCCTACAAATAGAGAAAGGATTACAGTGAATTCCATTGTTTAGAATTCAAAAGCCAACCTTGAAGGCGGGAATGGATTAGAGCAGTCTACCTTGCTAGAGTTAACAGAGCATCATTTTCATCAATAATTACTCCTCTTACTGCAGCTCCATTAATTTGTGGTGCTAAGTAAAACTGGATACTACTGGAAGACATCCAAGTCTATAGGAACAAATATTGCTCAGGTAAAGACTCGGAGTCCTATAAGGAGACAATAAGGAGAAATAGCTGCACTTGGAGGATAGATGGCATCAGTATAAAAACGTGGCATGTCAAACATGTCCTTGGGCAAACAACTTCCCATTGCACAGATTTTATAAAACAACATTATCCCATCCTTTCCTTGTAAAATGTCATACAGTGCCAAGCACAAGAGCAAGTTTGCTTTTACAAGCTGATACACTGAATCTGTTGAACTGAGCCACCTTCTCTTACAACGAAGTGAAATGACTTCAACAAAATTGGATTTTGATAGATAACTATAAAATATTAATTTTTAGAGAAATATTTAACTATTTTCCATCATCAATTAACATTTAGTAAGCACACATTGAGTGCAAGGCACTGTATTATGGGTTCTGTGCCTATTCTCAGGAGAATGATAATGTATCTGTCTTTTCATAATAGAATTGCAAAACAGTCTAGAAGATATTTCTGATGCTAAGTAATTAGAACAAGTACAAGGTAGTAACAAGTACAGGAAAGAAACAAATGCATAATATAATAGGGAATACCAAGTGTATCTAGGGTAGAGGCCATAAACTCAAACACCCAGAAGGACTGGGATGGCAAACAGGTACAAATTGGGGTGGGTGGATATAATACTAGACAAAACAGGAAACCTCCCAAGGTCTGCAACCAGCAAATCCCAACAAAGGCTTTCACATTAGATAGACTAAGTAAAATTACCAAAAAAAACAAAAAACCACAAAGAAAGGTCAGAAGGACAATTTGGCCTATGGCCCCACACTCTCTACCACCACCATCCATGCCATAGAGAAGTAGAAACACTGGCTCTGAGCTCAGCAAACCTGACTCTGAGAATCACTTCTACTAGGGACCAATTATGCAATCTTGAGCAAATTACTTATTTTTGCCAAGTTTCACTTTCCTCCTCTTCAAAATGAGAATAACAATGTATGCTCTGCTTTAATAATGTTGTTGAGAGGCTCAAAAGAAATCCTATAAATGAAAGAAAATGGTAAACTTGAAGAGACCTCAACAATGTGAGGAAAATTATTATGATAATAAGCCAGAGAACTATGTATAGGTAGCATCATCTAAGTGTGAAATACTGTATTAGCTGTGTATTATATAGTATAGTATGGTGGGTTGTTTGTATCGTATATGACACACATTATAGAAAGGATAATTGCATATAGAGCTGATTACTACTATCTGGAGAAACACCTGCCCTCTAAATAACTAGTCATGCCACTGGCATGGAGATGCAGATGACAATAGACTTGATGAGTGATTCTCAAGGTAGATCAATGATTGAAAGAAACATCTGCCCAGTGTAGGGGGAAAGAGAAGACTGTGTAACTAATTGTCCAATTACTCTTTTCATCACTATATTTACTTTGCTTTGGGGTTCAAATAATATTAAAGTAAAATATGCCATTTTAAAGTGAATATTTGAAAACATTATAACAAGTATAACAGAGTTTAAGGGTTAAGATTAATTTTTGTTCAAGTCTTTTATGAAGAAATTAATAAAATATCATTGAAAGACACTTTATAAACCTCAATCAATGGTGAGTTACATATGTTGTTAGATAATAAGATTCAGTAACAGAAAGATGTCAGTTTTCCCCAGATATATATATATATATCTATATAGATATATAGATATATATTTAATATAATTCCAACCCAAATCTCACCAGGGGTTTAGGCTTTGATCAGCTGATTCTATAATGTTCAGCATATGGAAGAGTAAAGGGCATTGAAACCAGGAAACTCCAGAAGAACAAGGTGAACAGAATACTAAAGTTTTTACATAGAACTATAGTAATTAAATAATGTGCTTTTGCTACACATGCAGGATAAAGTCCAGAAATAAACAGGCACAGATAAGAAAACTATTTTTTATAAAACAGGCATTTCAGATGGGTGAATAGATGGATGAACCACTAAATGGTGATGAAAATCAGTCACACCTAAAGAAGTACATTAAAACGGATCTGAACATCATAAAGGACAAAAAAAAGTCACAATAGAATATCTATAATCTTATGATAATGAAAATTTTCTTAATATATAAAAACTGAAAGGAACAAGTCTGATGAATACAATTACAATTAAGGATATCCTGCTTGTCAAAAATAAAAATAGCCCAGCCGAGACTGGTTTGGCTCAGTGGATAGAGCGTCGGCCTGCGGACTGAAGGGTCCTAGGTTTGATTCCGGTCAAGGGCATGTACCTTGGTTGCAGGCACATCCCCAGTAGGAGGTGTGCAGAAGGCAGCTGATCGATGTTTCTTCCTCATCAATGTTTCTAACTCTCTATCCCTCTCCCTTCCTCTCTGTAAAAAATCAATAAAATATATATAAAAATAAAAAATAAATAAAAAATAGCCCAGCTGGTAATGCTCAGTGTTTGAGCATGGGCCTATGAACCAGGAGGTCATGGTTCAATTCCTGGTCAAAACTCATGCCTGGGTTGTGGGCTAGATCCCCAGTGTGGGGTGTGCAGGAGGCAGCCCATCAATGATTCTCTCTCAGCACTGATGTTTCTCTCTCCCTCTTCCTTCCTCTATGAAATCAATAAAATATATATTTAAAAAAAATAAAAATAAGGAGAGTAAAAAAAGTCACAGTGATATTTTTAGCCTAAAACACCAACAAAATATTCACTCCCAGAATATATAAAAACTGCTATGAATCAATAAAAAAGGTAAAAGCCAAGGAAAAAGATGTTTAAATAAAGGAACAAGAATTTTGCAGTAGAGTAAATATACATAATTCCCAAGCACTTCACACGCAATATTTAGCAAAAAAAGTTTAAAACTAGAACATACGCCATTTGGTGGTGTGAAAATGGGTACAACCACTTAGAAAATAATTTGGTATATTCTAATAAGGTTAAGCAGTTGCACATCCTATAATCCAGCAATTTTAATCCACATATAAATCTAAAAATAACTCCTGCATGTGTGAACCAGGAGATATGGACAAGAATGTCCACAGAAACACTGTTCATAATAACAAAAATATGAGGATCTCAACTTTAATGCCAACCAACAGCACAATAAAAAATAAATGATGGTGTAACCATTCAGTGAATAACTTGAGAACAGAGAAAATGGGTAAACTATAGGCATCAGCTTGGATGAATCTAACAAACATACTATTGAGTAAAATGCCTTAAAATAAATCATTAACTATCATTTTACTTATATAAAGTTCAAAAGCAGGCTAAAGTAACAGAATTTTGCTTTCAGACACATAGGTATCAAAGCTATAAGTAAAAAAAGTATAGGAGTGATTTACACAACATTCAGTACAGCCTTGTATCCCCATGGGGTGGGGAAAAGAGAGGGGTTCGGGGAGTGGGCACAGTATGTCTATAAGGTTGTAACTGTTTACTTCTTTTTTTAAATATATATATATATTTTAATTGATTTGAGAGAGGGGGGCTTCTACAGAGACAAACATTGATTGGCTGCCTCTTACATGCCTGCATGCCCCCTACTGGGAATGGAGCCTGAAACTTTGGCATGTGCCCTGCTCAGGAATCCCACCGGGGATCTCCTGATGCCTGGGTCGATGCTCAACCATTGAGCCACACTGGCCGGGCGTGACTGATTTTTCTTAATCAGGGGGTGGTGAACACAGTGTTTGCCTTATTATCATTGTGTAAATCACACGTGCACATTAAATTATTTATATATTTAATAAATTTTATAATAAACACCTTTTAAAGAAGAAATTATTATCAAAGTATGTAAGGTTGTGGTTGATGAGAAATTAACTAAAACAGCTAGCTGACTGAGTATGAGACTATTTTGAAGGAGCAGAATAAAGTGAAGGATAAATAATATGAGTTATAACTCCATTCCTTCCTGAAATTTAAAGAATGACAGAAGAAAAAAATTAGGAAAGAACAATATTTTGAGGGGGAAAATGTCCTCCATAAAAAAAGTGCTCATTATTCATAAATATTCTCCAGATATTTATATGCTCATATTAGGAGAGAAAAAACAAATACATTTGCTCCAAATGGTGATAAAATCAACTGATATTTCTCATGTAAATTACAGCCATAGCAAACCTTTCTCATTTTGATGATGAATCATCCTCTACCAAGCTTCTTAAGAAAGAGAGCTAAAGGGCATCGTTTAAAAAAAAAAAATACACATTTAAAAATGTATCATAGAAAGAGGAAAATTTCAATTTGGGAGATGCCAGTGAAAATGGATAATTTTCATTTACACAAAAAGATAAGTAAAATTCCTTCCAAAGGACAGAATTGATGGACATATAATTAAACTTAGAATACTTGGGACCTGACAAAAATGTAATTTGAAGGTATTTTTAGAAAGAAAGAAAAAAAGAGAGAAAAGGGAAGAAGGAAGGCACTTCAAAGTATACCACTGGTTATTAAGAGCCATAACATCCTACAGAATAACAGATAGAATCAAAACAAACCCAAACAATCCAACCTCCAAATAGTGATTTCTAAGACCTCCTGGAAATACAATGAGTGTCTGACTCTTATCAAATAATTATTGATGCTATATTCATCTGCCTATTAAACAAACAGAGCAATTTCTCCTTTATATTTTATTATAAGAGCTATAAAAATCAGGCTAATTCCACAAGTCTACAATCTAAAAAATTGATAGAAGTATAAGAAATGATTTGGGGATGCAAATTTTTGTTTGAATATCAATTGTTTTGTTTGGATTTATGTATGACTTTATATATACAAGATTACTTCTATATGTTAAAAGAAAGAAACTTGTAGAAAAAGAAGGGGGGGGGGGGGGGCGGGGAAGAATAGCCAGGAAATCTTTAGTCAGTAAAACAAGTCCTGGAATGAGATGTTGGCAGGCAATAATGGTATCAAATGAAGGCTGAAAGAAAAGAGCTGGAGTAAATGGCTGGCAATATGACTAGTGACACTGGCTTTTAGCTTATTATACTACTACTAGAGGCCCGGTACACAAAATTCATGTACGGGGGGCGGGGGGGGGTTCTTCAGCCCAGCCTGCATGCTCTCCAATCTGGGATCCTTCTCACAATCCAGGACTGCTGGCTTCCACCCGCTCACCTGCCTGCCTACCTGATTTCCCCTAAACGCTTCTGCCTGCCAGCCTCATCACCCCCTAACCACTCCCCTGCCAGCCTGATTGACGCCTAACTGCTCCCCTGCCAGCCTGATTGCCCCTAACTGCCCTCCCCTGCTAGCCTGGTCACCCCTAACTGCCCTCCCCTGCTGGCCCAGTCACTCCTAACTTCCCTCCCTTGCCAACCTGGTCGCCCCTAAATGCCCTCCCCTGCCGGCCTAATTGCCCTTAACTGCCCTCCCCTGCTGGCCTGGTGGCCCCCAACTGTCTTCCCCTGCAGGCCTGGTCCCCCCGCAACTGCCCTTCCCTACAGGCCTGGTCCCCCCCAACTGCTCTCTCCTGCAGGCCTGGTCCCCTCCAACTGCCCTGCCCTGTAGGCCTGGTGGCCCCTAACTGCCCTCCCCTGCCAGCCTGGTCACCCCTAACTGCCCTCCCCTATAGGCCTAGTCCCCCACAACTGTCCTTCCCTGCAGGCCTGCCCCCCACAACTGCCCTCCCCTGCTGGCCATCTTGTGGTGGCCATCTTGTGACCACATGGGAGTGGCCATCTTGTGTGTTGAAGTGATGGTCAATTTGCATATCACCTCTTTATTAGATAGGATTAAAATGTTGCCTACAAATCCATAAATTATCTCGTTTGTAGTTTGGATCATAATCAGAAGAAATTAAGAAAACTTTCTCTGTGGGCAATTAGATTTAACACAAAACCAAGAGCATCTGAGTCTCTGAGTTTCCCTGGGGCCAATATATTAAGAGCAATAAGTAAACCCATCAGTAACTATTTTGAGTCAGTATGTCTCAGGATCCCAAATTCATTCTAAGTCACCAGGAGAGAAAATTTTATAGGTGACATTACTCAAGATAATTTTTGTAAAAACGTCCTCTAAAGTTTTAAAACACAACAATCCATGCTGGTCTTTCACCTGTTTTTACATTCAGAATCCTTAGCCCTGAGTTCCGGTGACTATGACTGAATACAAAGTCTACTCCATGGCATTTCAATGCTGTCCAAAGAACGCACAGTGATAGCTAGTGAACTTTTGGGGGGAAATTCACAATTTCTCCATAGTACATAGTCTTCTACTACAATAATTCAGCACTAGACAGATACATGGTAAATAACATGTCTCATTTTGCCATCATATTTTTACAGCTTCTGTCGAATGATTGAGTTAATTTCAAAATGTTATATTCCTTTCAGTCTCGACAACATTTTTGGAGAAAAAGGATATAAATAAATACAATAATCTCTATAGACTCCAACTAATTATTTTGTTTGTTTTATATCCGTGGCATATAATATACAAACACATGTTAAACATATTAGAAGAACAAGCTAGAGTTTTCTATTGTCTAAAAATGTAGATGAGTGGCTATAAGCTTTAAGCATATAAATAAATTTGCTTTACATCTTTATATATTTAGATTATTTTTAATAAGGATCCAAGCAAAGACTAAAGATTTGTACTAAAAGGAAAGTACAGGAAAATAAAATTTAGAGGAATGATGCTAGAGTAAGAAAAGACCTAATAATCTGGTAGGAGTATAAATATGTATGTGCAAAAGAAGTTGTTTTATGGTCAAAGTGGTCATTTTTCAAAGGTTTATATATATATATATATATATATATATATATATATATATATATATATATATACATACTAGTATTTACACATTTCCTTAAAGTTCTACATCACTTTCCCTGAATCTCTGGATCATCCAGTTCTACACAATTTTTGTCAGGACACTGACATACATTTTGGCACCAATTTCAAGACTGAAAATGTAAAAACCTGAAAATATCAATTTTACATTTTTTTAGGTATTTGCATTCCATGTCATTAAATATCAACTGAGATATTTTAATACTGTATTTTTCAGTCTGTGGCACTTCATTATGAGTACAGCCTACATGAAAATATGTTCTCATGGCACAATATTCTTACTATATTATAAATACATTTTATCTGTGCAGCATTGCATGCCGAGTGGACTAAGGCTCTGACATGGCTCCTAAACTGGCAGGGAACTGAGCCTTTTAACCCAGGTCTTCAGACATTAAGCACCTTTCATTACACAACAGTTGTCTCCCTAATGAGGTTTTAGTCAGTTAATGAGACTGAAACATCTCTATCATCCTCTATGCAATTGATTTTTTTCCCGTTAAATGAGAGTAGAGTCAATGGACACATGTAAAAGGAAATAAAACTACAAACCCAACCAAGAAGAGGAAAGTCTTCCTCCTAGAGTATCTTCAATGTCACACAGACCACGTCACCCCCACAGTCACAGTAAAGAACGAAGCCCTAATTAGAGAAATCATTCCCATTAGGAGTGATATTTGCTTTCTTCCTCCAATATTTATATGGACAACACTCAGAGCAAAGAAAATGTTCACCATTCACTACAACAGCAACTAATGCTTATGAAAAAAAAATAGATTTAAACCAAAGGCCTAGTTACTACATAAATGATGACTGGATTTCAACAATTCCAAAACTACTAGAAGGATTCCTACCTCCCTGCAATTCTCTGCATCTTAGAAAGACCTTTTGCGTGTGGGTGTGTGTGTGTGTGTGTGTGTGTGTGTTGGATTTTGTTTTTGCTTTTGTTTTTTTATACTCTCATCCTTGTTCTCATCTCAGATGCAGAGAATAAAATCTAAGGATTTGTTCTCAACTGTTTGGGCTGTTAGACAACAAAAAAAGTGAAAAACAAATATCATCTTCTGTTTTCTAGCGCAGGCACAGAATATGACATGCAATTATATATATTTATTCCACAAATGATATTTGGGATCTTCTTCTCCAGAGGCAACAAACACTACACAGTATTTTCCTCACAGAAACACATTCCTCAAAAATGTTAGCCAGACATTTTGTTTTCGATTTTTTACTGCCTTTCAGATTTTATGGATTAGAGTTGAAAAGTCAACACTTAAAAGTAAAGTGTGGTTTGGAAACGGTTATCTCTAAATATGAGTTCATTATTCCCCTTCGACAACCACAAGTAAAGGCAACAAAATATGTTCTGTCCATGTTTGACATAAAGAAATATTTTCCAGATGACCTGGCGATTATGGACTTTCTGCAAAAGCAATTTCATTATAAATGAATGTATACATTCACATATGTAGGCATTATTCCCCAAAACTGTAAATGGTTCTCCTCTAAAGAATTTGTTTATAAGTTTCTTCTAAAGCTTTAAATGTGTGTGTGCGCATACCCACAAAGTCAGAGGTACAGCCACAGGCATGGACATGCTCCCAAAGCAAGGAGTTGTCTATCCTATTTTTAAACCAGCTTTTCAACTACACTTCTGCTACTCCAAGTATGGTCCATGATCCCCCAGCATCAGCATCACCTAGGAGCTTCTTAGAACTGAAGAACCTGACTCCACCAAAGACCTACTGCATTAAGATTTGCATTTTAACAAGATTATAGGTGGTTCCAAAGCACATTAAGGTCTAAGAAGCACTGATCTAGACTTCTCAACCCAATTCCTAACTACTTCCAAAGTACTTTAACTCAACTTGTTAAAACTGAATGTCATTGCCAGTTGCTGAGAAGCCACTCAAGGACACACACAAGCCTTTCTCATCCGATATTTCTTATAGTGCTATGGGCTTCCATCTAGTTATCTAAGTAGAAACATGCAGGCTGGATTAGACTTCCCATGAGGTCAAGAACCAAGTCTGTGTTATTGTCCATGATGTCCTTGCACCTAGGGACTAGTTGGAACTTAATATCTATTGAATGAATAAAACTAGTGTGGTACATTTACACCATGGATTACTATGCAGCAGTTAAAAGGAAGGATCTCTTATCCTTTGAGACAGCATGGAGGGACCTGGAGAGTATTATGCTAAGCGACATAAGCCAGTCAGAGAAAGTCACTCATATGTGGAATCTAAAGAACAAAATAAACTGCTGAACAAAATAAACCCAGAGACATAGAAGCATGGAACAGACTGTCGAATTTCAGAGGGAAGGCGGGGGTGGATGGGTGGGTGAGAAGAGATTAACCAAAGTATTTATATGCATACATGCATAACCCATGGACACATATAATCGTGTGGTAAAGGCCTGGGGTGGAGTAGGGTGAGGGCTAGAAGGGGTGAATGGGGAAGAGGAGGGTATCTGTAATCTTACCTTATAATAGACAAATATGCAAATTGACCACACCTTCGCTACACCCAAGCCACGCCCACCAACCAAGCCACGCCCACCAGCCACGCCCACCAGGAAACGGTTGCAGGGAAGTTGGGGTGTGGCGGAGCCCAAGGCTGGGAAAGCCTCGGGCGGAGGCTTTCCCGGCCTTGGGCACCAGCAGGGAGCCTGCCCGGATCGCAGGCAACGACCAGGGGGTCGGCTCCTACGATCCGTAGCAGGGACGCTGGGTCCGGTCGGGTGGAGGCTTTCCCGGCCTTGGGCACCAGCGGGGAGCCTGCACGGATCACAGGAAACCACTGGGGGTCGGCTCCTGCGATCCCTAGCAGGGACGTTGGGGTGTGGCGGAGCCCAAGGCCTGGAAAGCCTCGGGCGGAGGCTTTCCCGGCCTTGGGCACCAGCAGGGAGCCTGCACAGATCGCAGGAAACCACTGGGGGTCGGCTCCTGCGATCCCTAGCAGGGAGGCTGGGTGCCGCCAAGCCCAAGGCCACCGACCGGGGCCAAGCCCCGACCCTGAAAGAAGGCAGAAGGCGGTGGCCACAGCCAAGGCCTGGGTCCCCGGTGCCGGCAGAAAACTGGTGCAGGCAGCCAGGTGAATGAAGGTCTATTGCACGAATCTTCGTGCAAACGGGCTACTAGTACTTTCAATAATAGAGATAAATTTTAAAAATAAAAATAAAGGAAACACATTTAAAAAAGAAAAAACTAGTAATCATGTGGACAATCCCTACATCTCTCCTCTGTAACACTGCTGGAGACTTAATTAGTCGCTTAGCCTTGGATTTCTTCTTCCATCAGTACAGGAGTTTATTTTCATGAAACATCAATTGCGTTTCATTCAAATAAAATAAAGTTATCCTATACTGCTACCAAATTAATATTTCTAGAACACACAGTCTCTCTCACTTACATCCTCCATCACGCTTTAAAACTCTTTAAGGTCCCCCCTTAGCCTAAGATATAAAGTTCCTTACCTAAGTACAGCTACAGCCTCCTCTTCTAGCATTATTATTCACTGTCCTACTCATCTACCCCCAACCACATGCCCTGTGTTCCACCTTTACTGAAGTATCAGCCACTCCTTGTTCTCAACCCCTCAACTCAAGCTGGCATAAATTGAATCATTATGGCCTATAAGTATAAAGGAATGTATTAGGTTTCCACTTCTGAAAACCTATATTATGTCTTTAAAATATTAAAATTAATCATGATAATTAGAAATACATTTCGATGAAGTCATTAAGTATGAAAATTAAAAACCTAATATAAAAAAATACCTCCGTTTGATTGGGAGTGTGTTTCTGCCTGGGCTAACTGGCTCAAAGTTCTTAATATACAATCCTAATAAATTACATCTGAAGACACTAATATCTAGTGTGTTCCTAAGCTTGGGCATTTTTCATTTCTCCAAAGATCTACTTAAGTCCTTCAAAAAATAGACAACTATCTACAAAATTTTAATTGCCCATTTGCTGTGTGCTGTGCATGAATCCTTTCTTTCTAGGTAAATACCACAAAAGAGGTAGGTTCCATGCTGCCTACAGTTGAATCTCACAAGTAAATACCACTCTTAGTCCTTACTTTAGGGGTCTCAAAACAGCATAAAACAGAGAGCGACCAAACTATATAAATTGGGAGTGTCTGAACATGTAGCTCCAAAATGCAAATCTCCTTCATGTTCACATCTCATTTCTTTTTTGAAAGTTATCTGACCTAGAATATATTGCATACCCAATCCCATTAAAGGACACCCACATCCTCCACCACCAAACTGCCTTAACTCAGCTCAACTGTGGCACTTCAAAGAGATTTACTTTTTGTATAGTACATAGTACATAGTATATAGTATATAGCATATAGTATATAATATAGCATATAGTATACTAGTGACCCGGTGCACAGATTCATGCACTTCGAAAGGAAATTAATTAGAAGGTGTCCGGTGGGGTGGGACTGGGCAAGATGGGCTGGACACACCCTGGAGCCAACCTCCCTCAGTCCCTCCCCAGCATCTGCAGAGTGAGTGAGATCCCTCCGGCAGGTGGGGGTCCCTCAGCCTGGCCTGCAGGGATTGGGCAGGGCGGAAACTGGCTCTACGACATCCCCCAAGGGGTCCCAGAGTATAGGGTGTGGAACACAAATGCAAATGTGCAATAAACCAGATTTGGGGCCGACAGTCTCCAACAACAACATAACCCCAGCCAAAGGTGGAATTGCGCAGCCCTGCGAGGAATTGGGCTCCCTCCTCTCTGGTTTCAGGGTGTGTCACCTGAGAACCGCCGCTGCTAAGTCACTGCAGTTCAGCAGCTCCTGCATTGAGCATCTGCCCCCTGGTGGTCAGTGCATGTCATAGTGACTGGTCAGACAGTGGGAAGGACACTTTGCATATTAGCCTTTTATTTATATACTAGAGTCCCAGTACATGAAATAAGTGCATGAGCGGGGGGTCCCCTCAGCCCAGCCTGTATCTTCTCCAATCTGGGACCCCTCAGGGGATGTCTGACTGCCAGTTTAGACCCGATGCCAGCAGTCAGACATGGTCACCCCCAACTTCCCCCTCTGCCGGCCTGGTCACCCCCAACTGCCCCCCTGCCAGCCTGGTCGCCCCCAACTGTGCCCCCTGACAGCCTGGTTGCCCCACACAGCCTGCTGTTCGGTCGTTACTGTGACAGCGTCCCGGACAATTTGCATATTCTTCTATTATTAGTATAGATAGGTAGTATATAGTATATATTACATATGTAATCTCACATACACACAACACAATATTTTGTGTATTATATAAATTTGTCCACATATGATATGCCCTCAATTCCATCATGGATTTCTTAAGTATATAATAGTCATATTAATAAGGCAACTGTGGATGAGTTGAACATTAAGAAATATATATTACAAAATGAATTTAACATGTATACTCTGGCATCAAATGACTTCAGCAATATTTCAAATAATACAAAATCATATATAAAATATCAATCAATCATTTGTATTGCTGGACCCACCCAATTTCAGCACGAAGAACATGGAAAGCTCGTTGCCCATGAAGTCCAGCCAAGCACAGCAGTGCCACTCAAACTGAACTGCTTTTTTACCAGACCCTAATGAGTTAAGTACAAGTATCAAGAGCAAACAGAAATTTTAGAGCAATTTGGTATTTTCATATCTATTGAATCTAATAATAATGGACTTGTGTTTTAGTTGGTGTTTTTATTAACCTGTATGAATTAACTGTGTTGGATTTTATGAAATACCAATCTGCACTGGATGGAAAGGAGGCAGCAGAGGATATTGGCCAGTCCTTCACCACAAAGTTTGAGAAGCACTGCACTGTCAGGAGTAACCCCACCAGAAGCCCACCCAGCTAATGACTGACTACTCCTGGTCATGCACTAGAAGTTGACATGGGCTGACACTTCCAGGTAGAAGATCAGAGACAACTTGAACGTGGCTGCTTTAAGCTGCTCACAGACATGGAGCGTTGGAAGCAGTGCCTTAGGGATGCAACTTCTGTCATTTATTAGACGAGTGCATTTGGCACTGTTATCTAGGGGGAAATGAAAATGTCCCCGTTTTAAGAAAAATAATACTTTGTATTTGAAATTGATGAATATAGAGTCAGTATTTTCTAGGGTCCACTTTAATCCTAGTATTCTCTCTGATTCTCCTGTTAGCTTATTGCTGCAAAATGTGCTAAATTAATTCATCTGCAGTTTGAACAATCGTTTATTTGACACCGGAATCAAGGAAAGAGTCTTCAGTTAAACTTATAATCTGTACTATACACAACGTGGTATAAGACGGGAGCCCACAAATGTAAGAAATAACAAGAAGGTATTGCCTTAGAAATAGTAATCATTCCTTTAGTTGTGGTACAGTGAAAATGAATGAATGAATGAAGAGGGAGGGAGGGAAAGAGGGAGGGGAAGAGAGAGGGAAGCAATTCCATCAGCCTGGAGAAATGAGGCACACAATAGATAACGTGAACTGCTAGTGATAAATAAGGCTATGAAAAGGTTGAAATTTTATTTGAAAAAAAACACACTACAGTCATTAAAGATGGGAAATTAGCAAACTCTAGCATGATGTGATTCTGAGTAAGTGAGAGAGTGGGATTTGGTACTTCAGTTGCTTTCGATGAGGTGACCTCATCACAGTTTTAAATAGACTGTCCATTATAAGCTTAAATTATCACCCCATGAAACTCTGATAGACTGAATACTGACCTGGAAATTAACAATCAAGCATGTTGCAGACAAAAAATATAAAAGAGCCTCTTTGCTTATAACCAGCATGGTGCTGATTACAGTAAAAGTGAGACCTTAGCAATTTTTAAATTGCTATTGTTAAAATAGAAATTAGCTGAACTAGTGATGAGAAATACAATACTTTACCTGTCATAAAAACCACGCCTTCCCCTGCCATGCAGATTTGTTGATAAAGATCAACTTTTATTGCCAAAGTATTAAAAGCTAAGCAAGGAAGAAATCTATGCAATTTGGTTTTGAAATTTAATAAACTGCTCATCAATGAATTGCTATATCAAATAATATTGTGGTATGTTTCCTAAAGTGAATCCAGGGGATTGTTTTTTGTTTTTCCCAAACCATCACATGTCATCAAAAACACACTGTTATGCCCTAGCTGGTTTTGGCTCAGTGGATGGACTGAAGGGTCCCAGGTTCTATTCCGGTCAAGCACACATGCCTGGGTCGCGGCTCAGTCCCAGATGGGGGGCATGCAGGAGGCAGCCAATCAATAATTCTTTCTCATCATTGATGTTCTCTCTCTCTCTCTCTCTCTCTCTCTCTCTCTCTCTCTCTCTCTCGGAGGCAGCCAATCAATAATTCTTTCTCATCATTGATGTTCTCTCTCTCTCTCTCTCTCTCTCTCTCTCTCTCTCTCTCTCTCTCTCTCTCTCTCTCTCTCTCCATTCCTCTCTGAAATCAATAAAAAATATATTTTAAACCCTAACCAGTTTGGCTCAGTGGATAGAGTGTCGGCCTGCGGACTGAAGGGTCCCAGGTTCAATTATGGTCAAGGGCATGTACCTTGGTGCGGCACCTCCCCAGTAGGGGGTGTGCAGGAGGCAGCTGGTCAATGTTTCTCTCTCATCGATGTTTCTAGCTCTCTGTCCCTCTCCCTTTCTCTCTGTAAAAAAATCAGTAAAATACATTTTAAAAAATTAAAAATATATATGTATTTTTTTAAAAAGCACTGTTATCAGAGAATAGTACGGATGGAATTTCTCTATTGCTAGTGGGAGTGGGGTCCTTGGGCACCGCTGCAATACGCATTTCCGAGAGGCCCCATGGGAGAATGAGATGTGGTAAAAAGCTTTACTTGCGTGGAGTTATATCCATCAGCTTCCAAAGTCCCATTTCCCTAAAACCAGTCCTGGGAAATGTGCTGCTGGGGTATCAGCAGAGCGAAGAGCAAAACCAGTGTCCAGAATTTCAGTTCCGTGGTGTAGTTGAATACGACACAGCATCAGACTAATTGTAATCTATTAGTCCATTATGGGGTCCACATGGCCGGAGACCACGTGGGTCAATACAGAGTGTGAGAGCTCCACAAGCTACGAGTCAGGTGCAAGCAGCAAAGGCAAGAGAAGGGGCAAGGGCTCCTTTGTTCAGAAGTTTCTTCTGCAGCTCAGATTTCAGATCCTTGCAGTGGCCAAGCCTATTCTGGTCAATGGCCTGCTCCCAGGTGTGACTCGAAGGCAATCACCCTCTCCACTTCATTTAGACTTTACTGGCCATGAGTCTAATCTTTCTTTGTCCATTCCCTTCCCCCAAGATCTGCGGGGAACAGACCTGGAGAGGGCTAAACTATAGCTTTCTGGCACAAATGGCATGCCTATATCACCTGGCCTTCCCTTACTCCATTCCTGTCAATTAATTAATAACTGAGTTAATTACAACAGTATCAATACCATCAGGCTTGGGTATACGCATGTCCTTTCCAGAAATGTTTTCCAATATGGTTATTACTATTTGTGGAAGTCACAGTATTGTCACATGAATAATACCTCTCAGTCCATACTTGTAATACCATTCTAAATTGTCTACCTACTACAAAATAATTCTTCCCTTCCCAAACAAACTGATTTCAGTAGTTTACTAATATTAATTGTTGTTCTCTGATGAATAAAAGCCCTTTCCTTTGAGAAGTATTTTCTTTAATAGCTTAGTTCAAAAAAGTTAAGGCCTTTAAGAAAATCACCTTAAAATGTAATTAAAACTATGTTTGGTAACTTATTCCTTAGTAAAAACAAAGGAATGCACAACTCTTAAGAGTCAATTTTTCTGAAACACATGTATAACTTAACTTTTTGTTAATATAATTGGAAGTATTTGCATTATTAGAACTATAAGTTTTCTCTGATGAGCCAAATAGTGCACTGTGATTTTTTTTGGTAAAACTTTATATTTTTCCTGGATTTAATCATTACCTCTTTTTATTTCCTTTGCCTAGACTCTTCACAAAATCTGCAATATTTAAAGCCACTTAAGATACGGGTTTCCATGGCAAACCATAAAAATCATAGAAGACTCCATAGGGAGCAAAATATCAGACATATGTTGTAGCAATATCTTTACCAATAAACAGCTCCTAGGGCTATGGAAACTAAGGAGAAAATAAACAAATGGGCCTATATCAAAATAAAAAGCTTCTGCACAGCAAAAGAATCCATCAACAAAACAACAAGAGAGCCCACTGCATGGGAGAACATATTTGCCAATGCTATTTCATATAAGGGATTAATCTCCAACATTTACAGGGAACTCATACAACTTAACAAAAGGAACATAAACAATCCAATCAAAAAATGGGCAAAGGACCTAAATAGACACTTTTCGAAAAAGGACATACAGAAGGCCAAGAGACATATGAAAACATGCTCAAAGTCACTAATCATCTGAGAGATGCAAATCAAAACAACAATGAGGTACCATCTCACAACTGTCAGAATGGCTATCATCAACAAATCAACAAACGACAAGTGCTGGTGAGGATGCGGAGAAAAAGGAACCCTCCTTCACTGCTGGTGGGAATGCAGACTGGTGCAACCACTGTGGAGAACAGTACGGAGTTTCCTTCAAAAGACTAAAAATGGAACTTCCATTTGACCCAGTAATATATTCTAGGAATATATCCCAAGAAACTAGAAACACCAGTCAGAAAGGATATATGCACCCCTATGTTCATAGCAGCACAATTTACAATAGCTAAGATTTGGAAACAGCCTAAAGTGCCCATTAATAGATGAGTGGATTAGAAAACTGTGGCACATCTACACAATGGAATACTACACTGCTATAAAATAAAAGGAACTTTTACCATTTGCAACAGCATGGATGGAACTGGAGAGCGTTATGCTATGCGAAGTAAGCCAGTCAGAGAAAGATAAATATCACGTAATCTCACTCATATGTGGGATATAATGATCAACATAAACTGATGAACAGAAATAGATCCAGAGACAAGGTAGCACTGAACAGACCATCCAATCTCAATGAAAAGGCAGGGGAGGGGAGTATTAGAGATCAACCAAAGTACTTGTCTGCGTGCATATTAGCATAACCAAGGGACACAGACACTGGAGGATGGGGCTTGCCCTCCGGGGTGGGAGTGGCAGGTGCGGGGGGGGGGGGGGGGTAATCAGGATAAAGGAGAAAAATGTAATACTTTAAACAATAATAAAAATAAAAAAAAGATACGGGTGTCCCAGGGTCAGAAACATGAGGTAACCCTTTGTCCTGGAGCCCTCAATTCTCCTGCTCCAATTTGGGTTGATTGTTCTCTAGACCTGGCAAATAGCTATTGTTCTGTGATTTTCCTTTAATTCCGGGTTCCATACTGCTACAGGGACATACTATCTCACTTGGATTCTTAATCCTCTGTATACAACACATTTATTTTTCTCATTTAAAGGTCTTAGGATCTGGTCTTCATGCCTAGAGTTCTAAAATTTCATGATAATATCTAGGTTTTTTTATTCCTCCATTAACTTGGTTCACACTTAGAATGTGGAGCTTGCATACTCCAGTTCTGAAACAATTTTTTACTACTTTGATAATTAATTTTTTTATATTGTCTCTGCTCTTTTAATGAAAACACTATCAGTTGAATAATCTGGTTTACTGGTTATATATATTTTTTAGGATATTCCCTTCATGTTCAAACCTTTCTGTTGGTTAATTTTATTTCTGCTTTCTTTTCTTTAAGTTTCTCATAATCTGTCTTATTTTAATTGTTATGTCTGTAATAACATTACTTTTTTTTATGGATGCACTGTCTCCTCTTATTTTTCTAAGTTAATTTTATTTTTTGTTTAATTTTTTTCTGCCCCTTAACTATTAATTTAGCTTCTCCAAGCTCCTTTTTAGTACTTCATGCCCCTTGCTGTGATTTATTTATTTCTTGTTGGAGTATACTGCAAATTTGTGATAATCCTTGGATATATTATGAGTGAGAAAATAAGATACTGACTAGGAATGCTAGGGGCAAGGGCTGCACCTTATTGACAAATGGGTTTCACTGCAGGGTGAGCAGGCAGGGACCTGATCCTTCAAATATCAAAGATGTGTAGATCTTTTCTGTAGAGCCAGTTTCTCCAGAAAATAAGCTTTCACTTATCTCCTATTCAGGAGTTATAGGACTGTCTGCCAATGCTATTGAAGATCACACATTTGGGCATGGTGTTCCCATGTCTACATCACTTTAGTCCAATGCCTCCACAGAATAAATCTCATCTCTGACTAAGAGTAGGGACATTGCAGTAATTCGTTGTCTGCTTATACAGGGGAAAGGGGCTTGAGGAGCATAACATATTCTATTTAGACTTTTAACAAACTCCCTGTTTTTGCCCATATTTCACTCCCAGCTTCTGCGGTATCTAATATTGCCAATTCCTGTCTTTTCCTGGGTTTTAAACAGTACACTTGTTCCTGCTTGTTGGAACCTTCATCTGCAAGCACCCAGGTATTCAACTCTTTATGCTCTAGTAATCTCTCCTTCCAATTCATATTACCTAGAAATTCAAGGCATTTCCAATCCATTCTCTTTTCCACTTCTCTTTCTTTATGCGTGTTTCTATCCTTTTCATTCCTTTCGTTTCAGTGATGTGTTCAGTGGGGAGCAGAGGCTCAAGCTGCCATGTTTAACTGGAATCTCAAGATCTTTTTTGCACCCAGCTTGTGTGGCTCAGTGGCTGAGCATTCATCCTTGAACCAAGAGGTTACGGTTCAATTCCTGGTCAGGGCCTATGCCTGGGTTGCCTGCTAGATCCCCAGTAGGGAGCATGCAGGAGGCAGCAGAGCATCGATGTTGCTACCTCTCCCTATCTTTCTCCCTTCCTCTCTCAATAATCAATAAAAATTTATTTTTAAAAAAATCCTTTTTTCTATGACAGAAAATATGTTACCACTAATTAAATCAAGGTATCTGGATTTTATCACTGAAAAGAACCCTATTAGTCATATTGTCCATTCACTCTCCCAATTTAAAATAAGAATTTGTTTTTCTGTGTGTGTGTTGTTGTTGTTGTTGTTGTTGTTTTTTGGGGGGGATGTTCCATAAGCCTCAAATACAAACAAACAAAAAACTGGCACATATTTACAAACAATTGAACTATCTAAAATGAATCTTAATATGTATGTAGTAATGGGGATGAGAGAGGAACCTCAAAGAGCTGCTGTCCTCTACATGTTCACTTTCTACAATTCAGGAGACCAAACCTATCAATCACCTACAAAATACAGTGTTATTCCATCTCCTTGGCATCCATCAGAAATTTCCCTGCTGGTACTCCCTTGTAAAATGACAATGCCACATAAAACAGTTGAACTCATTGGAGAAAAGCCATGCATGATGGAACATGAAGACATGAGAATGACAAAAGGTATTAAGAGTAAGTGGTTTTCCTTGCCACTTATCCTGTATCCTCTATATCGTCATAAAGAAATCTCTTTCAGTGTGCTAAAATAGCAACTGCACTTATCATAGCACAATAACAGCCAAAGGAAAGTAAAAAAAAAAAAAAAAAAATACTAGCTTTATAACACAAAGAAATATCTGACGTTAGATTTAAATCAAGGTTTGGGCCTACTCCATGCATTTCACTCTCCACTGATAATTTTAATAAAACCAACTGCCAATTCATCATGATCCCATTCAGTGTCCAGATAAAGTCCATAAAAAAACAAATGAAGAGGCCATAGAAGTCAGTATTAATTCCACAGAGATTTCTCTTCCTTAAAATTAAAATTAAAAGCTTTCATAGATCCAACTAAAAAAATAAATAAATAAATAGTAAAAGAAGAAAAACAGAAATGCATGTCTCTCTTAAAAACTTAGGGTTTGAGATGACCAAAGGGAAAGATATGTGAGTTTACATTGCCCAAAAACATATTGTAAGTTCAGAGTATGGCCTAGTTATCAAATTAGGTAAGGCAACTTTTAACAACATACACAGAAGCATGGAAGGTTTCCTGCTAATCAAAGCATAGTTTTCCCAAATTTTCTACTCACAAAGATTGCCATTTCTTCTAATCAGAACATCATTTAGATTCTCAATGAGTTTATCAAATATTTTAAATGATAATGGATGCTTGGCAGTGTTAAATGACTTGTTATGTGTAATTTTCAAATTTTAATGGGAAAAAATGCAAGAGAAGTAATTGTTAAAATCTGAATTTTATTTCTAAATGCAGGACCATGTATAAACTATCCCATGAATATGTTAAAAGTCAATTTTTAATAATACAAAGAATAAGAACAGGGACCACCTGTCCCATTCCATTTTTAAACCTCCCCTAATATTTATTATACAGGTCTACGTACTTGAAGGTGCTGTCAAAATTGACTTGCTAATGAGAATGGCTCAAAGTACTAACATAGCTTGCTCCTCAAATGCAGATCAGATAATGAGAGCTCAGTGACTATGTTGTAGAAATTAAATGAAAACAAGATATGACACCTTCTCAAAAGCAAAGAAGAATATAAAGTACATGCTGAACAATAAAACAAACATTTAAGCCATGAATTCCTAATAATATAAGATTTTTACTTGCCAATTCCAGGGAAAAGGTTTATAACTATGATTGAACAAAGTAAAATATTTTTTTACTATTTTTCACTGAATACAACTTTATTTGTATTTTATGGATATTCGAGTTTTTCTTTTTTATTAAATTTGTTGGGGTGACATTGTTTAATAAGATTATAATATTTTAGTAGAGTGCCAATCTTAAAGAAATATTCAACAAATAAATATTTTCAGCTGCCTACAATGTAATAAGGGCTAAAGAGATGGTTCTTTTAATTATTATTCATTGATTGCTAAACAAATAATGTGGCTTAAAAATTGCTGTTTCCCAATGAAGACAATAGTGTACAGCATAGACAACTACTTTACTCTAGCTGGTTCTTTTTCTCTATGATCTAGAGCATGTTTTTACATTATCCCTAACAACACTCATCCTACTACACAAAATGTGTTCATATGTCCTCCTGCAACACTGTTCATGAGCTCTTTGAGATCAGGAAAATATTAAGCATCTTCATGTCTCAAATACCTGATTTAGCCTATGAAAGCTACACCATCCTCTCTATAAAATGGGAATATGCAAATTAACCATCACTCCGCTACATAAGCCACGCCCACCAGCCAAGCCACGCCCGCCAGCCAATCAGGGCGAGTATGCAAATTAACCCCAATCCAAGATGGCTACAGCCACAGAGAGCAAGGTTTCCCAGGTAACAGAGCAAGCCAAGCTTTCCATAGCCATTGCAGGCCTAAGCCTCCACTCAAGCTACAAAGTTTCAATTATAGAAGGTAAACAAATTCAAACAAATGGCGGCAGAATGGAGCTTCAGAGAGCAGGCCAGGGTTGCCGGCGGCAACAGGGGAAGCAAAGCTTTCCGCACACCCTGGCCGGGCCCACCCGCTTAAGGCAACAAAGTTTCAATTGTAGAAGGTGAATTAACTGCCACAGAAATGGCTGCCGGAGCCCCAGGCTTGGCTCCGCTCCAGGCTACAAAGTTTCAATTGTAGAAGGAAAATAAATTCCAGATACCAGGGCCTCCCTTTGGGTTGGCAGGGGGCGTGGCCGGCCTGCAAACCACCACAGGCCCCTCGCTCAGGCCGCCCCACACCCCAAGGGAACCCCCACCCTTATCTATGACACCCTTCAGGGCAAACCAGCTGGCCCCCACCCGTGCACCAGGCCTCTATCCTATCTAATAAAAGAATAATATACAGATTGATCATCACTGCAACACACAATATAGCTGCCCCCATGTGGTCAAAGATCCTGCCCCCATGTGGACACAAGATGGCCACCACAAGATGGCCAGCAGGAGAGGGCAGTTGGGAGGCACCCGGCCTGCAAGGGAGGACAGTTGCGAGGGACCAGGCTTGCAAGGGAGGGCAGTTGGAGGTGATCAACCCTGCAGGAGAGGGCAGTTAGGGGTGACCAGGCTGGCAGAGGAGGGAAGTTGGGGGCAAACAGGCTGGCAGGGGAGCAGTTAAGCATCAACCAGGCTGGCAGCAGAGTGGTTAGGGGGTGATCAGGCTGGCAGGCAGAAGTGGTTAGGGGCAATCAGGAAGGCAGGCAGGCAAGCAGTTGGGAGCCAGCAGTCCTGGATTGTGAGAGGGATGTCCGACTGCCCGTTTAGGCCCGATCCCACCAGGATCGGGCCTAAACGGGCAGTCGGACATCCCTCCAAGAGTCCCAGATTGGAGAGGGTACAGGCTGGGCTGAGGGACAACCCCCTACCGTGCACGAATTTCGTGCACTGGGCTTCTAGTTAATGAATAATGACAGATGTCCACATTAGGCAACCTAGGGATGAATGTTGATTTTATTTCTATATTTGAGCAATGGACTATCCCTTTGGTAATGGTCTAGGACATAAATAAAAAATACTTTACCCCTCAAATAATTTTAATCAACTGAAGGTTGTAGCCTGGAATACTTTGTCAAAAACAATTCTAATAATGAATTTGGGCATGTAGTATAGTTTGCAATACACTGTGGATGCAGAAAGAAGGTAAATGAAGTATAATCAATATTCTAAGCACAGGTTGAAATTTTTGATAGTTTTTAAGAGTGTAAAGCAGGACACCCTTATGAAATGACATGATTGAAATTGTTTTGATCATGAATAAGCAACAGCACACTTATGAATGTTAACATCTTTCTTTTTTTTTTCTCATGTGTACACACTTAGCTGGAAGACCAGAAAAGGTGATTTGCACAAATATCTCATATATGTCATCAACAACGTGCCTGCAATAAAAGTGGTAAAGAGAGAAGGAAAGAGAAACAAATCTCTCAAGCATCCATTATCAATGATTGATTACATAAACAGTGAAAATAAATGAAGAAATATTTTCTCAAATAAATATTCTAAACATATGTTATAAAAGAATATGCATTTTTTAAACTTCCTAGCTACCAATATTAGGTCGATTTCTGGTCTTAGTGAAATAGTGTAAAATTGTATAAAGAATACTATTTATGCCCTAGCCAGTTTGGCTCAGTGACTAGAGCATCAGCCTGCAGATCAAAGGGTCCCAGGTTTGATTCCAGTCAAGGGCACAAACCTTGGTTGCAGGCTCCTCTCTGCCAGGGCCTGGGCCCTGGATGGGAGCATGCAGGAGGCAACCAATCAATGTGTTTCTCTCACATCAAAGTTTCTCTCTCTCTTTCCCTCTCTCTTTTACTCTCTCTAAAAGATAAATGGGAACAAATCTTTGGGTGAGAATTAAAAAAAAAGAAAGAAAACAAATATAATTTATGATTTACTTAAATCTCTGAAAATTAGTAACTTACACTTCAAATGCTTTTGAAAAATATAGTTATTCACTAATTAAATAACTGAATATGTAGACTCTTATCTATTAATTGATTGTAAGTATAATTTTCAATAGCTAATAATTTACTAATTTTTAATGTAAAATAAATAATGAATATAATTGTCCCAGAACAAATAAGGGTATTTTATATACTTATTCTCTTCTAAGAATACATTTTATCATTTCCTTAGAAAACAGAACTATAATTAAAGTTGACAATTCTCCACAATATGACCATATTCACTTTTGATTACAAGAAAGAAATTAGTCCTCAGAAAATTTCAGATTAGAAATATGTTTATAACAAATATAGTTCTCTCAAGAAACTAAAAGTGTTGTTTTTTAAATGTACATAATGCTTTAAAATTTGGTTATCAAATATCTTATAACTTGTTTTTTTTAAGGGGATAAATATTTGATAAAGAAGCCCCTTCCCTCCCTACCCCACCAAATAATCAATAAATGAAAGCACATTATCCATCCTACAAACAGACAATATTCTGGTTTTCAACTTCTAAATCTTGCACAGTCTTCCTTCTCTTTCTACTTTCACCACACATGAGTCTAGGTTCTCATTAACTTCAGAACTAAGTATCCAAACAACAATTTAGCCATATAACTGTTTGGCTTTTAATCCATTCACCAGTTCACTGTTTTATAGACTTATTCTTTTCCAAGAATAAATTTTATCATTTCCTTAGAAAACAGAACTATAAGTAAAGTTAATTCTCCACAGTGACTTGGTGTATAGCATGATAAACAACCCTCCTTGTTTCCTACCTAATCAGGCCCAATTTCTGCCTTGAACTCTACCGCCCAGCTGATGCCATCATGCCCAACCAGTCACTAAAGGTTCAAGAGAACCAAGATCTCCTAAATCATAGTCCAACGGTCATACCAAAGACAAGACTGATCGCCTAGATTAAATCCTCTTATTTTATACAGTGGGGCAAGAAAAACACAAGAATGCTATGTGGAGACTGTAAATACTAAGCTTATGCCCCCAGCCTGGTCAACCTTTCCTAATCCTTAACCCAACCATATTTTTACCCCTCATACTCATGAATTGCTAAAAACTATGATCACTGAAGGAGGGTAGGTTACTATGCTTAATTGATGTGATCACTTTGATTCTGGATTTGTTTTCGAGACCAGTCTCACCTATAATGGCTTGGTTGGTTCTAAAGCATGTGTCAACTCTCTATTTGACTCATTACATTGTGTTATTTCAAAGAGAGAAAAAATCACAGGTGAAAAAATCAATCCATAACAGAAATCAAATCATACGTCTATGCAATTAGCTTGCCTCCAAGTTTTCTTTGTCCATCTGTGACGACATTAGAGCCAAAGACAAAAAGACATTTTAGAGCAAGGAAAACCAGAATAGAGTTATCTTGACAACACAAACTCAGGGAATAGTTTTGCTTCATCTAATTAATCTGCTGTACAATTGGGAAAACGATCAAGAACAATGTAAAGACAAGCAAGGAGTTCATACCTACAATGTAATGCTAGGAATCCATTAGGAAGAATGAAATATGTGCTGGTACAAAAAGTTCCCACCGTATATTGTTTGGGAAAAAGCAAGTTGGAGAACAGTTTATATTCTCACTTATCTCATTCTTAGAGGATAAAATTCTGTTATATGTATGCTTGTATATGACTAGAAAATAGAGAGAGAATATACACAAGAGACTGTTTATTCTGGAGTGAATGACAAACTCCTATTTCCACACTGAAGTGCCTTGACATGTATTAATTATTCAGTAAAAGCATGTTTTAAAAAGAGCATAAAAGTGCTGAAAGACATGCTGCTGGCCATCTTAAGTGCTTTGTGTTATGGTTACACTTTAAAGTCATCTCTAATATTCCCACGAAAGGTTGAGAAATTGATGAAAAAATTTCCCACCTTACTTCAAAAGAAAAGGTACAAATGTTGCTAATTGTTTAACATTTAAATAATGAATGGGTTTTACTTATCCAAAGAAAAGAAACACTACTTCATTTCTATAGTTTCAAGCCTTAAAGGTTTTATTGGTTCTTAGTTTTTGTTTGTTCAGTTGGTTGACTGTTTCTATTCTTGGGCTGTGTCAAATAAATGATCCTAGATGTTATTGTGTCAAAAATACAAATAGCAAAGCATCTAACAGATAAATTAATATAAGGGGCATTAGGAATTATATTTACTTAGATCTGAAAAAGTATCTCCAAAATAGAGTTAACATGTGCTGACAATGGCATATTAGCTTTCTAACTTCATTACTTAAACCACATTGCTTCTCAATTAAATATGAAAATGGTTATGCCTCAATCTTCTTTCATTATCACCTAATACCATCATAGACTAAATTACATTATTAACTGCATGGCAAAAATGGCTTCAGTATGGCTTATAAGCCAAATAGGATATCATTAAAATCAAATTAAACCATCCACTGGCAGGGTAAATCTACTTGGACACAGGTTTTAGAGATGGTAAAATCACACACCATCAAGTGGAACAACGGTTATGTTTCTGCAGTATTCTAAACTGCCTAAGGATTTCAAGGTGCTCAACTAAATAAATTATTCTTCACTTAATTGACTATGCTATTCACAATGAACACCTTTTAATAAATGGCTCAGTATAGAAACATTGACTTGAGAACTTAACACAAGTTATCAAATTAGAAAAGGAACTTGTTATCTAATGATGGAAGAATACTTTGGGCTTGTCAGAGAAGTCACCAAGCTATATGGAATTATGTCAAGTCTGATTAAGGCATAGGGTTATAAAATAATAACAACAAAATAAAAAACTAAGCCACTGGTATTTAATGTTTCAGTCTTCTTGCTTAAATAATTAAAAATCAAAATAGGAAGCAATAGGTATACAAATGCAACTCAATGCAAAAGGAAACTGACTTGAGGATAAGGCCCTTTGGCTGCATATCATATAAAGAGGGATGTGAGTGTATCCTATTTTCAGGTTCTATTGACACTTTGATAAAAACAAATAATGAGAAAATATGATGAAAAATAAAAAGCAACAAAAAAAGAAACAATTCAACAAAAGAAAAGAATTCAAATCTACCAAAGAGAAAAATGACTATTTTTTAAGAGACTCTGTATCAAGGGGGATAAAAAGAGAGAGAGAGAGAAGTTATAAGGTTTTATAAGGTTTTCTGAGGTATTGCCAATTTCACATACAATAGATATGAAATGACTATATAATTAGAATTCTTAGGTATTTTCTAAGGCAAAGTAACTTTATGAATGAATTATTTATTACTCCCACTATTAACAAGTACTCCACATAACTTTCACCCATAATTCTAGTAGAGTACCCATTTTCTCTTTAGCTTTTCTTTCTTTTTTTAATCCCAGATCAGGAGTTATTGCTCATCTACCTGACCACCCCAAAGACCTTCCTACCACTGAACCCACAATAGTTAACATATTCAAGTGAGAACTCTGGAAAGGTGGATCCTTTGTTCCTGAACCACGAATTTGCATCCAATTTGGATTTGGTCACAATTTCACCTCCACCTTATTGGCAATCCAGGCTGGATTTCGAGCCAGACCACCAGTGCTGCCTATGGGCCAATGGCTACATCATTCTCTATTTATGTAGATATTTGTGTACAAGGAACCATTTATGCAATTTTTTACGGAGTTCCAAGCATCACAAAATTAACCATAAAACATTTGAAGGAAGTAGAGCTTAACCACAGTTAGGCTTTGTAGTGCTTGGTTGATTGCAAAAGCAATGCATGTCAACACCATTGTGGCATGACCAGAACAAATAAATAAACAGTGGTGTTGTCTCTACGATAATAGAAGTATGATGTCCTGTGTCTGAAGGAAGAGTCTCCCTTCATGACAAAAGATGAGTCAGGGCCTTGAAAACATTCATAAGAGGTTTGTGAGAAGAAACTGGATACCCAAAGAACCGTCACATGAAAGGAAATGATGGGTTTTTTCTTCATGTCTCCACAAGGAAACTCAATGGGCAGAAGGTGCAGCTTGCCATATTACATTCCCTGCAAAAGAATTATCTGAAATATAAAGCTGTCCAGACAAAGACGGGGGGTTAAAATGCCTACGTAGACACAAGGAGGGCTGGCTGGCACTGCCCCATCCTGTTTGATCCTGAAGGCCTAGGACCATGGTTAAGGCAACATCTGGATTCCTAAGGCAATAATGATACTGTACACTGGTGCTTAACTCTCTGAGACTCACCAACTCCTTTTTAAATCAGAAATAAATCTCATAAACAATATAACCTAACTACTCACATATATTTTTTTAAATCAGTAAAATGTACTAACTATAATAGAAAATGACTTTACAGTCTGTCAAATTTGTTTGTACTAAAATAGTAGCTCAGCATGTGAATGCTTAGGCCAGACTTCACAAGAAGGGCATGAAAATAATGAGAGGACAGCTACAATGGCTAATGGACACAATATGTCATACCAGCTACAAAAGTACCAAAAGTTGCATAGCCAGCAGTAGCATGATTTGTTGCAATAGTGAATATTGCTTGGTAAAAAATGGAACACAACCAAGTGTAGTCTTTTCCCAATTTACATGGTAGTTGCATTTCTAAAAAATCCACAAGCATACTCCACCACTGCTATCTCCCACTAGTTGGTTATAAAGGAACTGCCTCTTGTCCATGGGGAAAAAAAATTTTTAATGTATAATAGTTAGCTTCCAAACTCAGAAAATTTTACAGGTTTTTCATTTATAAGAATGTCTTCAAGAACATTCAAAAGACTTGTCTGACAAGAGACAACTCTGTGCATTACAGGAAGTCAAGTAACTCTAATCCCTAACCACTGTAAGCCATTGGCACCCACTCAGCTACAGTGACACAGAAATGTCTTCCCCATGTTTCCACAGTGCCCCTGTGGGAATCCTGTTCTTGCACATTGTTACTGATAATTTTTTATGTGTTACTTGACTGGGCTAAGGCTGTCAGGGAGTTTCTGGAAGAGATTGGCATTTGAATCAGTAGACTTGAGTAAAGAGACCCGCCCACACTAATGTTGGCAGGCTTCATCCAATCCTTTGAGGGACCAAACAGAACAGAAAGGCAGAAGGGAAAATTCCCTCTCTCCCTTCTCAAGCGATCACACTCTGGAACTCAACACCAGCGAGCCCCTGTTCTTAAGCCTCCGTATCTGGACTAAATCTCACCACAATCTTTCCTGGGTCTCCAGCTTGCAGATGGTAGACTGTGAGACTTCTTGGTCTCCATAAGCAAGTGAGCCCATCCCTGTAATAAATCCCCTCAGATATATATTTTCTGGAGAACCCTGACAAATGCATCCATCCTATTAAGATGGACCTTCATCTGCAGATTCTTCAATAAGGGGAAGTCAAAACCATAGTTGATGGGAACAGAGATGTAGAAGAAAGTGGGGAGAAGAAAGATGAGGCCTGGAGGAGTTCCTTAACTGGAAGAACAATTAGCTACAATCTTTTTTATATGGTTTCTGCAGCTTCATCTCTCTCCTGAGCTTTTAAGGGCACAGACTCAGAGGGAGGTTATAGTTTAACATTGGTCACACGTGTTATCCAAGCAGAGGCCAGATGACCATTCACAAGGATGACAGGAGTGGGGATTTCTGATTCTGTAGGACTATGTAAAAGGTTTATTCACCATGGTAACTGGTCAAGTTAGACTTCCTAGGAATCTAGGTTAGACCTGTCAACTTTCAAAGCTAGTTCTCACACAAACAACCCTCTCACAATGTGCTCTGTTATTGACTGTGGTGACAATATCATTCAGCATCTTAATCAGGTCACTTCTGAGAGTGCAAGTTGATGCTCTTAATAAAGTACATGACACAATAAGTATAAATCAGGGCTGGCCCAAGCAAAGCTGGACCTGTGTGTCTTCATATCTACTTTGGAATGTATATCTAAGTAAAGAAGAACCACGAAGGAACATACTACTAAATAAATCATATCCCCACATGACTGTCCAACCATTCAGGGTTTTTCCCCCACATATTTATTTATAAAAAATCAAAAACCAAAATTATGGCATGAAGAAAATAGTTATAGTTTACTATAATCCTATATATTTTTCCCAAGTAACATATTTGTATATGACTGAATTTACACTAAAGCATATATACTTTAGATTGCCTGTACCAATTATAGTTTAAATATAACTCATATTATTAACTTAAAGGCTTTATTACATTAGAAAATACATATATAAATATGTATAATTACAAATTATATTATAATAACAGAGTGGTTTCAAAGTCTTTTGATATATGGAATCTTATTAGAATCAGTCATCTGAAATGAAAACAAGCATATAGGGGTATAGTCATATCAGCCAAAAGAATTAGCAATATTATGAATTATCCTTATGTTTATATATCAGGTTTAATAGTGAAATAGCTGATTTAAAGTCATTCTTCACAGAAAACAGATACTTACAAATTATAATGTTGGCTCTATGACTTTTAACATTTTATAACATTTACAATTTATAACATTCAGACCTTCTAAAAGTTTTTCAAAAAGTACCCTTGCTTATATTGTAAATAAGGAATATTTATGCATAGTCTGCCTATAAGCTGCAGTCTTCTGAAAAGAAGTTAAGGTCTGTTTAAAAGGAGGAAAATACTTAAATTCATCCATTGCTCCAGTTCAGTATTTTGCTCACAACAGTATCTATTCAATAAATGCTCATTAAGTTAAACACTGGATGAATGACTTACTGAATGAATGAAACAGCAATCTCTCACAGGGAAATGTTTAGGACGATAACTAGTCAATGATCATCAGTATTCCCAGTGTAAAGAAGTAAATACATCTAAAACATGGTTCTGCATTGAAAACATAGTACTGTACTTTGTCCTCCTTATATTTCTCAAATAGCATAAAGAAACATTAAGATTATAAATTAGGATTATAAACGGCATCAAGTCTTATTTATCTGTATCAAACTCTCAACAATTAACTTAAACATAGCTATAGATCCATTTCTTTAAATTTGGTGCAACCTTTTCTACCATTTTAAAGGATTTACCAGTACTATGAACCAATTACTTCTCAGTCACTGTGGATACAAAAGTATAATGTATGCCTGCCAGCAACTTTTTGTCTAACAATAATTTCTCAATTAAAATGAATATTATTATAAAAGCTTACCATACTCAAGCCTCATGACACTTAATAATTAATCAGGAGTTAAAATTGGTTTATAACATTTGTACAGTGTTTTCTAGAAGCATCCTCAATCATATACGTAAACTCAGCCTGGGTTAATATGAAGGAGCTAAGAGAAAGAGTCCCTCACACTTATCCTGTGTATCTTTTCATGCATAGTTATAAATTCGTAATTAGTATGTTTATTATGATTATTATTTTTAAAATTACTCTGAATATTTTTAACTTTTCCCCTTGCACTCTAGATAACGATTGATTGAATTTCCTATGTGGTTAAAATTATTAAGCAAGGACAAATTTCATCCTACTTCCCATCTGATCCATTATAAAATCTGAATTATTTGAAGAGCCAGATAGATAATGACATATTAATATATAATTGTGAAGTAACAATGAGAGTACATGATCACTTTTGGCAGACAGGATTTAAGTTGATTAGGCAAACATGTGGCTATAATTCCACCCATACCATGAAGTACATCTTTACTAATATCATTTATATGATGTCATGTTAAAAATATATATCTGTCAAATCATTCTTGTTCTCCAATTCTGGATAACTAGAATAAATACAAGCAAAATTCTACAACTAGTTACCAAGGAAAGTTAGGATACCTCTTTCACTGGCAATATTTTAAGTCAAAACAGAAATTAAAAAAAAATGAAACTCAAAACCATTTATTGAGCTTCTAAGCACCACTGATCTTCTAAGCTTCATTTATTGCTCTTCTAAGCCCCATTATAAGCACTAGGTATATAAAGAAAGGGCATATTCTCTTCCCTATTGGAACTTAAAGTTTGGTAGGGGACACCCATATTTGAAAATAAAAACAAACATTCACTTTAGAAAATATACTATAGGGTCACAAAGATTAGCTTCTCAAATATATAGTAGTATGTTTTTGATATGCAACTTCAAAAAAGAAGGGGAGACTAAGTGACTTAACAAAATTCCTTTTAATCCCATAATTCAATGAATTTAGCTTACTTTGAATCTTAAGTAAATTAAATTGTTTTATAATATTAGACAGTTTTGTATCACTCTAGGAGATACAACTTATTTGAAGTGAAATCTTAAATCAATCAATTATATGAAATATTTAACAAGTGTATTTCCTATGATAAGGTATTAAACCTGTTTACCTTTGCCCTTAAAATTGAGAGTTATTATATTCCAAAGTCCTCTCTGAAATCTTTTCTAATGAAACAGGTCATCAAATCCATCAAAAGCAGTTTAAAAAAAAAAAAAGATTTTTCTGAATATATTCAAGATCGAACAAAAGAATGAATAAAACAAGTTATCCCTATTTTAATTATATGTTGCCTAATAAAGAGAATTTCCCCACTCAAAACTATCAGAAATGACTAAGACAATACCTACGTCACCTTAATAGCAAAAGCTTTGAAATGTAGCATTTTCTTTCATTATCACCTTTCATCACATGCTGGATCCACATTTCAACTTTTTACTATAAAAGCTAACTATTTTCTGCCCTGGCCAGAGTTGCTCAGTTGTTAGAGCATCAGCCCGTGCACTGAAGGATCTTGGGTTTGATTTGATTCCCTGTCAAGAGCGCATAACTGGGTTGCAGGTTCAATCCAGGCCCTAGTTGGGGCTGTCTAGGAGGCAACCAATCAATGTGTCTCTCCCCCGCACCCTCTCTCCCTACCTCCCTTACACTCTCTCTAAAAATCAATGGAAAAAATATCCTTGGGTGAGCATTAAAAAAAAGAGAGAGAGAGTTAACTACTAGTATTTTGGTTGATATTCAGTTTCTATTTTGTACTCTTGAACAAAAGACATTCAATACTACATACTGGAATGTGACTGTTCAATACACAGCTGCATGGTTTCTTTAAGTGATGTACTATGCACTGCATGTTATGAACTATTTGTTAATAATTTTACCATACTTTGAACTGAACATACTAGCCCTCCAATCATTTACATAAGAAATAAGCACATTTATGACTATCTTAATCTTTGGTAATCTGTACTTTCTGGCTTTGGTTTTAATATTTTATTTTCTAATATAGTTCAGTGCATATGGGATTCAGAAAGTTGATTGCTTGATAAGCACATTTAGAAAAATACGAGAAAAATAAAAACAAATCTGGAAAGTAGATTGCTTGATAAAGTCATTTAGGAAACATGAAAAAAAACCTAAAGTGGAACGCTTTTCGATATGAAATGCAATCTGAAAACTTAGGAGAAAAAGTTGTTAAGTCATCCATAACACATCTGTGAGCTCTAATGTATGACAACGTGACTAGAACAAGAGAAAAGAAATGTGTAAGAAGGCATAACATTTAGGATGAAATAATATTCAAGAAATAAGAAGAGGCTGAATGCTCTCTGCCTTCATAGTGGCTCTTTCAAGGATAGAGGTGGCATAGTTTTAGACAGCAGAAAGAGAGAGCCTCAGTCTCCCTCACTAACTCTAACACCTTAAATAAATCGCTTACCTCTTCTAACAATTAGAGAATGATAATGCCTACCACACAAGATTGTTGGAAAGATTAAATTACGTGACATACCATTGATGAGCTCACCTGGCCTATAATATATATTTAATGAGGATTTTATTTTCTGCTCCTTCTTCTCAAAGTTTAGAGACATGATTGTTACTATAGTCACCTACAACTAAGAATCAACTTAGCACAGCAGGGGCTTCAAGCCCAGGAAAAATAAGTTACTCAGCAGAGCATCCCAGTTAGTGGGAGAGAATGCCAGTTTCTTGTTCATGACTCTCCTAACAATAATCACCAGTCATGATCCCCAAATGACGGCAACCTGAGTTCCCCATAAAATGCTGACCTGGAAGCCTTATGTGTGTTTGGTCCTCAACCCAGGATACTCATTGGGATCACTGGAGAAGTTTGGCAAAATATACAGAGGCCATGGACCCATCCTTTGTTTTATAGTAGATGGTTCAGAGTGTCCCTGGTGTGTTCACCCCATGAACTGCTGCACTATAAAGTATCTGAATAACGATCCCATCATCTATCCCAATCTCATATCTTAAATAAGGAGTAGAAAAATCATCCTATTGTGGGTTTTGAGGATCCAAAGTTCAGG
The DNA here is from genome assembly GCF_951640355.1 of Cnephaeus nilssonii. Classification (NCBI taxonomy): domain Eukaryota; kingdom Metazoa; phylum Chordata; class Mammalia; order Chiroptera; family Vespertilionidae; genus Cnephaeus; species Cnephaeus nilssonii. The sequence goes on from NC_137079.1 coordinate 45,260,468, forward strand.
AATGAGGACTGGAGAGTGGAACAAAGAGTTGGGGTGAGAAGTTCGCAGCCAGCATAAAGATAAATTGCTGAAACAGAGAGAGCAGTGCCTCTCTGAAGAGGCAAGAACAGCTCCTTGACCAAATTTTAGTGTGTCTTTTGAGCCCTCTTGTAGACTAGCTATTGTGTCCTTGGCTGCTGAGCCCAGCTTAGCAAGAATCTCCCACTCATCCTTGATACCTAATCCAATTCCTCTTAGTAATTTTCTATCTACTGGACCCCCTCATCTGCCCATTGGCCATAAATCCCCATCTGTCTTTGCTGTAGTTGGAGTTGAGCTCAGTTCTGTACTGCAGTAGCTCCAATACAATCTGTCTTGCTACTTTAACTAGTGTCAGAATAACTTGTCTTTAACAGTTCCAATATTCACCAAAACATGACCAAAACTATGGGAAACTCAGACCCATGTAGAAGTTTAAGTATAGAGCCCGAGACTCCTTGAATCAGAGAGAGAAGAGCAAAAGGAGGCAGGACCAGACAAATGGGGAAGATTCTACAGAGATTTTCTAGAAGAGAAGTAAGTAGGGCACTGTGAAAGCCAGATGCCTGAAGATGAGGCTACCAACTTTATGAGCAGACAAGTCAGCAGGAATTCTTTGCAAGCCATGCACTGGCTGCAATGAATATGCCTCGGGGCCCCATTGTCCTTGGTCATTTCCAAAATGTAGCAATGTGATAACATTTTTGTGATGGCAGTGTTTGCTTTTCTCTGAACAAGTCCCAACAAACATCTCCCTTTTTTACTGTGCATTGTGGAATCACGTTCAATGGTATTAAATAGCCTCCCCTAATTTTCAAACCCTTTTTTGTATATAAAGTTCATCTTTCACCTTAATTGAAAATCCTGTAGACCCTGCCCGTGATACCTGTTCAAATGTTCTTCTTTCACCCCAGTTGTACCCTAGGATCAGAAAATAAGCTGGCATTCTTCCTAACTCTGCGTTGATAATTCCATTATCATTATATTACCTAAGTATTTTACAAATAGTATGAAATGTATCTATTCCATTTACTCTGGTTCATTGAAAACTTGGCCCACACTCTTCATCAATCCAAGTTTTGTCATCAACTGGGCTTTATGTTGAAAGCTATTGGCATGGGTTAGATATTTACATTTGATATGCTCAAAAACTCATGAGAATTTATGTTTATAGATATTCCTGCTGATAATAATAATAATAATATATATGTACTGTGCCAGTTTACTGTCCTACTTTATGTGAATTAACTTATTTTTTCTTTCTTAACCCTCACCCAAGGTTATTTTTTTTCATTGATTTTTTAGAGTGGAAGGGAGTGAGTGGAAGAAAGAGACAGAGAAACATCAAAGTGAGAGAAACACATCAATTGGTTGCCTCCTACATGTGCCTTCACCTGCAACCCTTGACTGGGAATCAAACCTGTGACCCTTCAGTGCACAGGCTGATGCTATAACCACTGAGCTCACCCACCAGGGCTATATTAACTTGTTTAATTTTCCCAACAATCATATGAGACATTAATTAAGAAACCAGGGTTCAAGTAGACTGAATAAATGTCCAAGTTCACAGGCTACTAAATGATATAACCAAAATTGAACCAAATCTATGTGATGTCAAAGCCTAGGTTTTCCCACTACAGCATCCTGCTTTCCCATCACCAAAGTCTATGCCCTGAATATACAAGAAGGAATGGGGTTGGGGCTGACACAAATATATTTCTATCTTTAGCTTCTGCTATGAATGTTCAGCCCACACTGAAAAGTGGACTGTAATGGCAGACAAGTTCAACTGCAGAAATTATATTCAACATGTATGTTTCCTAGTGGGCTAAAGATCTCTCTGATCCTGTGTGGGATATAGTGGCTGTTTATGACATTCAGCCCCATTGCAATCAAGTTATTCTTTTGTCAAGTTAAACTATACACAAATAATATCAACATTTCACTATCTGAATTACTTCGCTATATACTCCTCATTGAATACAAAATGCTATTCTTAAAGAACACACCAGAGATAGAGCAATGTCTTCTAATCCACATAGAAATCCATTGGAGAACTAAAGGGTAACCAGCCCAGCTGAATGGCCCAGAAATAGATGGACCATATGCTTTTCCTCATTTATCAATACTAATTAAAGATTTTATAATAACAACTGAAGTCAATCAATACACATTATTTCATACCATATCCCGCACATTTTATTTTTTTAATATATTTTTATTGATTTCAGAGAGGAAAAGAGAGGGAGGGAGATAGAAGCATCAATGATGAGAATCACTGATTGGCTGCCTCCTGCTCGCCCCCTACTGGGGATCGAGCAGGCAACCCGGGCATATGCCCTTGATCAGAATCGAACCTGAAACCCTTCAGTCTGTAGGCCGATGCTCTATCCACTGAGCCAAACCAGCTAGGGCTATCCCACACATTTTAAAATTTAATGCTTAAAATAGTAACATCCTATTAGCCAGAAAAGAAAGTGTTCCCACAGCATTCCCACATCCCATGCCCATTTATAAAGAGGCCTTCATCACACATTACTTAACACTTTTCTGTATTCACATGCAGAGGAAAATATACAGTGACCCAATTTTTATCTCCTTTTCAGAAGTTTGAATAAATTATATTTTATTTTTGTATGACTAAACCAACTTCATAAAAGGAAGCTTTGCAGGGGTGTTAAAATTGTTCATATAATCTTGTTCTGGTCATTTTGCCAAGTGAACAATCTACTAGGGTTAATATTTATGTGATGTTCCAAAAAATCTGCCATTTATAGATATCAAGGGAAGCCCTCATTGGTGTTGGATCTGGCTAAAGAAGCCACGCCAGCTGGCCAATGAAGGATAGCCATTGGCCAAAGCATGTCTCCATCATTTTCTCCCTAAGGCTCCCAGTTATTCACAAGCTATAAAGAAGCGAAGGCCCCCTGAGGCTGACAGGAACAAGTTAAATGAGTCCATGTTCAAACATCTGCCAGTATGAAGAAAGCACAATTTATTCAATTCTATAGAAGAAGCAACATGCTCCCTCCTATATTACGCCTTGCCCCTCTTCACCCCTCCCCAATACAACTACATAAATTAACTAATATCAACAATGGCGCCAAGCTCAGCATAGCAAATGAATGAAGAAAGTAACTCTAGCAATTATGAAGAGGAACTACCATGGTGTTCCCACTCTCCAGGATATTATTTCTTCTCACTTCTGCTATGCAAGCCCATTTTTCAGTTATTCCAAATTTTTCTTTCCTCTGGAAACTTCTCAAGTTCCCTTCAGGAAAGACCTGTAGCACACTCCCAAGCATCACAATTTTAAGACGTAAATTTTCAGTCTGTGATTATATGTTTGCACAAACCACCAAATTTCAGACTCTGAGCACTTTGAAAACAGGGATATTCAACTTTGCATTACCCCACTACCCAAGACAGTAACAGTTGGCTAGTAGACTCACAATAACATTTACTGGGTAAGTAAATGAATAGATAGATGCATGCGTGCATGAATGAATGAATGAATGAATGAATGAATGAAAACTGAGGTTAAGGTAATGTCTGCCAGTTGAACAGGGTTGGTCTTCACATAGAATAAGCAAGTAAAGGTTTTACTTAATTCTCCATAAATTTGTTGATAAGAGTGGGTCTCTATATTCTCTTCTTTATTACCCTCACTCCTTATACCTCAATTCAAAAAAAGAACTTACTGAATTGACAAAAAATAAAATAAGACTAAATAAATAACAATACTTATTATCAGTAATATAGTTCAGAAACAGAATCTCAATGATTGCTGAAATATCAACACCTATAATCCATTAATGCTATAACTAAATGACTTTGCATTCACTACATTTTCCTGGATGTGCCTCTGCTTCAGAGCCATGCCTTTGGCACCACGTTGTCACCAGTGTTTTGTAAATGATCGCCTTGTTGTGTTTGGAGATAGAATCCACATCCACTCTGCAGGCTCACTACCTTGTTTCACTGGGAGCGGTGGTTTTCCCAAGTGCTGATGTGCTGCAGCGTGGTGTAACTCTTGGTGTTAATTAATTTATGCAAATCAGCTAGATACCATCACTGATTAATGTCTTCACTCCTTTATTAATGCTGAATACTATAAGAGGCTGTTGGACATGTATGATACAATATCTGCTTGAAGAATAACTGCTCATATGCTTAATTTAGACACTGAAGAACAGTACTTGATCTCTTCTAGTTGATACTGCTAATTACACAAAATTTATAACTTTAAAAGAACACCAGAAATAAAACTAAGTTTTACAAATTTACAAATTTTCTACATGTGACATTGGCATATAGAACCCTTAAGATAACTGAATGAAACTGCCATCTAAAAGTAATAGCAGAGAAAGTGTAAAGAGTGTCTATTCTGTGCCAGGCTCTGAGCTAAGAGCTTCACTTGCTTTAACAACCTTAACAGAACAATCTAGCCAGGCAGATGTGAGTGGCAGTTCTGAGATTCTAACCTTGACCACTGACACCAGAGCCCAATTCTTAGCACTATGACATGTGGACCAAAATAGTTCACGCATTCAACCAAATTCATATAGAATTGGTGGAAGTCATTGTTATTACTGTTCTTTCCAATTGTTTGTATTTTCTAGCTTTATTTGTATTAATTCCTTCAATAAACATTAAGTTTCCATGAGGGCCAAATTAATATCTCACATCACTCCACATTACCCACAAATTTAAAAAAAGTAGCTCTTCCTAAATAGGCTTTATTGATTGAATTTTATGGCTAAAATTATTTTCTATTTTATAAAAGTCAAAATCATTTCATTCTCCTCCTTAGATATTTTTCTGAGTAAAAAAATACTCAATTAAAGGCATTTCTGTTATAAAAGGGAAGTGCTCATCATTAGAGAACCCATAACTTTTATACGGAGGATTAAAAGCAAGATTTGAAAGAAATGAATGATCCTATAAAATCATTCATTCAGTAAGTATTTACTGAATTCAAGGCACTATAATTACATGGTTGAGTACAATGAGTTCACAATCTAATAGAAGGAATAACAGAAGTGTAAAAATAACTATAATGTGAAGCATCATATAACTAATTTCTATTTTTAAAAAACTGTAAGAATAGAGGTACTGTGGTACCAAGCAAAACTATTACATATGCTCGGAAAAATCAGAGAAAGTTTCTTGACAGACACCTCATCTAGACTCCCAAAGATAAGAAAAATCTGTGTCAAGCAGTGAAAGAAGATAATAAAAAAAATATGTAAAATAAAAAAACACAGCACTGGACATGTGTCTGAGGAGAGCCAAGGAGTTCTCGAGGATACAAGATTTAGGAGGGAAAAGACTGGGAATGGAAATTGAAGCAAAATCCTGAAATTCTTAAATGCTAAGATAAGGTACTCAATTCTTATTTATTACTTAAAATAGTTCTAATTACTCTAGGCATATGCAAGGTCAGCAATGGGGGTGGTTGTCATCGCTGATGATTTTTTTTTCTCAGAAAATATTTTACTTGAAAATGAGATCATTCTGTACATAGAATTGTTCCTTCTGATGGGTGTGCCCATGTCAGCATTATGGGAAGAAACTGACTTTAGACCTGGCAATCCTTCTATCAAGAGATGTTACTTCTGGAAAATCACACTATATCTTTCTCTATTCTCTAATACTTTATTTTTAAAAAAGAAGGATTAGATCAGGTGCACCTAGCACTTAATACTCTGTATTTCATCAAGCCAAAGTGGTGGCAACCATATTTTTATAAGATAGCCCTTGGCAAGACCCAGTGCAAATACTTCCTCATAACGGCTTCACTACACACACACATTTTCATCCCATAGCATTTTCTTCATTTATTCAAGTCATTTTGTGACAGAGTCCCTAGTTTCAAGATGTTGCTTGTGTGAAGACCATAAAATAAAAATTAAATTATAACTGAATAGGTTAAAATAAAGTGCTATAGTCACAAAGAAGTGGTGCATCTGAATCCATATTTGGTAGTAGAATAAAGAATTCCTGCCCTGACTGGTTTGGCTCAGTGAATAGAGCATCGGCCTGCGGACTGAAAGGTCCCAGGTTCGATTCCAGTCAAGGGCATGTACCTTGGTTGTGGGCCTATCCCAGTAGGGGGTGTGCAGGAGGCAGCTGGTGGATGTTTCTCTCTCATCGATGTTTCTAACTCTATCCCTCTTCCTTCCTCTCTGTGAAAAATCAATAAAATATTTTTTTTAAAAAAAAGAATTCCTGGAGGAGGTTACATTTTAGCTGAAGTGAAGGTGGGTGGGATATGGGAAAACATTTCACTTAGGATCATTTACCTATTTAAAAAAAAAAAGTCACCAAGGTAATTTTAAGGTAGAAAGGTAAAGTATGGGGCATACACACACACACACACACAAACACACACACACACACACATCAGGGAAACCAAGAAAAGTCAACAAATTCAGCCTCAAGGAAAGTATAAGGCACACAGATGCTGTGGCACAGGAGTGACACTATGGCATGATGTGATTAAGCCTCTCTTCAAAGGTCTCCAAATATCTCTCCTCACTGACAACTGCATTCCTGACCCTTTATTCTGCATATCTTTTGTCTGCCTCATATCTTATCCTGCGTGTTTGTGCCTTCTCATAAGCTTGGCTTACAAGGACTCTGAAGGATTCAACTCTCTACCTCTTATATGGTAACTGAGACAATCATCTGGTCTGCCAATGTACCCTAAATCATGGTTCCCTCAAGATGCTATCTCACAGTTGAAAGCCATAATATATAAGGAATCTAATTGGCACAGTTCATCTTCTCATGCCTCTGTATTGGCTCTTCATAGCTCAATGCCCACACTTTGTCCAATTAGTTGTTTGTACAGGTAAAGGAAAAGAGGTGGGCACTGTGACAAGTAGAGCTTTGCCACCTACTTGAGACTGTGGGAAAGGCAGTGTGGATATGGAAGGCTCTAGTCATGTCCAAATTATAGAGTCCCAAGCAGAAAGACACCACATGCAAAGCACAGAGGGAGGAAAGTGAAAGGCATGCATGAGGAAATTTCAAGTTCAAGCATGGCTCATGAAAAGAGAACACAGGCAACTATGTATGACACTGTATTAAAAGAAGACAAATTAGGATGGAAAGACTCTTTAGGAGCCTGTTGGCACAATCCGCCTGGGAGAAGATGAAGGCTTGTGCAAAGACAGTGATGGTGATAGGGTGGAAGATGAGTTTCAGAGGAATTTGACAGGTAGTATTTACTAATCTACCTTATTAATTACATGTGGAAAATGAGGGAGAAGTCAATTAGAACTTCTAAGTTTCTAATTTAGGCAACTGGGTAAAAGGCAGTGCAGTTAATTTAACCAGAAATGGAAATCAGAGCTACTTATTATTAGGTCGGGGGAGGGGTTGCTAGGAAACAAGCGGAGAGGAAATGGACGTGGAAAGGAAGATAAAGAGTCCAATTCAGGCCATGCTTAAGGTGGTTAAGGTATATCCAAGTGGAAGAGCCAGCAAGTAGTGGGAAGCATGAAACTGAAGCATTGAGAGGGGTCTAAACAAAAAACAAACACTTGGTGACCACCCATGTTTACATTAGATGAGAACTCTTGAGAAAATATTAAAGAGAACCCTGACAGGATGTTTTTACATATCATCTTTGTTAATAGAGACACATTACTACATATCTGTGCTACCTCTATCAATGAGCTCAACTCCCCAAATAGACTCAAACCAAATTGAGGACAAGCATATCTCGTCCTTATCTTTGTGTGGTAAGGACAAGCATAGTGCCTGGGAACACAGCATGAGGAGGGAAATGCATGAACTATATTATATAGACAGTAAATCAATTCTTTCCTGAGGCAGAGGGAAATTTTTTTCAATAGCGGGTATGAGGACAGACATTATTAAGGAATTTGGAGTCATTATAAAGTAGTAAATAAATACTAAATTTATTAAGTAAATAACAATATTCCAAATAACAGATTCATTAATAAAGAATTGATCCCACCTAAGAGTTTCATGTGTGTTGGTCAAATAACCAAATACCTAATTATATATTTAGAATAAAAATTTATGTAATCTTTGCTAACTGAAAGCCTGAGTAAAAAAGACAAATGTATAAATGTGTCAAAACTCGTGAAACTGTTTATCTACTACCATGAATTGTACAGTATATAAACCTCAATTTTAAAAATATACCTGTGACTGCATAGAAGAAAACAATTCATTATTTATTTCTTTTTAAATTTCCCCAAAAATACCCATTTATTGAGCACACACTCATATCCTTTTTTTTTTTTTAGTGTTCAAAATACATAAAACATGAATATGACAAAAGTTCTCATTCTTAAGGACCTTACAGTTGAGGGTTAAAGCAGACATGGAAGCAAATCATTACCACGGATGATAACTGAAGTAAGAATAGAGTGCCAGGGTCAAACACGGCTCTATAAAAAGTCTGAACTTTTTGTCTCCTCTGTGCTCCTAGGTCATACCCAGGGGGAAATGAAGCTGAAACCCTCACTTCCTGAACTCATGAGTGAGTACATTACCACAACTGTGTACACTCATTGCATATGTAGCCCATCATAAGAGACACAGACGAAAAGGAAAACAAATGCAGGGTAATAACAGTGTGCTACTGAGTGTGCATCATTATGTTTAATCCATAACACTGTCCCTTATTATACAAAGCACTGAGTACAGTGGGTGCGGGTGGGTGGGAGGGAATAAGGCTGGGAGGGATTAGCTACTTTAAAAATGAATACTATAGAACAGTGAAGGTGAAGGCCTGGTGGAGGAGCAGGGGGGAGGGGGTCAATGGGAAAAAAGGGGGGCATCTGTAGTACTTTCAACAATAAAGATTTTTTTTAAAGTCTCAGCTCGCTGTGCCGGAGTCTTCATGCTATAGTAGAAGTCATGGAAATTTGATGGTTGGGAAAGACAGAAGTCATAGAGATGACAAAGCAGTGCTGGGAATAAAAATATACTATGTATGAATACTAGAAAAACTCATTACGCAAGTAATCTTACATCACTTTCCCCAATACAATTCTACTCACACAACTCAACTCTGACTTGAGGCCTGAATAATAAACAATCCTTAAAAATATTCTAAAGCTTCAAATAATGTAGCGCTTACTCAGAAAGGTAGATAACAGATTAATTTATGGTAAAGAAATCTGTAGAGTTACTATTTTTTCCTGGTTTTTATTTAATAGAACTGCCAAAGGTTTCCCAAATACTATAAGAAATTATTTTTCAAAAGTTAGATAAAGAGATATAATTGTTGATTTTTTATTTCCAAGAATTTATAATATTGTGAATACTACAGCTATTTTTTAAAAAAAGGAATTTCCACAAGTATTATAACTAGACACATAGGGCAAGGGCAAGATCTTTTTTAGCCAGCCATGCTAGTCAATGAGGCAATAAAACATTACTAATCCATTACATATTGTTTTCTAGAGTATCTTCTGGTGTATAGTAATTTGTAGAAATTGACTCTTGCAAAAGATTTAAATACTGTATATTTGAACACTAAATGAATATGGGTATAAAAAATGACCTAAGTATTCCACTAAAGGGAAAAGAATCACCGTAATTATACATTTAAAATAACTGTACATTTTAATCACTAAGGGTAAATTAACTGTAAAAAGGAGATTCGCTTCTATTACAGATACATCAATATACTGTATAAATTGTATCACTCAAGATTTATACCAGTTATGTTTATTCTGCTTGACATAAATATACACACATGGAATACCAATCATGTCTTAGAAAGATTTTCTTTGAATTTTTATTTGCATATTTATGAGAGTATCATATTATTGTAAAAAATTCATTGTTTGGGCTGTTTCAGATACTCTGAGCTAGATATTACTGAGCTATGCCTTTTCATACCTTTTAAAAACACTATTTCTTTTCTTAAAATGCTGGAATTCCCCTCGGCTCTCTAAAGCATCTTTCTTTGGATAAGACTTTTCATAGAAGATAAGTTGCCACTTTAGTAGGGCATCAAATCATGAATCTTAATAGAAGTATTCACATGAGGTGGAAGTTATGCATCCACTTAAGAACATCATATTACTTTCTGCATTTTAAGGGTGTGGGACATCTCTGTGTTCATCCTCCTGACAAAACAAACAAACAAAAACTGAAATACAATAGCTACTAGGTAGTTATTAGCAAGCTTGCTACAAAATGCCTTAGGAATATCGAAATTATGTTTTAATTTATCAATCATCCCTAAATATTGTCGATCATCATTGAAGGATTAAGATATCTCACTTGAACAATTATTAGTCTACTATAGTATTTAATATGTGCACTATTTTAACATGTATATTTGTAGTACATTGAAAATTTTTGCAATTGTCTTTTTGTTCAGATGTCTACACATTTGGAACTAACAAATGTTGAACAGGAGATAAACTATAATAAATGATGTCTTTCTCAAGATGAAATCTCCCTGGCTGGAAAACAGCACTGCACATTCTACTGATGTTATTCCTCACCAGCATATGCTGGAGTGTTTTTTCATACTCATGTTAACTTGACAGGTAAATTATGAAAAATAAGTTCATTCTTAATATTTATTGCTGTTGGGATTAATATTCAAAGATGAAATGGCAGGTGGACAGACCTGATAAAAAGCAAGTAGGATTAAAATGTTCAGGCAATAGGTAGTGTAATTTGCTGTTGCCTAATGATAAAGACTACTCGCTGTAGGGAGTGGGGGGGGGGGGGGGGCGCACTTAAAATACAATAATTAAGAAATTGTTCTCAGGCTCTAAGAATCAGAAATATGTAGCTAAATGTTAAAACTGTACACTGAAAATGGTGAAGCCACTGTTATAGATGGATACATTTTGTTTAGAACCCACTGAATAACAGTATATATGGTACTATGGGCAGTCACTCCAAACAGCACTGTATCTGATTACAGTTAAATATAGACAATTTGGTTTAAATGATGAGACAATGGCATTTTTTAAGAACTGTTGATGGCCTGTCACGTGGCTCATACTGCCAGCACTAAGGCAAAAATAACAACCTCACAGGTCAGATTTCCAAAGCAGAGGTCTGGCAACCAAGATACAGATGGGACAGACATTTCCAGACTATTGGCTCTAAGAGTGTATGATCCCTTGGTCCGAATGTCAGCCTAACTGGTTTCAACCTACATCAAGCAAATACCATGTCAGTATTCATATCAACCATTGTGTGTCTAATTGTAAACAGTGATTCCTAATTAATTTCTTGGCAGACAATGCTTAGATTGGTTTACTTACCCAAGTGGTCAGACACAATTAACATTCTAGGTCACAAAAATATGCAAAGAGTTTCAAAATCACAATAATATGACATTACCTAGTCTCTAACCATAATATTGAGCATCCTTTTCAAAATAAAAAGTACTTTTATGCAAGCTTCACATATTTTCTTAAAGAACATATTATTTACCTCAGTAAGCATATTCTTCATAGCTAAGTTATGAATCTAAGACCATATCCTGTATGAAGATGAATTTATGAGATCAGTGTAGTTCCCAGAAGTTTTATTTCTGTCAAAGGTTAGAAAAAGTGACTCACTAATGTTACACTAATTTTCACAGCAGTGGGTAGTATGTCTATGAAGAGAAGTCTAGTGTGAAATGCATTTAGTCAGACTGGGTGATGGTAATTCCAGTGATGAGGAAGAGAAGGGGTTCCACCAATCTAGGTTGCTTTAGAAATCAGACACCTCAAAGATCATTATTTCTATACAATTTCCTGAAGAACCACAGACAAGCATCACTGACACTTTGATGAAATTGATTACTATAAAATAAAGCAATTGACTAGTTTTATTGTCTCCATTTTTCCCTTCACCATTAAAAAGAAAAATAGGAATGTACCAGTCAATGGTTGCATAGAGCATATTATTACTGTGGAAATAGTTCTTAATTTATGTGCCCAGTGTACAATAACATATCTCTATTCTCCTGCTCATTTGTGTTATTTTTATTTGATTTCAACCCAACAGCCATCACTAGCATTTTTCATTATCATGCTTTAAAATAAGTCACAGGGAAATACTCCTTTTTGGGGTGAACATTTCGATGACTTGACTCATTTGCACCTGGACCTTAACAAGTCAGCAAATGGTTCTGCATGATTACCAAGAGTCTCATTACATTAACTTCCCTGCTTCGTTTAGAGCCCAGACAAAACACTAGGAAACAAAAATGAGCAATCCCACCTACTGACTAAAGAAATTCTACTATTTTCAGTTTCCTGCTAAGTGCATGTTCAGGTGATAATCCTGATAATAGAAAATGTGTTTTATTTTGTGAGTCCATGTGTCACAAAATGGTATTTTCCAAAAGAGGAGCTATTTTGTCCAGGAAATAGCAGCCTTGCATGACCAACAAAAATGATGAATCCAGAAAATGTAAAAGTAGCTTCAATATTTGTTTTCAGACTGTACTGCTCACCTCTTGATCCTGCAAGCAATGAAAGCTGCACACATACACAAATCCTTTTATATAGATTGGAATTCACATAAATTTGAAATGGTTCAAAATTACTAAATAAAATCTGCCTGGACTCTTTGTAGCAAATGATCATCTAAATTGAAAAGCTAAATTCTACATGTAAATTTTATCAACAGAGTATATTTTCCCATACGTACATCCTTGTAAGTAGATATACAGATATATAGTTATGTTAGTAATTTGGGGCATACAAATATGTATGTACTATACATACATTGCTCTGTACAGAATTTTTATTTCCAAAAATAATAGTATTTTTAATGCATTTATTTCACTCTTTGGCTGTCTTTTGGTGTCAATTTAATGACATTATTCTGATTATTTTCATAGCATCATAGCAGAATACATTCTCATATAATGAAACAGTATTTGAGTTTCAGGGCAGGTATCACTGAGTTTACAAATGGGAATACTGAAGCAAAGATAGAATAAATGACTTGGGACAGGATAGGACACTAGCATTCTGATGCCCAGGCTATGGTTTCTCCCCTTACACCCTGCTGTTCTGCATTAAAGATGTTGTGCTGTGAGCATTAATAATACTCTTGGTATCACTTACACCATGATTTCAACCTGGTACTAATAAAATCTAATTAGCAAAGTCAATATAATAACATCACTATCTATGGAGATTTTCACTCTTGACCCTGGTCTCTTTTTTTTTCCCCCCCCATTATAGACCAGAATGAAGTATTCCAAATAGTCAAAAGATCACGCTCAAATTTTCACTTCAATATTCTCATCATCATCACTCTTCTGGTGCTTATGTAATTGGTGTAACTGTCCTGCGGTTATAGACTGCCCTATACAAAGCTGTACAAAGATTTACATTGGCTCATCACGTGGTTTGACTATCAATCGCCTGAGTGAACTGCGTATTTAGCACTGAGTTTCCATGCCTGAAAAATGGCCTATTAAATATTGGAGATGATGCGTTTGGTTATATATATATATATATATATATATATATATATATAGTTAATTTTTCATATACATACATACATACATATATATATAGTTAATTTTTCATATACATACATACATATATATATATATAGTTAATTTTTCATATACATACATACATATATGCTGATTAAAATTCAGCAAAGCATCTTCATTACACAGAAAATAACTGTGTGATGCCCAGATGTTTTTATTAGAGAATGTTCTCAAGGTAAATGCAATAGTATAAACTTAATACTGGCTAGCCTTTTCTAATTTTATAAAGCACCTTTTTAGGAAAATCAAAGAAACGTTTCATGTTAACCACATACTAAATATTTCAAATGCTATTAATAAAATCTATGTTCAAATATTCTTTCATCATCTTCACAGAATCCCTAGATCAGAACCCCTGATTAACAAAACAACAACAACAAAAAAGCTCTTAAAGATTTAGTGGGAATGTTACTGTTAATTAAATCTCTTTTGTCTGGATTGATTAGTGAAATTCATTATTCACTGCTCCTCTGGATAGATGAGTTAAATTACAATTGATACAAAATACTACTAATAGTTTATTTGATGACATTACTTTAGGCTTAAAAATATCCAAATTTGAAATTAAGAGAGAGCACCCAGATTTCTAATTTTTTTTTCCTGCTCAACATTGTTTTGGTATGATCAAGCCCAACTGGTTGTGGCTGTCTTATTTTGGATATGCTTCTGCTAATTATCTTTTGTAATTATTTCAATTTTTTGAAGTATTACTTTGTAGTTCCATCTTATTAAGAGAGGGGAGTTTTGTAAATTTTACTTAAAATCTAAACTGCTGAAGCTTAATGACAGTTAAATAAAAAACAATAGCATCAAAACATTTCTTAAGAGCACGTCTCCAGGATGATATTCATTTGTTATCACTAAGGAATTTTCCCCCAAGAATATTTGAACAAAATTCAAATTTTAAGAAAAATTAAAAACCATCATTATTTTCTTAAAAATGGATTGTTTATAAGTAAGAAGAAAGTTTTAAACCATTATCAAATAGTCCTTTCAAGATACCCTTTAATGAACTGTGCAAATGATCAAACATATGGATATCATTTTCCTTGTACTACATATGGGTAAAAGTTACAGGAAATATCATTAGTGAAATGTGTTGCAGATTTGATTACACCTCCAACCATTTGAAAAACAGTTTGATGTGTTTTATAAATGCAATATGTGCCACATTCCTAATTATTACTCAATTCCACATCTCCTCTCTCATATCTTTTGAATATGTTGAAGTGATGATAATGTTTTTCAAGATGAAAAGGAGGCATGTTCAGTAGTAGATGAATCACAAAGCCTTTCCTTACACACTGGCTATTTTAAGGCTAAGAAAAGAGCTGGCCAACCTCCTGGGTGAGGACAGACACCAGGCGGGGAGTTCTTCTGGGAGGTTCAGACTCACCCCTGAACCAGCCTTCTACACTCCGGGGAGTGAAGGCCTCTGCCTTCTATGTCACTGGCTCACTTGTGATACAAGTAGTCTTATGGGATTATTTTACACTAGAAGCCCGTTGCACGAAGTTTCGTGCAATAGACTTTCAGAGCGCCTCCAGCCAGCACAATCGGCCACCCCAAGAGGAACTCCGATCGGGAGGCGCTCCGATCGGCGGGTGGCCAGAGGAAAACTGCTGCTGGCGGAAAACTGGTGCCGGCAGCCATGCAATCGGCCACCCCGAGTTCCGCCACCAGCATCTTCCACCGGCCCCATGGGTCCTTCCGCAGCGCCGGCCGTTTAGGCCGGCAGGAGGAGCGGGGGTCCAGGACTCGCGAGTCCCCGCCCCCGCTTTTACCGCCAGCCAATCGCCCACCCTGAGTTCCGCCCCCGCGCCTCCAGCCGGCCCAATCGTGGGCGTAGCGGAGTGATGCAATTTGCATATTACCTTTTTATTATGTAGGAGGATTCTTACTGGTGACTTTTATTATCTAGACCAGTGGTCGGCAAACTCATTAGTCAACAGAGCCAAATATCAACAGTACAACGATTGAAATTTCTTTTGAGAGCCAAATTTTTTAAACTTAAACTTTTTCTAACGCCACTTCTTCCAAATAGACTCGCCCAGGCCGTGGTATTTTGTGGAAGAGCCACACTCAAGGGGCCAAAGAGCCGCATGTGGCTCGCGAGCCGCAGTTTGCCAACCACGGATCTAGACATTATTACTAAGTTATAATTCAATTTCTCACTAGGTCTTGTATATGGTATCACTAAACACTAGAGCATCAGGAAGGAGGGAGGGAGGGAGGGAGGGAGGGAGGGAGGGAGGGAGGGAGGGAGGGAGGGAGGATAAAAGTGGTTTCACCACTACCCAAGTGCTCAGAAGGATAGGAAAGAAGGCCTTCTCCTTAGGTGATTCCCTCAGGACAAAATAATTCCTGATCTCTTCCATAGCCCTTCCCTACAGGAGAGCAACAGTTGGACCACTGTTTCATGAACTGCATGAGATGCCAGACCTTTTTTAATAGTTTTAGAATTATCAAGACACAAACTATAGGATATGAGTATTTAAATCACAGCCTTGTCCAATTTAGAAGAGACAAAATTATTTACATGAGCTGTCATTGAATCATGAATAGCATCTGAAGACGAGGCCTTCAAGGTCCCAATACCCTCCGAGCTTTTTTCTACCTCAGATTGTGTTGAGACTGCCTCTCTGAGTCCCTGCAATCACTGACTGAAGATGGCCTTTTGTTCCTACATTTTTAGGGTCATAACTACCTGCACACTTGCTGAAACTCTGGAAACACTTCCCTGGTCAAGTCTCTGCTCACATGCTTCTTCTCTCTCCAGGCTGCCTACTTTGGGTCTCTTCAAATATACCTGTTGTCTCCTAAATTTAATCATCTCTACCTCTCATGAAGCTTTAATTTATGCAGTACACATTTATATTGACAATGGCTAAATAGGATATACTTTAATAATTTTTAAATGTCCTCAGAAGCAGTAATTTTCACCCTTTTTGACATGACTTAGAATGACCCATCCTGAACTTTTACTAACTTTTTAATCAGGGTTTTAGGAGATATCATTATTGTTATTTTTCTATTTTCTCTACCTTCCACTACACACAAACACACACACACACACACACACACACACACACACACACATACACACACACACACACACACACACACATACATATACATCCCCCAAAAAATAATTTCTCTGTTCCAGATGGTAAAACAAATTATACAAAATTATCTTCTGATAACATGGTAAAGTGTGTTAAAGATATAAACAAAACCATGATTTATAGTCTAATTGTCAAACTAAGACTACAGTGTGCAAAAACATTCCATAGCTTATGATATTATTTCCTAGAGCATCATCCAGGTACACCAAGGTTGTGGGTTCGATTTGAGGTCAGGGCACAGACAAGAATCAATCAATGAATGCATAAAAAGTAAAACAATAAATTAATGTTTCTCTCTCTTTCCCCCTGCCCCCCACCCTCTCTCTCTCTAAGAAAAAAATCAATTAAAAAAAAAAAAAAAAGCTTTGACCCCTTCTGCCTCAGATCCTCTATAGCTGCTATTCCCTCTGACTGGAAGTTCCCCTCCAACTTTATCTTTACTGATTTTTTTAATTCTTTATTGTTAAAAGTATTACATATGTCCCCTTTTCCCCCCATTGACCTCTTCTAGCCCTCACCCACTGTTGGCCTTCACCACCCTATTGTCTGTATCCATGGGTTATGCATATATGCATACAAGTTCTTTGGTTGATCTCTTCCCATCCACCCACCTTCCCCCGCCTTCCCTCTGAGGTTCCACAGTCTGTTCCATGCTTCTATGTCTCTGGATCTATTTTGTTCATCAATTCCTACTTGAACTTCACTCAGCCCAGACATTACTTCCTAAGGAGGTCTTTCCACACTTCCCAGACCAGATAGAAACCCTGATAAAGGTACTACACTATCCTCTACTTCTTGGAGGCAGCATTATTGCAGTTTATATTGGTGCATCAATTGATTATGTTATTTATCTAAACCATAACCTCCCGCAGGCTCTGTTTTGTTCCACATTGTATCTCCAGCACTTGCCATGTAGTGGGCATTCACTATTTGTCCACCAAATGGAGTGAATGTCATTATATTGTTATATGTTAAAATAGTTATGAGATTTATGTATTTACTACATGGTTCTTGGAAAAATTTGAGGTTAGAAAAGTGTTAATTACACAAATGCATTATATAATGGTTTTCCAGCAATCTGACAAATATGTGAAATACAAGGGCACATATCTCCTATTACCGACATCATTGCAAGTGAATAAAGAGAATGTCAAATGACTACAATGTACATACTAAAGAATTTCATTTGTTGAGACATTTCTGCTCATAAATCCTGATAAAACTATTAAATATTCTCTGTAGCTCAGACAAAGCAGCTAACTACTGGTATAAATCTTCGTAAGTCTCTAAAAGGACTTAAAGGACATAATAAACCCTATTTGTAAGACATACACATGATTTGAGGTTGGCTTAGTTTGGGTGTCCAATTAAAATTACTGTTAAACTCCACTGTGGCTGTGCCCTGAGGGACTTACTTCTAGAACTCCACTCAATGGCCCTGCTATTTTCTTCCGCTGTAAAAGTACACCCTTTTAAACATAAAATCAGGCCCACTTGCTTATAAAAAAAGCACTAAACTATATGTTTACATTTGTCATCTGCAAAGAACCTAAACTTGTTCATTACAAATGCACAAAGCTAGTGAACTAACAACATCAATGCAAAAAAGTGTTGCCCTCAGAGAATATGAGCATTAATGTACAGTTGTCAGTCTTGATCAACCATTTCTTAGATTATCTACTGAGTCTTCAGAAAGAAATTTGAAATTGCGGGTGGGCCTTCTGCAAGCTATTTGCTGAGCTATGCACTTCCTCCAATTAGTTTATGAGATTTAAGGATACCAATTAAATATTAATCAAAGGAAAGGAAGTATCAGGGAGTGAATAAATGTAATAACAGCATCCATATTTGTCCACATTTATTAAGATATATATATATAGATAGATAGATATAAAGTATCAAGTAAAATACGTTTTAAAGTTTTGTATTACCTGCAGTTTGAAATTTTCCACCCTATTGATTTCTATTCCATTATCACATGTAGTTGAACAAAGACCACACATCTATTTCTCACATTTACTAAACTGGCTACCTCTCCTTTCCAGTTTGTTACTATTTTCTTTGGTTCTTTGCAAATAATGAAAATTAACATTCCACTTATCATATCAATTCCTATCTATATATGCATTCCCCTTTGACATAGTAATCTCACTTCTAGGAATCTATTCTGAGACATATCTCCTTTATTTTAATACAATGTATGCACGTTATTTATAAAAACAAATCCTGTCGGTCATTCTGTAGAAATGCTTATATTTATTAGTATCTGTTAACTCCCTCACGAATTACTGACAACAGCTGATACTAGCTCAATCCAGCAGATTAACCGATCTCTTATTTTCTTGACAAAACTGAGGCCATTGGTGTGAGCTTTCCCAACATTTTGTTTCCTTCCATCCCAATATCTCACATTCCTCTCTGTTTTAGCTTTTTTTCTATCACACACACACACACACACACACACACACACACACACACACACCATCATTCCTAGTTTGGGGCTGATTAGAGATAAATAAGGTTGGAAAAAATAGGCAGTACTAAATCCTTTTTGTACCATAGTATGTCATCAATTCAAATGCTTAAAATTTAAGAATTAATTACCATAAGAATTAAGTAGAATTTTAAGTGATTAGCTTTGTGAAAGGAGAAATGAGGATGTGGCAAACAATTTTTCTGAGTAAAATATTTGACTCTTGAAATTAGGTTATAACTTTAAAATAAAAATATTCCTTCTATTTTGCAAAAACTAATCTCCCTAGTTGGTCTGTTCTCCTTATATTTAAGGAAAGAGTCCTCAGAGAAAATTGACAGAAAACTATTTTTTTCGCTATAACACATTGGTAGATCTCCTGAGATAGGATAGAGGGACTCATAACCACCACTGGTCCTCTTCATCCAACACACACCTGCTTTCTTCTCCATAGATTCTAAGAGTCTCAAGATGATATCAGAATCTGGGAGTGAAGGATGAGTGTGTTTTGTTGGAAATTTTCCCCCAAAGGATTCTGACAGATTCCCCTGAGTTACGAACTTTTACCCTATACTGAGGAAAATTTCCACAGAAAGCTCATGAGTTTTTCTCCTCAGCTCAAAGGGAAAAGGTGGCCCTATTACAAGTAGGTATTTTTGTTTCTTTCCGTCTCTTCCTCAAAAAAATAAAAATTCTGACCATCCTATAAAAACAATGTAAAAATATTTCTTCATTTGATTGTACATTGATTCCATTAAATAACAGCTTCAAGTTTTTTCAGAGGCTATAAAAAATTTCTAGTAAATGCTCAATTCAAAAAGCAACTTTGTAGTATTATCACTTACCCATTTCACACAGGGTGACTATATTAGTACACATATCCTATATAATAAAGAGGTAATATGCAAATTGACCATCACTCCAACACACAAGATGGCCACCCCCATGTGGACACAAGATGGCTGCCACAAGATGGCCAGGAGGAGAGGGCAGTTGGGAGGAACCAGGTCTGCAAGGGAGGGCAGTTGGGAGCAATCAGGCCTGCAGGGGAGGGCAGTTAGGAGGGACCAGGCCCTCACGGGAGGGCAGTTAGGGGCAATCGGGCTGGCAGGGGAGCAGTTAGGTGCTGATCAGGCTGGCAGGGGAGTGGTTAGGGGATGATCAGGCTGGCAGGCAGAAGTGGTTAGGGGCAATCAGGCAGGCAGGCAGGTGAGCAGTTGGGAGCCAGCAGTCCTAGATTGTGAGAGGTATGTCCCTCAAGGGGTCCCAGATTGGAGAGGGTGCAGGCTGGGCTGAGGGACATACACACACACCCCCATGCACGAATTTTGTGCACCGGGCTTCTAGTTAAAGTATAAACATGAGAGGCTCTACTGGCCCTACATGCCTCACCTTTCTACCTTTCCATTCCAGTCCCAACCTTAGAGAAACATGGACTCTTTAGAGCCCACACTGTGGTTACCACTTCCAGGCAATGTGTG
Source organism: Cnephaeus nilssonii (assembly GCF_951640355.1). Taxonomy (NCBI): domain Eukaryota; kingdom Metazoa; phylum Chordata; class Mammalia; order Chiroptera; family Vespertilionidae; genus Cnephaeus; species Cnephaeus nilssonii. Next base: position 45,281,090 of record NC_137079.1, read on the forward strand.
GAAACTCACACAGAAAATTCAGAATCAGTTCCACTGTGATGAACAAAAGAGCTCATTTGCTGGTATGTACTAAGCTAGCACTTAAAGGAAAATCACTTCCACCAAATGAAAATCATTGGGTTGCTTGCACTTTCAAATAGAAGTGTAACCCTGAGGGAAAGAGGAGAACAGTCATCATGCAGAACACAAGAACCTGCAGGGTGAGAGGAGGCTCAGGACAGAATGAGACCATGACAAGGACCACTAATACCCTGCTCCGTTTTGTTTGTTATTTTGAAGGGCGACATTCCTACAACCTCACCTACTATAGTTCCTGGAGTAACTACTATACAAAGGGGTCAACGTTTTGACCCACTAATAGGAGCAACCTTGAAGAATGATGACTGGGAAACCACATAGGGAGTCCCAAAGAAATGATATCTGATCACTCCCCGTTTTGTGGCGGGAAGAGAACAGCAAACAAGAAATACTCTCTGAGTGAAGAACTGAACATGGGTAACTTTGTAAGAATGAGGTAGCAGAGCAGATAAATTTACTGGGCTAACATAGGAAATCACATTAATCATCAAGAGTTACCAGATTTCTTATCATTCCTTCTGAAGAGTTAGGCTGCTTCCTTTGGTATACCTGAAACTTATGTTGAAAATAAACTTTTCATTCATTGTTGAAAGCCTGACCTATGGTTTGACAGCTCACACTTCAATGTTTAGGTATGAAGTTTGTACTAGGGGCTTAAGATGGCTTTAATTAGATACCCACAGGAAAAGAAAAAAGTAGAAAGTTTTTTAACACATGATCATGAGCAATCCCTTATAGTATGAAATTTTGAGAAGCACTTTGCAATTCCTGGTTTGTTTGTTTTTTTAGTCCTCAGCCAAGGAAATGTTTTACTGATTTTTAGAGAGAAAGGGATGGGGGAGGGAGACAGAGAGAGTGAGAGATATATTAATCAGTTACCTCCCTCATGTGTCCTATCAAGAATTGAATCTGAAACCTTTTGGTTTACAGGACAACACTCCAACCAACTGAGCTACCCAGCTAGGGCACA